>NC_058049.1:12624859-12944859 GCF_020085105.1 Siniperca chuatsi | reverse complement strand
CACAATCCGCCCATGGACACTGTATTAGCACAGTGGGCACAGAGGAGAGTGTGTGCATGAGTGAGTGCAGTAATGTAACTGGAAGATTCAAATAAAGCATTTGTGCTGCAGGTCTGTGTTTGCATTTAGTATCTGCATGCTTCTGCTTGTATCTGTGTCAATGCTTCTGTGTGTGTGTGTGTGTGTGTGTGTATGGTGTGGGTGTTTACATAGGAGAGCATGTGTTTGAGAGTGGCATTGCCCACACAGACGAGTAGGAGGAGTGTTTGGGGTGGAAGAGGGGAGTGCTGGAGCACCTGGGCCTCATTTTTTTTTGGCACCTTCACTTGAGTATGATCTCATTTCTGGGCAAGCCGTGCCCTGTAGGCCACAGTGGGGGGACAGCGTGGGACCGGAAGAGGAGAAATGAAAGCCAATGCGGGGCAGAGTGCACGAACTACTCCAGTACGATGGAACAAACATGGTGGACAGAAGGGACACCTTTCCATGTTATACAATCCTGTTCTGTGCCTTAGTTTGAGACATGCTGCCATGATGGAGGAGCAATCTGTTCCCCAGGTCTGACGCTTTGATCTCCTCCTATTGCATTACAAAAAGCTCTCAATGCCTCCCCCCTCCACTACACCACAATGCAGGTATTATATTTATGAATGAAAGAGCAAGGTGGAGTGTCATTTTCCTCCACCCACACCCACGAGCACTGAGATTAGTTAATTAACGAAAAGAGCGGGCAGTGGAATCTGTAGGACATCAAAAATAGGCTGCACAATACAAAGAGGGCCGGGTGATGAGGGAGTGTAAATTAGTAAGGGCATGAGGCAGGAAATGGCTCTCTCTTCTGGATATCTGCATGCTGTATATAGATATATGGAGAGAGGGTGATCAGAGGGGGAGGACAATTACACAATACTACATAAACAATCACATCAGTGACCAATTTAAACAACAACCAACAACCATGATACATCTGAGTTTGTATTCCCACTGGCTTTTACAGACACATTATTATAAACAATGTGTGTTGCAAATAATGTTTCAAACTCTAACAGTAAGAAAAATAGAAAAGGCTCTGTATGTAAACTATACGTGGACTCCAACTCCTCCCACTAAACCAAAATGAAACATACAGAATAAATGAAACACAGAGACAGAAAAAGAGAGTCTGCCTTGAATAAAAATGTTATATTGGTTGTAAATCAAAATCTTACTGAATGTCTTTGGATTACTGGCCTAATATTTGCACTTTTTGTCATCCACTTGGACAGTGATTCCCAACCACTACAAAGGTTACCACTGCAGTTGCCAGGGGGTTAATTGGAAAGGTAGTTGATTAGATCACTTAATTTGAAGAAGAAGAATGTATATGTATGTATATATGTATATGTATATGTATGTGTAAGGACAAAAAAAAGTACATGTCCACATATTTGTGTTTAAAAGGAAAATCAACACAAATTGAATTGCAAATTGGTGCAAGGTTGATCTTTAGTATATTTACTGTCCCAATAAGCAATAAACTACCAGCTACACCAGACTGACTGCACAGGACACACCTCCACCAAGCTGAGAGTCAAAATAGATGAAAAAAAGGTTAAACACCCAGTGTCTGCCTCCCCAAGTGGTAGTGGCAAGAATGCAAACTTGACCAAACCTACTGAAAAAAGACGAAGAAAAATGACAGTAACAATATCCACTTTTATATAATTAATTGTATTAATACATACAGTTTAAAATCTGTTGAAATTAACACATTTGGAATACAACAGGTTGGTGCTGATGAGGTACTTGAGCTCATCTGATGGGAACCACTAATGTAGGAAACCAATAGGAGAATGTTATTGTTTTTATATCTTAATTGCTATATTACTACAAACCTACAGTATAAGGCCAACCTATAGTAAAACGTATAATATTTTATAAACAGGTCTTGTGATGGGCGAGAACTATTTAACAAGACTAAGTCTAAGTCTCAGGCACAGATCAACGCTAACAACAGCATGCTAACATGCTCACAATGACAATGCGGACATAGTTGTGCTACACAGGTGTAATATTTACCGAATTCAAGTTCTTTATTGTCATATACACAATTACAGTGAAGCAGTCGTTGGCAATGAAATTCTTTGTTCTCAGGCTCCCTCCAACAGTGCTCTTACAGATATGTGTAAAGAAAAATCACGTAAGTGGAACAAAATCTAATTAGAATCTAAGACATTAAATAGTGCAGCAGCTAAAATATAGGGATATAATATAATATAAAATAAATATAATACTGTGGTAGCCTGGTGAGTAAAATGTATAAACTGTAATATAAACAGGTTGTAGACAGGTATACATTTAAATATATACTGTGATGGATAAACAGCATATAAACAGGTAGTAATAAATATATACACTGAGATGTAAACAGGTTGTAAGCAGTAAGTAACCAGGTAAGTAAGCAGGTGGAACCAGTGCAGTCGAATATGTTCAACATCTTAGTTTAGTGTGTTAGCATGCTAATATTTGCTAATTAGCACTAAATACAAAGTACAGCTGAGACTGATGGGAATGCCATTAGTTTTGCAGGTATTTGGTTATAAACCAAAGTATGGACCAAAGTGGTCAGACTTCTCTGGCATAGCTAAAAAACAGGAGGCATTGACATTTAAAGGACTCAAATGTTTGACTGTCTAACAGGATGAATATATTTCCAAACATAATGAGTTTTGATTGGATTTTCTATTAGTTAGAAATAAATCCTATGGGATTTTCTTCTTATTATTTTTAATATGAACTGTCAGACCAGAAGCGACCTCCACATATATCACACAGAAGTTTACTAAATTGCCCCCCCACCCCCCCCGTAAT
This sequence comes from Siniperca chuatsi, assembly GCF_020085105.1. Taxonomy (NCBI): domain Eukaryota; kingdom Metazoa; phylum Chordata; class Actinopteri; order Centrarchiformes; family Sinipercidae; genus Siniperca; species Siniperca chuatsi. Next base: position 12,942,009 of record NC_058049.1, on the reverse strand, counting down.
ACAACAGGAGTCATTTCTTGTTAGCTTTGGAAATAATTAGCTTATCAGTCTGGTCCAATTACAGGTTAAATTGCTGGGCATGTTCATTACCTCGGGTCAGTGTAATCTCCTACCAACACCCTGGGAATTTAGTGCGGAGTATTGCAGCAAGCAGGATATTGGGTCACATCTCAGTGATTAACAACAGTGTAATTAAAAATATGACTGTGCAAGTGTCTGAGAGGATGACTGCACATACAGCATGTACTCTGTTCCCTATGTTGAGATTCACAGAGGCCCCCAAAAAGCACTTGAATGACATCTTTATTTATCTTTACCATTCAAACAAACAAAACTTAAGCTGAGACACTGGAACAGAGGGCCTTGGATAGATTTATATAAGGCTCTAAGCTAGACCTTACCCATGCCTACTCTACCTTCAATTTTTTTACTCATTGCGTAGATGTGGTTACCAAGAAACGACAACGTGTTGCTATGGGTGTGTGGGTGTGTAGCGGCAAAAGGGACCTATGCTGAAAACACATTCAGCCCTGAGAAAAATAACAGAAGTGAAAAACTTAAAGGTACGTGAACCACAGGGAGCAGATATTTGGGCTGTGACTTTTAGCTGAAAAAACAGGCTGCTGAGGAATTTTTTGTTCACTACGGATCCACCAGGCAGTCTGCAGAACACAGACTGTTGCCCCAAAAGTCGTCGGTCTGTGAGGTTTGCAAAATAAACATCCTGGTCACATCTTCATAAAGAGTCAGTCTGAAGAGAAGACACCCACAGGCAGCGGTGGAAGAAGTACTCAGATCATTTACTTAAAAGTAACAATACTTACAAGTAAAAGTCCTGCATTAAAAATATTAGGAATTTAACCCTAATCTTTTGTTTGGGTTCCTGGAGACCCCAGGCCCCAAGCTGAGAAAACCAGTTTTATTTCTCACATCCTTCTGCTGTATTTGTGTGTATAAATAGTGAAACTATATTTTTTACAATTTAGAACTGTTCCTATATAATAATATTTTGAGTGAATATGACTAATGGTTGTACATTTGTTTAGGCACCTTTATCATTTTTCTTGTATTTTTGAGTTCCTGGCAGCTTTACACTTTGTTAAATTGACAAGATGAGAACCTTGCATGTGGGGTTACGGACAGTTTAAAAAGGTGCTAAACAAGGACAAAAATAAATGCATAGAAAGTCAAAATCAACCTGGACTCTAGAGGGTTAAACGTGATTTTGAACTGGTGACATGTTTCAGTTCTCCACTGCAGAAAATGACTGAAAGGGTCCAACTGTAAAACATGGTTAAATACAATCGATATTCGCTCTGTATGTGTGAGTGCTGTTCACAGAACCTTTTCTACATTACTAACACTCCCACATCTCAAATAAGTCTATTTGGATTTATTTCATTAGAGATTTAGAACTTTTGTTAAAAGTTTGACCCCTCTGAGGTTTAATTGACCCCAAGCATGACTAATGTCACTATGTAAGACAACATACTGTACATTTCTCTGTGAATTACTCTTTGGCAAACAAAGGAAATATATGTTTGTTTAGGCACAGCCAATATAACTATAACTAAAAAATTAAATATTTCCCTATTTGGTGCAATAAAAATACTTTAGGAGTTACCACTTTGTTACTTTTCTACACATTTGGTTTTAATACAGTCAGAAAAAATTAAAAAATATATTTGAAAAAATATAAAATGGCTGATTTTGAAATTATTATTGTTTGTTATTGTTTTGATATTATAGTTTAAGCTGTCACAGATGAATGCATTATATTTAATAACCTGATCATATGTTGTGTCTTAATCTGCAAAGTACCGAAATGTAGTAAACAGTAAAATATTTCCCTCTGAAATTTAGTAGTAGAAAATGGAAATAGTCAAGTACATTACAAGAGTACTCGAGTAAATGTTACATCCCACCACTGCCCACAGGACCCCTCCTATCTGCCCAATAACTCTTCACAACCTGCTTATTATAGGCATTTCTAATTTAGTGTTTTATTAACAAACCAATAACAGCCAATGAAAAGCTGCTTTCCTGGAAAAAGGCTCGTCTATAACCTGTTACCTGTTTTCCAGCTTGTTGACACCATACAGGTCTTGTTTGTGTGTTATTGTATTTTTGGAGCTCTATAGATAGAAAACAAGCCTCAATGAGAAGAAATGAACAAGCCACAGCTGACAAGTAATTGACCCCCTCCATTCACGAGTCAGCTCAGAATGAATTAATCAGTAAATTGCTCGGGACAGTAGACAACATAGAAGGGGAGAAGAAAATTAAGTAAATTGTGATGGTAGTTATGTGAGGGGAGTCACGTGATCAGTATCAAAATGTTGGGTCAATAGAGATGGAATTTGAGCGAGGGAAAAGAGGACAAATGGACCGAGTCTAAGAAAAGAACAAGGTACAAATGTGGTTTATTGGCTGATATGAAGCCCATTCAGCACATCTGTTCCTCCCTCACGCTCATCAACCCACTCTCTGCTTTTGTTATGCAACACCTCGCTCTATCTGGAACATATGTCTGTATGATATACATTAAAATTAGCGCTTAAGCCAGCACCAAATGTAAAATGCATCCACATATCAGGTCCACTGTCTTTGTCTTTTGCCCGATTTGATCTGTGCTTGACCTTTTGTCTGAAAATGAGGCTGCAAGTTAATCGGTGGGGGGAGCAAGACACACGGAGAGAAACAGGGAGAGAAAAGGTAGAGGGAGATTCAATGGAAGATCTGCTGCTAGGAGGTCTCTCATGATGTAACGCATCTACATCATGTCACCATGGCAACCCCGCATCAGCACCAACTTACTGTGAGGAGAAAGAGTCAGTGTCTGTGCTGGTATGTCACAGTACAGTACTCTGGGAGAAAAAGGCTCTGCATGCGTCCACAACAACAACACTAACAACAAAGAGACATATGGGTACAAATTACTAGATAATAAGAATACAAAGTTTATGTACAAATACATAATTATAAATGTTAAATAAATACTTTTTCTGATCACAGGTTTTTCTTGTATTAAAATGTGAGAGTGATGCATGTTTTACCTTAAAAACTGCATGTTAAATGTATTCTGATACTGATCTTTATCCTTGAGCACAGGCACATGTTCAATCTCACACATTATAATAAAGCCTCTCATGGCGGACTTCGTCCTCAATAGAAATATCTTGGCTATTTGCAGAGTTATTGTCCCCATGTTCTCCTGTGAGTCTAAGTATAATCCAGGGACCTTGGGGAGACAGAGAACTTGGTACACAACTAAAGAGCTCTAGTGAAAAACTTCTGCCCCCTGTTCTGTACACTGGCTGCTAAAAATAAACTGGATATTGAAAAGTGAAGAGAAAAGGTACAAGGCTATCTGCTCACAAAGCCAAACCGAGAGAAAGAGGTAGGGCGTGATGGATAAAGGCGGGAATGAGGAGCAGGAGTGTAGGTGGAGCTGTGTGTGTGGGTGTTTGTATGGTTTCATATTCACAGGTTGCGTCTGTCTGTCGACGGATCTGACAGACTTCAAATCAGACAGAGTGACATGTAGTCAGAAGCTGTTGGTGTGTGAGCTGAACAGCAGACAACATGCATGTTCAAATGTCGTAATGATATTGTAGATGTTATGATTACACACTGGAACGTTTGCTCTGGCTGAATTGTAGTTATTTTGTCTACATCCACAGCCTTATTTCACAGTTGCTGCCTTTGTGGTGTTGCTGATATATTTAGAGACACAATTTGAGGCTCGAACTAATGAACCTTACATTTTCTACACCACTTATTCTGTTCCTAGGTCATGAGGGGCTGGAACCTGTCCCAGCATGCATTGGGTAAGAGGTAGGATTCACCTAGAGCAGGCTCGGTCACAAGATACATTTGAGAGGTCACGAGATGACTAAAAGGAAAGCAGAAAAAAAAACATACTCCTGGTATTAAAAGTTATGCTTTCCTTGAGTCTTTGCTTTATTTCTTATAAATTACTGGATACTTTTACTTATTAAATAAACTTAAATAGACTAAAATAAAAGGGAAAATCACTCTGAACTGGTTGCACGTAGACATTTCTTTGTTTTAAATGGTCACAAGTCAAAAAGGTTGGGAACCACTGACCTCACGTAACCCAGAGTGTGGGAGGAGCACCCACCTGCTGTTTAAGTTTTAAAGAAGTTCTCAGTCCCAACAGATCCTGTCATAATGATTTTGGTCTCCCTCAAGACATTCTGGAAAAAGAAATTCTGGGACATCATGGTGGCCAAGGCGTCTAAGATGTGTACCACGTAACCGCAACTAGATCTTTGTTGGATGTCATCCCCATTTCTCTCTTTCCCCCTCATTTCCTGTCCATTTATCAACTCTGCACTATGAGACATGAAGACAAAATACTGCCCCCAACAAAATATAAAAACAAACAAACAAAAAGACAGAGAAGTTAGCTTTAATTATTTTTCATGTTCAGAACTGTTATCATAAAATACTGTAAATCTCTTTATGATATAAAAGTATCAACTTTCAATCAGTCCTAGCCTGTACTGCAAACTGTATTTGATTTTGTTGTATTAATATTGTTATTTGATCTGATTCGATCTTTGATGTAATTATGTAAAAATGCAATACAACAACAGATGTTTTCATACATAAAAATCTGTCTATTTGGCGTCCTGGTGACCTAGTGGTTAAAACTCATACCATATAACAGTATCCCTGGTTCAGAAACAGCTTTGGACCTTTGTTGCATGTCATACCCCATCTTTTTCTCCCCATGTTTACTGTCTGTGTCTGCTTTGTCGCTTTCCAATAAAGGCAAAAATGACAAAAAATATTATATACATATATATATATATATACATATATATATAAAAATCTAAAGTAAAGTATCTTTTCATTAACTGTCAATGCAGCAGACTGTATGATGATATGAATTCATCCTTATCAAGGTGTATCTTCTAAGGCGATTTACATTTTTACAAAAATAAATCCTCATTTTGATAATGTACGGATCCTTGAATTGTCTATTGAAATCTTTTTATTAACAGGAGGAGTGCAGATAAACATAGTTACATAGGGAGAAACAACGCAACAGATGTAATGTGCAGTATATCGGACGTCTGGCTGAAACTAACTTGCAGCCTCCGACCCTGTTAGCCTTTTAAATTCAGGTTAAACAAATAGTTACAACAGATTCAGGATAAAAACAATAGAACAGACTGTGTAGATGTGTATATGCATGTGTTTATTTATGTATGTATTGTACATGACTGTGTATGCAATCACATATTAATGCTAGAGTGTGTATATGGAAGTAGTATATATGTATGCAGTATCGAGCCGTACATGTATATGATAGTCTCCTCATTCATAGCTTGTAGTACGCGATTATTCAGATCTTACACACTAATGTCCATCTTTCAGCTCCCCAGTCGTCCCCTTCTACCTCTCTGTGTCCCTAAATGTCTATCTTTTTTCCTCAACTCTCCTCTTTACTCCACATCCTCTCTCTTGCTGCTGCTTCGATGCAGGAGTGGGAGGTGTTGCTAGGCGACAGATTAGCTCCTTCCTTTCAAGAAGCAGAGCGCAGACCTTGACTCTCTGGGTGTAAAAATAAACAGAAAAAAGAAAAGACGGTCTTAGAGGGAAAAATGGACAAGTATCTTTCACCTCTGGCATGAGAACCACACTTTGTGTTTACCCTGAAATTACCCACCCCCCGCCCCAAGCCTCTTTTACCTCCTCGTCTCCTGCACTCTTCACCCTGAAGTGGTCCAAAAATAATTCACTTATTTATAGGCCCCATTTACATTTGAGATAAACACTAAATCTATCTCTCATCATCGATAAAAGTGTTGACATTTTATCAGTAATCAATGTTGACATTTTATCAGTAATAAACCTTCATAACTCATACTATGATGGAGCTGCTGCACAGACTGATGATCTATACTCTCTGTTCCCTGTGATGTGATGACTAAGGTTGTGGAGGAACATGCTGCTCGTCCCTCATCCGCAGTTTCAGTCTGCCAACGACCAAAGCTGTGAAAGTCACACCTGTTGGCGACTGCTACTGAAAAATGTGTACGTGTGTGTGTGTGTGTGTGTGTGTGTGTGTGTGTGTGTGTGTACAGAAAGATCCAGAATAATCCTGCCTTTGTACATCTGCTCAGTGTGTGTGTGGAGGAAAGTGACAGAGAGTAAGTGTGAATAAGTGTAATTGTGTGAATAAGTGAGCGAATGAGGGGGCCAGTGAGAGATTAAATGAGAGATTGAATGAGTGAATTTGAGATGTTGAGGCAAGGTAATATGTGAGTGAGTGAGTGAATCTGGGTGAATCAATGACAAAGTAAACGTATGGATGAGAGAGTGAGTAAATGAGTGAATGTGAGGATAACAGAGAAAGTGAGTGAATGTGTGAGAAATCTGTGTGAATGGGTGAAGGCAGAAATAAAAACAGTGACTGTCTAGGAGAGATATAACAATGTGTGCAAGTGAAGGTGCGAGCAAGTGAATGAATGAGTGGGTGAAAAAGTAAAACCTATGGATAACAAAGAAAGTGGGTGATTGTGTGAGAAATTGAGTGAGTGAGTGAAAGAGTGAATGTGTGGATAAGAGAAAATGTGTGATAAGTGTAGGTGTCAGTGAGTGAGTGAGTGAGTGAGTGAAAGAACAAATGTGAGCAAAAGTGCTCGATTGAGTAAGCAAGTGAGTGAATGACTGAGAAAGTGAAGGTGTGAGTGAATGAATCAGTGAGTGAGCGGGTGGGTTAGGAGTTGGCAGTGTTGGTCGGTCCACCCCTTTGGTTTTGTTTCTTCTAGCGCCATCATCAGGTCAAGATTTCTGTTTGTCCAATACTTTGGTTTCTGATCAAATATCTGCAAAACCAACAACATTCCCATCAGCCTCAGCTGCACTTTGTGTTTAGCACTAATTAGCAAATGTTAGCATGCTAACACGCTAAGATATACGCCCCCCCCCCCGCCTTGTACCAGACATGCCCCTGTGAATGAGTGACTGAGTAAACAAATCAATGAGTGAGCAAGTGGCGAAGTGAGGGTGTTATTGAATGAGTGGAAAAATGAGTGAGTGAGTGCCCGACTTAATGTGTCTGGATGTGTGAAGAATAAAGAGGGTTATAAGACTAAATGAGCCTCCGCATGAATATTGAGACAAACAGGAGTTTCTGGCACAAAGACGGCCCACTAATTGGATTCATTTGAGTCCATTTGCTGTCAGGGAGACGAGGCACTCATCCCTCCGGCCCCTCGCTCTTCACCCATCCGCCTCTCCACAGCCATGTTCCTCTCTGCCACCCACCTATGATACCAACACAACCCCGTCTCATGATGGCAGGGATTTTAATGACAACCGCAACAATGGCAGCGCTTGAGACAAGAGAGTGTGTGGGACACCGGGACAGCTTAAGTACCTTCGAGACTGCTTGGTGGAAAAAAACAAACAACTTTGAGTGCTTTTGTTCTGGGAGCTCCTGCATAAAGATTTGTGCTATTTTTGCCAAGAGAAAGTCTGCCAGCGCTGTTTTTTTTAAGGCAATCTCTGAAAACACTACATCTTGAAGAAAGTGATGTGTGCTTAGTCACAAATCCAGAGAAAATGAGATTCACATGTGCAGCAGCAGACTCAGTGTTGTGCTCTATTCAAACAACAGGGAATCAGTCACTCCTACTTTACACTAAACACCATTGATCTGCTTGAAAATGCTCATATTATTTATTAGGTTAGAGTGCAGAGAATTGTTGTGTTATACAATGAACCACTGTACATACACTGGGCATCATAAGGTATGAACATTTTGTGTTTACAGCTTTATGTATTTGTGAAACCTCGAGAACTTTCACATCTGGCCGTTTTACACAATTGTCCTGAGGAGATTAGTGCCTGCAGTTAAATCACAACAAAACTTATTGTTATTAAAGTTATTGACTTTGCCCCAAATCAGACAGCTGAGATTTTACAACAGCACTTTAGGTTCCCAGGCTTCTAACTCAAAGTTGCTTTCCAGAGGCGCAGACTCTACAGCCTTGCTAGCTGCTCTGTGAGACTGTACTTAGGCACAGTGGTGCTTTGAGCTAAATGCTAACAGCATGCTAACATGCTAACAATGAAAATGTTAAAATGCTGATGTTATGCAGATATAATGTTTATCGTGTGAGCATACTAACATTTGATAATTAGCAATAAACACAAACTTAGGAGATCACCAAAGTTATTACAATTCATCCTGAGGAAGACTTGAATGTCTGCACCAAATTTCATGATAATCCAACAGCTGTTGAGACATTTCAAAACCATAAATGCTAACCTCATGATGGCGCTAGAGGAAATGTCAGGGGATCAACAAAGTCATTAGGATGCATCTTCTGGGAACCATGTCTGTACACAATTTTAGTATTTGTTGAGATATTTCAGTCTGGACCAAAGTGGTGGAACGACGGACAGACAGACTGACATTGATAGGATTGTAATTACGTTTAAGGCACAACACAATGTGGTTTCACCTTATACAAGTAATCCCATACAGGTCCAGGTCTAGGCCTCTCAGGTCATCAGAACAAAGGTTCAAAGTTGAATACTTGTGGTGACGGAGCTTTTTCTGACTCCAGGTTATGTAACAGTCTCCTTCTGGGGGTCAGATCAGCAAACTCTGCTGAGTGTTTTAAATCTCATATCAAAACCTATTTATTCTCTTTTATTGGCGTTTTCTTGCCCTGATTTGTTCTTGTTCATCTTGTTTGTTTTTTTGTAACTGTGAAGCACTGAAGCACTTTGTAACCCTTGTTTTGAGAAGTGCTACATAAATAAAGTTGTACTTACTTATTTAATAGCCTGTAACTCAGTCTCCGCATTGGTCACGACTATCAAATATTTTCATCTCAATTACTGCATGAAGGTAAGAACTGAAGGGACAAAAAGGTAACGTAACCGACAAGAATAAAAGAAAAGAATAAATAAGTTTAACCCCAGTGGTGACACCCGCCCCCTTCACCATCATGCAGATAAAAATGATGACTATAACAAATAAATTGCCAGGCTAGAATGGTTTCCTCCCTGGCACCAGGCATCCTTGTGTCCAAGATCCAAATGACTTATATCAAGATAAGTTATATGCAAAGATTTCTTACATAAAGTGAACTTTTTTCATGTACAAACACTGGCATGGTCCTTTTAGTATAAAGAGAGTTGGAATCTAAATAATTCACTATCAAATTAATTTGTGGTTGATGGTGACAGACTACAAGGTCAAACCAGAGATGAAAGTAATTTTGTAGTCAGTCATCTTTGGAAAATAAGACTTTTTTGTAGTTAAAGATTGTTGTCTGTCATTAATTAGTCTAATGATGGCCAATATGAAGCCACAGACTTGCTTATAGGCTAGTTAATGATGCAGTAGACCTAAATGTGTTGTCTGTTCAGTTTAATGTTGTTGTTTTTTTTTGTTGTTGTTTTTTTTTTTTTTTTACAAGAAACAAGAATGCTGGAGTAGTTATGTTGAAGAATCTGAACATTTTACGATTGCTAATGACACCAAGACCATATTTGCGATGTTATAACACAGAGTACAACTTGTGGACTCGTTGCCTTGTGGCAGCTGAAGAAACAGAAAACTTGAAGATTTTAGGTACAAGAACTTTGGGCACTTTTTCCAGCCAAACTACTGGTGAAGGTTAGAAGATTGTGTAAACAAGAGAAATCAGGGGTAAGGAAATGCCATAATGCAGTATGAGGCCATTCCTGAGAGCTTGGGGCTTTACTGAAAGAGGCTCTGAGAGATAGAAGTGGTGCAGATCGATATAATAAACAACCTTTTTACAGTAGCAAGTCTAAAATGTAATCCAACGTCATTACCTGCCATGAAACATGAAATCAGACTGTATAAATAAGGACTGAGATTGTCACAACTGTAGCATAAGTGATCATGTCTCCTGAACTTGCAAAAAAGAAAACCTGTGAAGGAAGAAAATCGAAACAAAGGGGGTGTAGGAAAATTACCGCAAGGCAATGAGAGACACACTCAGTGCTGAAAAGCAATATAACATGAAAGGAAACAAGTGTAAATTGTGTGAAATGTCAGGCAGAAGCATTGTATCCAATAACTATCAAAAGATGTGTGTTATTGACATCTTCTTTTAAAAGAATATACTGTAATATCAATGTTTAACCACTTCCATAACCAGGAGATAATACAACCTTCCCTCACATTAATGGATTATCAAAATAATTGCTGATTAATTTCCTGTTGACTGACTAATTGATTAATCAATAGTTTCAGCTCAAATGGAGATTTAAGGTTTTCTGAAGAACCAATTTCCCATGCACTCTATAAATAATCACTTTGTTTTCTTGCTTTGACTTGAATTAGCCAGTTAGACCTGTTCTATGAGTGTCTATCAGAATTTTTGTGGTGTTTTAAAATTAAAATAACAAGTCTATTTTCCAACAGAATTCAACCAGATACTTTAAATCTTGTCCTGAAGGCAGATCGAACCATATGACTATAAACTCATGATATATACTCTCACTGCGCTTTTCCAGTTTTGCCCTGCAGACATCCCCACCTTAGGAAACTCACCTGTGACACCTGAACGCTGTACTTCAGTCCTCAAATTGTAATCATCACGTCCAGAAGGAGAAATAATATCTGGGTGATCTTCGACACCAAACTCATACAACAGAGCCACATCAAACCAAGCGAAAGGTTATTAGATGCACCTGAAACAAAGAGAACATGAGTCAACTTTAGTCCTTTCAGGGTCGGTCAAAAAAAGATTTGCACAACCTCTGTACAATTATGTCTTCTCTGAGTGAGCTGCACTAATGAACGAGTGTGACGCTGCATCCAGAATAGCCAAAAGGAAAACGGATGTCACTGTCCTGACACGTTATGGTCCCCACTTTAGCAACAGACTGGTGTGCGATGTATTTCTGCTCTAGTGGAGCTGCTCGCCCCATGTGATGTGCAGCAGAGATGACAAACTCATAGCGCTCATTTCTACGGCTTCAAGGCCTTGAGTGAAGCTGAACTGTATAGATTGAGAATGAGGACTAGAGAAAACTCATCAGTACCGTTACATGCAAATCTGTCATTCTTCTCTGATAATCTGGTACCAATCTGGTACCTTCGGGTCATTACCAAACAGGAACCAGTAATGGAACTACAGAGGAGGAAGCAGAGATGGATGAGTCATCCAAGAAGAAAACCAAAGAAATGTGAGACACAAACAGACCTCAAAGGAGGAGACACAGAGGCAGACCCACAAGCACCAGGCACACAGAGGGACCGAAACAAGTAAAGCTGAAGGTCCCCAACAAGAAGCAGGATGATCCATCAATGAGCTCTGCATATTATTGACAAATGATGCAAAATAATCGATTTTTCTTAACAAATCGGCCTTATCCTGATGACTCTTCATTCGTTGAGTTGAAGTAGATAATAGATCAGGTTCTGTATGCTTTTATAAATATTTTGTAAAATAAACACTGAGACACACACACGTCTCCATCCCTTAAGGAAACATTGACTTACCCCAACCATAACTCTCAATTTAAACCATAAACCGAGTCTTAACCCTAAAATGTGATGATTTACGTTGAGGGGACCTGCATTATTTCCCCAAACGGGAAGTGAGTTTTAACAGATCGATGTCCTCACAACATGAGTAATGCACATTTTCACACACACACACACACACACACACACACATCAAAAAGAGATTTTAGATCACACTGTGACTGCAAATCAAGTCCTGCTACTGAAAGAAAAAATGGTGCCATTTTCTCCATTTAGTTTTCAAAGGAACATATTTGCCACCATCCCAAACCCCTCCCGTCTCTTCACACAAAACCCGAAAATAATTAAAGAAGGTGTGACAAATGTGTGCGTGATTTGTCCGGATGAAACCTGAGTGTGAGTGTGAGTGTGTGTGTGCTCGGCTCCACATGTGAAGTACATACTACAGGTCTATTTTGGTCCTTGCCTCGCGGGTCCTTGTGTCGGTCACCTGTGAGATCTATTTTTAGATACAGCACGGCTTACCTCACGTGCCACTGGCGACGGGTTTGCAGGTTGCGCAATACCTGCTGCTGTTTGCGCGCGCGTCATGAATGTCATTCATTAAAATTGCTTCACTTTTCTTTTGAAGATCGTCCTTGTAAGTTTTAAACAGAGAGAGAACAAAGCGCCGACCCTGATTCACACAGACACGTCATTTGTTAAACAGTTAACTTAGCACAGTAATACTGGAAAATATGATATATAATATGATGGTTGCTGGTGTTTGAGGGTCATATACTGGTGTCTTACTGGTCAAGCTGCTGTGCTGTTTCTTTCAGTATGGGTAGCTGGTCATTCCCTGTTTTCCAATGATTATTAGCCTGGTCCATGTTTTTATTCTACAAAGCTATCAAAATCAAAACTTCCAAAACAAATCCACTTCCAAACAGGTCTATTCTCGTCTGTGTACTGTTTTCTCAGAATTTGGAAAAACTTTATTGTCCATAGCAAGGCAATGGAAATCTTTGACGTGGCTCACACAGTAGGCTACACATGGAATTAAAAAATACATACACATGGCGTTTCAGTGTCGTATCGCCTATATTTAGAAAACATGTTCACGAAATGCCAAAGATTTCCTCTTAACAACAAGAAAATGTGAAATTACAGTGAAGGCACGGCTATCTGCAAATTCTGTGCAGGTTTCTGCATTCATTCCTGTTTTCAGCTGCTCAGGAATGATGTCCATTCATAAAAGGCGACGGAGAGACGGAGCGATGTGAACCAGCCTCAGCATCCATGTCCGCCTCCTGTAAACAGCAGCTCAGTGACTGGGCTTGTTGTGTTCAGCTCTGCGGCACAGCTGAGCAGCAAGCACCATCGATCTCACATGTTCAAAGTGTTGACAGTAAAATGTGGTCAAAATGAATTGGTGAATCGCACCTAACAAGCACCTGCCTTGTTTACTGACAGGTCCGGGGCAAACAGGCGATGACGGGTAAAGCCTATAGCTACCTCAGATGCCAGACACATAAACACAGAGACCTATTTCGTATGCAACCCAGCATTCCCATCCACCCCCACCTCCCCACCCCTTGCACCCCCTCCTCCTCCTCCAATACACCGGAGTCCGGTGACTCCGTTTACGTTTTACGGTTGCTCCGCCCCTTACTCGGTTTTGTCCAAATCGGGCTTTTTGCGTCGCCGGAGCTCCCGATTTCAGCCCGACGTCATCACCGAGTAGAGGGAAGAGCTGACGTCGAGAAAGAGTCACCGAAAGGAGAGGGCACGGGAGAGGGAGGGGGGAGAGTTTCACCAATGGTAACACTGATATGAGACACATCTATGACCCTCGGCCCCCTTCTTCTCCACCCCCCTCTCTCCGTTTTACGTCGGTGTTGGTGCGTTGGGAGCCCCCCTACTCCGGTGGAGTCCCAGGCTATATAAGGGACCTGCGAGCAGAGTCCCTCAACCAGATTTACGGGTTCCGGACTTCAGTGCGAGAGACGGCTACCACAGCCTGCACTCTGAAAGGGGGGACAGACATCCAGCAGCCAGCCAGCATCCGAGCTGGACGCTGTGGCGGAGCTAAAGCAGACGGAGACAGGACAGGAGAAGGTTTTTGAACCTTGCTCTGTAAAAAACAAAACAAAACAGCTGAGATGAAAGTCCAATAACACACCTCAGAGCTTTCCCACTTTTGCAACCTGTCTCTTAACACACCTCGGAGACAGGGCACCTCGACTTCAGCCGAGGCACGGCGTTAAACAACACTCCGCTCACAGCTCTCCAACTCACAACTGGAGGAATTTCGATAGTTCACCGCAACTACCGGCCACAATGTACCGCTCAACCAAAGGAGCATCCAAGGCTCGACGGGACCAGATCAACGCCGAGATCCGGAACCTGAAGGACCTGTTGCCGATATCCGATGCAGATAAAGCGCGGCTCTCATACCTGCACATCATGTCACTTGCCTGCATGTACACCAGGAAATCCGTCTTCTTCACGCAAGGTAAGAATGAATTTACTCTCAATAAAAACGACCTGTTGATGAATCTCATGTAGCACTGCTGCAAAGACAGACTCTCACAGTAGTGGAATGAATCAACAAGTGTTTCAGTGGCACCGCAGGCAATTGTCTTGATATAAATCTCATTTTCGGATATACTGTAGCTGTGGGTCATTTAATTGATGGGAAATAATCGACATAGAAGCTGATAAAAGCCTTTAAATGGCAATTTGTTGCTGTCCGTGGTGCTGAAATGCCATAGCACCATAAGTACAGCCGCACCGCTGTCCATGGTGCTGAAACACACTGCGGCCACTGTTTTTTTTTTTTCCTATTGCGGAGATCAGATATGTTCATTTTTATCAGGTTCAGATTTGTTAACAAATGTGACCCCTTTCTGCTCTTTTCCTTTCCACCATTTTTTCCTCTAGAAGCGGGAAGTCTTGAGGAGAGCGCAAGGTTTCTGTCTTTCCACGAACTGTCGGAGTTGATGCAGGCGCTGCCGGGGTTTCTGATGCTGGTGACGGGGGAAGGGAAGCTCCTGTACCTGTCAGACAGCGTCTCCGAGCACCTCGGACACTCCATGGTGAGTCTACACAGAACCGATTTATTCGTAGTTTAGTAAAGGAATATTCAAGCTCTACTTTTGGGTTTGATGAATAACGTTTCTGTTCGTAATTTTCCAGGTGGATCTTGTGGCACAGGGAGACAGTGTGTATGATATCATCGACGCCTCAGACCACTTTATCATGAGGACCAACCTGTCAACCTCGACGTCACTTGAGATGGGTAAGACAAAATGTACACATTAAATTCACAAGTTTGATTTTTTCCCTCCGCCTAATGCAGACTGACTACCGAAGATGATTTTTAATGAACCTCCTCTCATCTTCTCCTCTATAGACCGTCTCTTCCGCTGCCGTTTCAACACCTCCAAGTCCGTGAGGAGGCAGAGTGCTGGGAACAAGCTGGTTCTGATCCGAGCTCGCTGCCTCTCCCCCCCCTCCACCTCTCCTGCCGCCGGGTCCTACTGGACCTCCAACCCTGTCTGGGTGTGTTTCTGCTCCCCTCTGGAGCCCCACCCGACCCGCTCCGGCCCCGGGGCAGAGAGGGAGTCAACCTCCGCCCCTCCCCTGGCTGAGACCAACTTGTTCCTGGCCTGCTTCCACTCCCAGCACAGCCGGGACATGAGGCTGCAGACTGCCCAAGACAGGTGAGTTCACATGAATAGCACCTCACCTCCACCTGTTGCTTTAATATGAACTGGTATATTAATCTGTTTATGAGATAACTTAAAGGGGTAAAACATTATCCTCCTAACGTATCACCACCCACTCTCTCCTGCAGTGTGAGCGCCTATCTGGGCTTTGATGTGACAGCTTTACGCTCTCGCTCCTGGTACAGCCTCCTCCACCCACAGGATCTGTCACATGCCTCCGCTCAGCACCGCAGCCTATGTAAGTGTACTCTTCACACATACCTACCAGTTACAACCATCACAGTTACACACACATTGTGCCCACTGACACATCCACGCAGTGAAAAACACTATGATGATTAATAGGATTACAAACCGATGCCAACTTGTGCTGTGACTGTTGTTCAACAGTGAGAGAAGGAGGAGAGGGCAGAGCTGAAATGGTGGTGCGTGTGCAAGCTCAGGACCAGTCGTGGCTTTGGCTCTACATGGTGCTTCAGCTGCAGCCCGGAGAAATCCCCATCAGCAGCAACAACTACATCATCAGGTATTTACAGCCTTTTTTAAACTACACGCCACTCATCAATTTGGAGACAAAAGACTGAGTAATACAGGCACAAACACCATCCTAACTCCCTGTTTCTCCTCTGTTTTCTCTTCACCCTCTCAGTGAGTCTGAGGCCTGGTCAGTGCGTCAGCAGCTCAGCTCAGAGCAGACCCAGCTGACCCTGGTTCTGAGTGCTGGTACCTCTCAGCAGGAGGGTCTGAGCCTCCAGTCTCCAGAAACCCTGTCCAGCCCAGACCAGGTCTTCACTCCAGGCAGCAGCGGCCTGTCCGCACAGTCCTTTGACTTCAGCACTGCTGGCTGCAGCGTGGGCTCCTCTGATGAACCAGGGAGCTCTGCTGCTGAGGCCATGCAGTTGGAGGGTGACCCTCGCTCCAGTATCTCCTCTCTGGAAGAAGAAAGCTTCTTTCAGCAGCACCCTACAGAAAGCCCCTCAGCTGCCTCCTCCCCCACTCCAGTCACTGTTGAAACAGTAGCAGACTTAGACTTTTTAACCCAGAACATTCTCCTGCCGCCCTCCTTCCAGCTCGACCCTCCACTGCCAGCTCTCCCCCTGCCTCTCCCCCCTGTCCCCACCTCACAAGCTCAGCAGAGCAAAGAGTTTGTGTGCACACCACCCTACACTCCCCAGATTGGTGGGGCTAGCTTCCCATTCGGTGAACCCCTCTTCAGCTTCGACCCTACTGGCACTACCACTCCTCCGCCCTCTGCTACAACAGCCAGCGCCACCACCTCAATTGCCCCTTCAGCTTCCTCCTCTGCCCCACCAACTACCGCCTCCAGCCCCACTCCCCCCACCACCCTGTCTACCAAGCTCCCTCTCACACTGCCTACACCATCCACTGACTTTCTCTTCGCTGTCGACCCCTGCAGTGGCTCCATTTATGAGAAACTGCCCCCCACACCTGATAGCCCCGGAGACGGCGACTGCACAGTGATGACCCTGCCCGAGGTTCGGGGTCCACTATATGTAGATGTACCACTGGGGCCCCTCCAGTGTCCCCCTGAGGGCCTCCTCACCCCTGAGGCATCACCCGGTAAACAGCCCTGCCTCTCCTTCTTCTCCCTGGAGAGAGAGAGGGAGAAGGAGAGGGCAGAAATCTCCCTCTTAGCTCAGCATATCAGCTCACTGGCAGAGGGATTCTACCTGGATCCACTCTTGTCCAAACTCTCTCCTCCCTCCATGTCACCCTCATCCTGCCCTCCCTCCCCCTTCTTGTCTCCCACCATAGAAACTGCTGATGTTGATTCAGTCCACATGCTTAGGGAGTTTTATCCCATCAAAGCATGGAGAGGTCTGGACATTCCCATCTTCTTCGACGATGATGACTCTCTGTTTGAAGAGAGCATCCTAGAAACCCTTCTCCAAGGCGACTTCGCTCCTCCTCAGTCCACCGGCCTCTCTTCCTCCACCCCCTCCCCCTGCACCTCCCCTATGCCCAATCCCTCCAGCCCAACCTCTCCTCAAACCCCAGTGTGCTGGCGCCAACCCTCCCAGTTTGAGGGAGTGGGCCACTTCTGTAGCGTCCAATCGGCGCAATGTAACTCCATGGCTGGGTGCAGGGCGACTGTGGCTGCTGAGGCCGGGGCAAAGGCGGAAGGGGAGAGGCTAGCGGAGGAAGCAATGGAGATCGAGGTGGTTTCATCTCCTGTGTCCTCTTGCTCCTCTATCCCAGCTTCCCCTCCCCTCATCCTCACTGCCTCCCCCAGCCCCGCCACCTCCACGCCCATCGTCTCGCCCACGCCCGCTGTGTCTCGCACTCAGTCCCTCCTGGAGGAACTGGCCGTCCTGGAACCCATGTTTGGGGCAGGTGCCTCGATCGCCCCTGGCTTAGGGCAACAACCTGAGTTGTATCAACTCCAATGTCATCCATCGCCACAGTGCTTCCACAAAGGTAAGAATCTGACTCATTTCTCTCTCTTTTTTTAACCTTATTGTTGTTAAATGATGAAAAAACATTTCTGAAAATACATCACTAACTTCCTCTTTCTCTCTTTTCCATTTCTTTTGTCTTTCAGATGGGAGTGGAAGTGTTCCTCCGTTCTAAAATAAGTCTGTGACTTACTTCATTAAGTATGGCATATTGTCATATTTTGTGGAGCCCCTTTTACTGAAAAGTAAAAAATAATTAAGTGTATAAATATACATAATGTATATACAACTTAAGGACTTTAACTCCTACATGTCTCCTAAGAACAAAGATTGGCTTTATATTTTTGTTCAGTCATTAATCTGTATACTACTACAAAACTGGTGCAACATTTACATGATGGTGCAACCACATGGACTCATAACTGACTGGGTTTTGAGTCCATGTGGTGTCTTTCAGCTTCTCTGTAACACGAGCTTCAGATATGATCAGACAGAGAAACCTCTCTGAACTTGTAAGCGCTGTTTAACTTCCAGACGCGCATTTGTATTCACTCGTAGTGAAAAATCTGTTGTGAACAAAGAAAAACAAAAAACATTTCTTGCTATTTCAATAGGGAGATGAATTAAAGCACTTTTGCCTGACATGCAGCAACGCAAACCCAAATCTCAAATGTATTGGAAGTCAAATGTTTACAATTTTTTTACATCCTTAGGATGACCACTAACCGTACATCAAATTAAGAAAGATTTCTCTTCTATCCGGTCTTCAGAGCCAATACAGCTCTGATTTGATAGCACTCTTCCTCACAGCCTTAAAGGCGACATCAAAACTCATAAATAGCAATCAACTTTAAACCTGAGATACTTTGAGCTTTGAGTTTGCGGCTTCAGACCTTTAACATTTCATATTTATCTCTCCATCTAAAATCTTGTGTATCAATGTGATGTGCAAACAAAAAACAAAAACATGCGAAGAGATCCTGGCATGTGAAGATCTCAAGAATGTTGAAGGTGTCCATTGCTTTTACAAGATGTAACAACAAACAAGAAATTGTCTGGAAGTTTGCCGGAGCTCTGATCATGCCACAAATCCACTGCTACGTTGTACTGTACATTAGACTCTGAATGTGGGCTCTTCAGGTCCCTCCTGGCCTGAGGGCAGTCAGCTGGATATTGTTGCAGCATCAATATTTGCAATGCTGGCAGCTTATAGCGGCTCCTGTGTGCCTGAAACGGCCCTGACCTGCTGAACTCTGAACTCTTTATCATGTCCATTCAACATGGACATTTACATCGTTGCTCCACTGGAGTGCGGTGTAGTGAGGCACAATTGACTATGTGAATGAGCGATTCTTCTTTTTTGAGAGGGGTTAGAATACAAAAGTTTTGTTTTAAAAAATGAAAATAGGGATGGGGTGCTATTTCTATTCAGTTACTAAGCGACACGGGTTGAGAATGGTACTATTCCCATGGTGTCGACATGCTCACGTAGAGTTGTCTACGGTCAAGTAAAGGATTGATTCCTACGTTCTAGCTATTAAAGGCTAAGTTAATATACATGTGTAAAATTACTATATTGTATGTGTGATATTTGAAAAAGATGTTATTGCATATGCATTATGTCTGTGGATATAGGCATATGTTCTTTTCAGAAAGGTTGTACACATTTGTACATTTGTATGAAAACAGTTATTGGTCTGTATATATAAGAAAGAGATTTTTATTGCATAAGATGGAATATATTCTAAACATCTTACTTACTGCAGAATGGACATTGTGGACCAGTGTTCTATTGTGTTGCTTATAAGTGTATTTGATTGTCATACAAATGCATTTATATTAAAGTGCACTTAATGCGGCTGATGCATTTGTGTCGTCATAGTCAAGCCCCTTGTTCCTCCCTCAGCCTCATCATCATCATCCCACCATCCCTGCCTCTTTTCCTCTCCCTCCCATACACTCTCCTCCATTTCTTCCCCTGGAGCGAGTTTCGCTCAGCAACAGCACTGACGCACACACATGACGAGACAGAATGAGACACTATCTGACTCAGACTGACGCACACTTGGCATCGAGGTTTTTGCGTGCGAGCGTGTGCACACGGGCACACACAGTTGGCCTCCCACTTATGATGATGTGCACACACACACAAAATAGTAGGCATATGACCCCCCCACCACCCCTCTTTACAAATCACAGTAGCCCACTCGATGTACCTGCGACTCTATCAGCGCTCGCCGTGGTGTAAGACTCCATATATAGGCATTCCTGCTCAAGAGCTCTGACTGAAACAGCCTCCCGTCTATTCTCAGCCTCCATTCAGAAGGATCAGAGAGGGGAGGGCTGGATAGAGGGGGGAGACAAAGAAAGAGTGAGGGGAGCTAAAATTAGAGGTACAGTAAAGAGGGATGTGGGACAAACTGATGCTCTGTCGCCACAGGATGGAAAGGTGAACCTAATCAAAACCACAGAGAAAAATACACAGATAAGCCATTTTCTGTAAATCATGATAGATAAAAGATAGAAGGTTTTATGGATTGAGGCCTAATATAATATCTTTTCTGCCAGATCTCTTCAACTGTGCCACATAATAGATAATACAGAATTTATTATACGTAATGAGGCAAAGCCAGAAACATTATACTGGTTTTCTGCGAACGAACATTTTGTTCCATCAATAGCTGCTGCAGTGTCTGTGAAGGAGTGAAGATGAGCAGTGGAGGAAGTGCTGCACAGCTGACTGCTGCTCTCTCCTGGCAAACACAAGTACTGCACCAGAGAGGAGCATATTGTATGTTGTGTAAGAAGGCATGTTAGGTTATTAAGAGGGCAGGAGTAAGGACAGTTTTAGATTTCATGTTCACTGGACCAAATAATATTACAGATGCAATGAAGATGAAAATTACACTACTCAAAGCTCATATAAAAAGGTAGAGTCCATATAGGGCTGGGTGATATGTTTGAGAACATTATTAGAATGAATATATATATATATATATAAAAAAAAGGATAGGGTCACATTTTTAAAACTGACTTAAAACAATACTCACAGGCTCACTGGTAGTTATTGGTTGTTGTAATTGTTCCTCCTGTCCATAGTGGCCCTCTTTGTATTTCCCCAGACAGTGTTTATTTGCTGAGCTGTGGAGGAGGAATAGTAACACAAACACTTTTATCCAGACTGTTATGTTGGAAGATACGCAAGTTTCAGCTGAACTTCAGAAGTTTGCACAGAAAAAGGACTGTGGATTTTATCCCCCACCACATTGAAATTGCTTTAGGGAGGGATTTCTTTACATCCAGTAAAGAGAGAAGGAACAATTACAGCGACCAAGGTGAGGATTGTTTTAAGACAGATTTGAAAAAAATGTGAACCTATGCTTTAATAAGAATATTTCCTGAAATCAATTTACATCATGATATGGCAAATGCAGGAAAACTCACATATAGAAATAGTCAAACTGATGTTCCTGGCAATGAACTGTGTTGCATTTAGGGCTGCAACTAATGATTATTTTGATTAGTCAATTATTTTTGCGATTGCTCAATTAATTTGTTTTGATTTAAATGTCACAAAATAGTGGAAAATGTCCAACAAAAAAGTGAAATCTCCAAATTGCTTGTTTGGTCTGACCAACACTTCAAAACCCCAAACTTACAATGATATTATACAGAAAAAACAGAAAAGTCATTGTCAACCATTTTTAGAACCACTTAAGTCATTTATCAAGCAAAAATACCAACAATTAACAGGTTACAGTTTTTCTGTCTATTGACTTGATTAATTACTTGTTTCAGCACTAGTTTAACTTCTATGCATTACATGAGACTAAACCCTTTATATGTGTAAAACAAAACTTCAGTAATTCGTAACTTGAAACTTGTTGGTTTTTAATTACTTGACTTGCTTGAAATAATCTCAGAATTTAGAAAACTATTTAGAAATTTGTAGAACGATAACATGGCGAGATCATATGTTCTTGAATAAATGTAAATGTAATCATGTTGTGACGTTATAATTCCAGTTAAAGTCAACAAACAATAATACTGAGTTATCGCCCTGCCCTCAGTCCATGTGATCTGCACAACCTGACAAAAAGCCAAATCGCTTCCAGTGTGTTAATAATAGATAATAACAAAGACTGCATGTACAAATCCTTCCAAGACAGAGCAATTACAGTTTCATTAGCTTGGCTCAGAGAAAATGAAACACTCAGGGTCATAAATATTTTCAAAATTTGAGTGGATGTTTTTGTAGCAAAAGCTCTTAAATCATTCTAAAATACTGAAACCAAACAATTTGCTGTAAAGAAATGTTTCAACAACAAATGTGAATAAGGACACAGAGAAAGAAGAAGAAAAATCACATTAAAAACTGACTGTTTATTAACGTCTGACACACACAACAGTAACAGTGTTTTTGTATGAATGCAGTTCATGTATAGAGTCATTAACAACAGGAATGGGGGCGTCGATAATGGACGTTGCAGGTCTTCACTTCTTTTTGCCCGACAAAGCTTCAGCGGCAGCAGCTGTGGCTGCTGCTGCATCAGCTTTCAACTTCTCCTCTCTCTGCTCCAAGAAGATTTTGTACTCATCAGCTGAGAGACTGAAGAGGAGGAGGGAGAGAAAGAAGGAAAGAAAAATTATATTCATTTACCCCAAACTCTGATTTACTGTTACAGGAAAATTGAAACTACAGTACAAAATGTTAAGGATGGCGTTCCTACATCATTCTGAAGTTTGGTGATTTAAAATTTAAAAAAATTGGAGAAATGTAGACAACAAACACCACATCAAGATGTTTGTCATCGTCTATGAGTAGATGCACGTTTCCTTCTGCGCTGTGAAAAGTACAATATCATTAACCGAAGAAGACATAGATGCGGCAGGTTAAGGGAGTGTGATTGTGCAAGAATACTGAACTAGAACAGTTCATGGCAAAATAAATGCTATGCACGTAATAAATGATAAGTATTTTTGATACACATCAATCAAACTGTGACTTGTCACTGCCAATTCAACCTCACAAATAAACAGCAACTATATAATTTAAAAGGGTTTGGTAGTTATTTTCTGGAGTGTTCATCAAGCTGTTTTACTATCATCCACATTTAGTTTACATTTTTACAGCTGTGAGCAGCTCCTTGCATTGTGGGAGAGTCCATCAACCGTACACTCAAAATGAAGGTTTTTTAGTCTGCATGCTGACTTTTTTTTGAGTATACTTTATTTTGTCACTTTACCAGTGTGAACACACTACACACCTGCTTAGATTTATGTGAATCAGGACACAGCTACTGTGTCAGAGCTTTGTCTGTTCTTATATTTTTAAAAGGGACATTGTTATTATGTAGAATGCATCTTATGCATCTTAAACCACAACGTCCAGCAGGATGCTTTCTGAGAATTGTTGATTTACCTCTTCGGCAATTTTTGAGACTGTAATTCCTGGTGTTGTTGTACTGGACTGCTTGTTATTGTCAGCTGCTCATGTTATTATTCATGTTATTTTGTATAAGGAGAGAGGGGCTGCAAAACAGTAAGTGCATTATACAACACAGTATGGTGTATTGTATTACAGCTGTAAACTAAAGCCTTAACCACAGACAGACAAACAGACCGATGAATATTTAGAGTATCTTATTAAACCAAGTGGCAAATTGCATCATTACAGCAGCCAAATCACATCAGTAACTAGGACCACACACAATCTAAATATATACTGAATAATGCCTGATCATATAAGGTACATTGGTACAGTGGAAATAAAGTAGATACAGTATATAAGTATTAGTATGGTAAGGTACTGCATACTGCAGAATGGGACCAGCAGCATAAACAGATCAAATGTGATGGAGGCATCCCAATTTTGATGGAGCCCTTTGACCTTACAACTGTTTTTGCCGAAGGGCCTTTAATTGAATTGCATCTGATAATACGCTACTGTTGGTGTTCATGCTATTAGTATTATTTACTGTAATCCTTTCTGACCTCTAGTGGCCGTTAGGAGGCATAGCAGCATCTACAGCAGGATCATTAAATTGCTGCTTCTTTGCAACTCTGCAGGAATGTGTGTGAAGCTTTATGTTTGTGACACTGTGTGTCCTTGTTCATTTAAAGAACATTGAAAGAGCTATATAAACGGACAGGACCAGCTTCTGACAACACTGCTTGCGTGCACACAGGTCAGGTTTATGGTATCTCAGGTCAATATAACATATTAAAATTATAAGTGCACTGAGCACAGAATCAGGACTTACTCGTTGACAACCTTGATGCCCAGCGAACGGGCCGAGCCGATGATGCATTTGACGACGGTCTCAAGGGAGGCGTTCCTCATTTTGAAGCACTCATCCTGGACTTTCACCTGAGCAATCTCATACACTGCCCTCACCGACACCATCCCCGCTGTCTCGTGGCCTTCACATGCACACACACAAGAGATTTAAGGGCGTAAATGTCGAAGAATAAAAAATTCAATAAACGTACAAAAGTTTGGCACAAAAGAGGACAAAGTGGGAATATATGTGTGTGTTGGAGACTGTGAAGGGGAGGTATCAGGAGTCAACAACTGAAACGAGGCTGGAGATAGCTTGGAGCATAACAGGAGGAAATCCATAATTCTCTTTTCTTAACACACCACCTTTGCCACTTCCTTCCTCTGCTGGAGTTCTCCCGCATGTCATGAATATAACATCAATCACGGCAAAGCTCAAAACCGAGCCCTGGGAGAGACGTGTGTCCGTTACAGGATGGGCTCAGTGGGTGAAAATTGGAGTGAGGGCAGATAAATCAGTGCAGCAGCACATCTCACCTGTCTTGCCGGCCCCTTTCGCAATGCCAGCAGCTTGCTTGAGGAAGTAAGACACTGTGGGCTGGCCGATCTTCAGGTCATAGGTTCTGTCAGGCTGAGGAGGCAGAAGAATTCAAATTAAAACCTGTGATCAAAGGTGGGAATGAGAACATGCGATTTTCATGGAATAAATAATCTCAGCCAGAAAGATTTAAAAGAAATACAGACATAAGAGACAAAAGACATACTTCTCTCAGCGCAACACCACCGCCCCTAAGGAATGTATGCTTAGACACCAGAAGAAGTCTATAAAACTTCATTTTTTTCCACATTTATTCACTAATTTAATTGACCAATCCACCCCCCTTAGTTACTGTTGCTACACATGTCAAACTTGGCAGATTACCACTGAAATTCATAGTAATTTTTGGAACAATGGGTCCTTGATTCAGACAGTGGTAGATGAAAGCTTGCTCATCATTTCTAGCCGATGTTCGTCGGTTTTGCCGGAAATAAAGTGAGTTTGCTGGCTGACTGACTTTTTAATGTTTCCAGCTGAGTCTTGTAAAATGGCTCTTAGATAAAAAAAAAAGTCATCATCCTCACCAGTTAATGATCCATATAGAAAACATGTAACACTGAATAAATAAACAGCATTGTTCTTGTGTTGGAGTGTAGAGCTAGTTAGTCCTATTTTATAAGTATGATAGGACAAATGTAAGATCAGCCAGTTATTTATTATAACCCCACAAAATAATGTTATATGAAATGCTCCTTAGCCCTGGAAGTAAAACTGGCTCAGATTACTACTGTAGGCAGAAACTTAGCCAGTTAGCCAGACATGCTAACGACGGCATCTTAGGTTAGAGTTTTGCTCATAAACCCCCACAGTTGAATGTAAGGAGAAGCAGAATTAGCCTTCAAAACCCACCATGTGTTCCTTCTATGTAATTGTAGGATGTAACTAAACAAAAGTGATTAAACCTCATTATTCCAAGAAACAATACTGAAAATGTGTCCTCATGTCCTCAATGGTAGCTACAGCCCTGACCAAAAACACTGTATCTCAGTTTATGACTTGATAATAACTGAAATTAATAAAAATGTTTTAATTATGCTTTAATATGATTAAAATATTTTACTGAGTAAAAGCACAGATATGAGTTTTCCTGCGTTTTGAAACATTTTTAGCAGATTGTAATTAAAATACAAAACAAGTTCAACATACTGGAGCTTGGACCTGCTATTCACGAGATAGAGAATGAATTCCCCCCAAAAATTCAAGGCACATTGCTTCGTTAAATTGCAAAAAGTTAAAGTTAAAAAGCCTTTATAATTGAGGCTACATGAGTTTTTGGGGGGAAAACATTCCCTCTCATCTACAGTATTTATGATACAAGTGAATCAGGAGTACCTGCTTTTTCTCTCATCCCTCTCAGATTCAAGTAGTGCTTCCTTCATTTTTTTCATACCTTGAGCCTAATTGCTTATTGTGTTCATTGCAATAGTTAGTGTAACAGAAACAAAAAATATACTATAAACAACCTGTATTTTTTTATTCAATAATGTTAGATATGTCGGTTACTGTCCCACCTCTTAAAAAAAGAGAAAGAAGTTATTTCTCATTTAGTCTTTTCTTGTAATGGTTCGTATTAAATGAGACTATAATTTAAAGCTGCATTTGGGAGCAGCACAACAAGCTGTGAACATAACGCTGAGACATTTATCACCTTATAAAGTTGATATGCTGAACGTGTTAGCTAACAGTGGTCTATTTACATATTCAGTAGATACAGAGCAACATTATCATTCATTTGAAGTTGTGTTTCTGGCCACCTGATGAATGTAAGTCCAATATTCACTCTCCTTTTAGTATAATAATCTCTTCAGCCTTCTGACCCTTTTCTTTTAAATGCAAATTCAGTCCTTAGCCCCAAGACCTTTATTTATTAAAATCTGACATCTAGATCTAATCAATAAATCACCTGAGAAAAGTTTATTTTGGATCATCTATTATCTGTCACATAAAAAAATAACGACAAAAAATAAAAAATAAAATAAACAAACACGGTGCAATAAACTGTAGGCTGAGCTGAGAAGATACCACAGAGCAGGTGATTTGTCATCAGAGTCGTGTAATCTAACAGTAGTGACCTTTCGACAGAGGGAACAGAATTTTTCTCTATCTATGGAAAAGCTGTTGGTTGCAAAGGTCCAATGAGTAGCAGTTGTTTCCTCCTCCATTTTATAAAATGAAAAACATTTACTGCACCGGGCTTTTTCTGACAGGCAAAATCAAAAAGCGAAAACAAAAACATTCAAAGACAGAGAGACTGGGCGTGATGGTGTAGGAACAGGTTTGGGAGCAACATTTTGAACTTCAGAGATAGATGAGAGGCGATTAGCTTAGCATAAAGACTGGAAATAGAGGCTGCTCTGTCCAAAGTTAAACAAAATATACCGACTCAAACCTCTAAAACTCAACAAATTGTTGCCTGGCAACCTGTATGACAACAAGACACCAGGAGGTCACTGTACCTAGTGACTGTTTGCCAAGAAATAGTTCCAGCACTTAACTCCCTGTAAAACCACAACTTTAGCCACGCTAGCAGCATTGCTCTATGGATGGCAATGTCAATCAGTTGGTCCACCACTTTGTTTCAGACTGAAATATCTCAACAACTATTGGATGGTTTACCATGAAATTTGGTTCCAACATTCATGCCCCCCCACAGGATGAATTGTAATAACTTTGGTGATCCCTTGACTTTTGATCTAGCGCCATCATCAGGTCAAAATTTTAATTTGTTTAATATTTGGTTTATGATCAAACACCTGCAAAATTAATGGGATTGCACTTTATGTTTAGTTCTAATTAAAAATCAGCATGTTAGCATTGCCATTGTCGTTAGCATTTAGCTGAAAGCGCCGCTATGACTAAGTACAGCCTCACAGAGCTGCCCGCTGGCATGGCTTTAGACTCCTAATCTTGTTACATGTCTGTTTGTGTATGGATTAAACAAATGAGATACATAATGTTAATTAATGAGGTGCTGGTAGGCTGATTTGTTTTTACTTTGGACAGAGCCAGGCTTGCTGCCCCGCCCCCCAACCGTCCCATTTCCAGTCTTTATGTTCAGCTAATTGCCTCCCGGCTCTAGCTCCTTAGTTAACACACAGACATGAGAGTGGTATCGATCTTCTCATCTAACTCTCTGCAAGACAGTGAATAAGTGGATTTCCCAAAATGTCTACCTTTAAAGTAAGATGAAAGGCACTGCGAGATGTGCTCAAAGCTATTGACAAGTCTGAGGGGAAAGTTGAACAGGGAAACATTCGTCTCAGAGGCTGAAACATGTTGCATGCACACATTAAACATTACAGAGAAGACGCAGTACAGTGTGCACAGAACAAGCACAACACTAAAAACCACCAGCAGATGGCAATGATGGGCAGCTGCGAGGCTCCAGATGTGATGGCAAAGCTGTTGCTGGATATTGCATGTCAAAATAAATTCATGCCTTTTAAAGGATTAGGCTTCCCCTCCTTACATCACAAACCTCATTACAACACACACATATTCAGCTGAAAGGACGCAACTCCTGATTTGAAACAACACACAAAGAGGCAGGAGGGGTGTGTGACGAGTCAAACAATATGTGGTTGTGTAAAATGAAAACTACAAGCCCATAACACCTCTTTTCTGAGTAATTCCCATTTCTTGCATGCACTTAATGCTTCTTGACTCTAAGATCCTCTGGGTATTGCTTCATTAATGAATGCAAATGGAAAGGCTTACTTCGGTGGTAGAGTATGAATAATGGAAGTGCTCTGATAATGTTATGCAGTTAGTGGAATTAGCACCCCTCCCTCCCACGATTGTGGTTATGTGTTAAGGGTCAGGGATGGGTTAGAGAGACCCACAACGAGCCTCACAGACGCACCTTCACATGGATCTTGATTGGGAGAGGGATGCCCTCCTTCAGCTCCTTGGTTTTCTCATTGAAGTCTTTGCAGAACTGTCCGATGGGGATTCCTCTCTGGATGGGAAAAGAGGGAAATAAACATGGGAAAATGATGGAGGATCGCTTTAAAATGTATGAGAAGTCTGAGATCGCAAACATTCGGCTGAACGTCACTCGTGTCACACTGTGCTGCCAGAATACAGATGCCTGCGCTGCTGTCAGTCAATCAATCACAAAACGTCAGAGGTCTGACTATATTTGCACACATGAATGGTTCAGGGAACAAGTGTGTGACGGTATATATATATATATATATATATATATATATATATATATGACAAGTGTGAGTGTTTATGTGCCATAACATCTTGAGACATTTTTACACTTCATACTTGTTATTCTTGTTGTATTCACAGTGAGATGCATCTGTGTTTGTGTGTGTACATGTGTGTGTGCAGCCCTCTGTTGTTTCAGAGTGTGTGTGTGTGTGTTTGTCACTCGAGCTATGACTGAATGCATGTTGGTGCCCAGAGCCAGAGAAACCCAGTGATGAATGAGCCTCCCATTTTCCAGCTCCTGCGAGGACAACCAGAGCGAAAGCAAAATGGATGGGTGACATTAAGTCAACACCCGGCCAACGCTGCTCCTTTGCACCATTCCTCTTTGGAGCTGAATTCAATGGCAAAGACTAATAAAGAATCTAATTATTCCTGCTGAAATTTATACTGACCTTCACCCGCCATCCTTCCCAAAGGCAACACACTGATTGAAATGTTCATTTCAGAAATGAGGGGAAGGATTTTTATACAGTTTAATGGACTCGCGAGCTTCTATTGCTCCACGACAGAGCAGAGCAGAGCACAGCTTTCAGATTCTGATAATGGATCTGATGAAAAGTCAGTCATCCTGAGACATTCTCCAATGACAGGACGGGGAAGACATTTATTGGAACTTAACGGAGCATAAAGTTCTGTGAACATCATTTCCACTAAAGGCTTCAAAAGCACCCGATGAATGCTAATCAGTCGCTTCATCTACACAACTCCATCATTTCATTAGTGTCTAAAACGCTACTCATTACTCACCAGCGTTTCTATGCATCCGCTAACACAACAACAACAAACTGATTGAAATTTCAACACATCACATGAGTTGAGGCAGGTTATTGTTTCAGAGCTATTTGAATTACAATATCCTATTAATGAAATGAAATGCAGCTACGTCCCCGGAGCCCTCACTAGGCTCTACCTTCCCTCCTCCTCTCGTGCTTATTAATAGTAATCCCATGTCAACCTCACTACCTTCTACCCGTGCCCTTCCCGCCTCCCATAAAACAACATAGCAAGGGTAAACAAGCGGGGAGGGAGTACTAAAAGAAGTCTAATTAAATATGGATTAGAATAAAGGCTGTGATGTTGGGTATGAGTCAAAGCAAACCCTCGGGCTCTGCCTCACACATTCAGCTCCCGTTCCTTTCCTTCTGTTTAGCCCATGTCAGATAATGATCTCTCCCACCGACTCAGATGGCCCTTTCAAGCCACACAATGCCATGAAAGGGACTCACTGACCAGCCAGAGATAATGTCTGATGCTTCTTAAATGTGCTTAAGCACGGACGGTGAGACATTATGCAGACAGAGGAGCGACTGTTCTAAAGATAGACAGAGGCAAAGACTTCACATGGCGTCCCTGACCAGACAGTCCGTCGCTGCTAAAAAGGGCTTGAACAAACATGAAAAAAAAGGGCAAATAAGACAAAGACTGGCCTGAGGATGAGACACGACCCACTTGGATAACCATTTGCCCTGAGCACCGCACACAATTAAGTATGCACCAGAAACAAGGTAATGATATTTTAATTAAACTGT
This sequence comes from Siniperca chuatsi, assembly GCF_020085105.1. NCBI lineage: Eukaryota > Metazoa > Chordata > Actinopteri > Centrarchiformes > Sinipercidae > Siniperca > Siniperca chuatsi. The sequence continues at coordinate 12,911,733 of NC_058049.1, read as the reverse complement.
TCCACAAGAGTCTTATTTTGTAAGTTTTATTTTGGCTTCAGGCTATTTAATAGTTTAACTGCAGTAACCATGTTGGTAATTGCAATCACAGTCTTTAAATGTGGGCTGGCTTGCCATGAAAGCAAGTTTCAAGGTTGGCCCCTCCAACTTCATATGACATTTATCAGAGAGAGAGAGAGAGCTGGAACAATAACATTCATGCCCTGGCCAAATCGCTAACCCCACTCACTGCATCTGAGCATCTAATCATCCTCGAGTCCGAGCTGCTGGATAAATCCTCTCTCTTCCACCATGACTGATTAGAGCCGGGTGCTCTCCAGTATAAAATGGCTGCAGCCCATCACCCAAGGCGGGGCCTTCCACGCCGGCTGCGGACGAGGACATTCAGCCGCACATCTTCAAAGACTTCTGAGATCCTGGGCACCAGGATTAAACGCTAATCTACGAAGATATTTCTCGCCGTCAAATCCAGCAGCGACAGTGGTGAGTAATTGCTGTATGATCCATTCAAGATCAGCGCGGGAGAGTCTTATTACTCATAATTATGGGAGCAATTAGGCATTTGCAATTAAAATCTGAGAAGTGTCCATTTGATTTGACCCTTCCACCATATTCTCTGCAGTCTTTTTTGACAATCCCTCTGTGTTAATGTGATTGGCCTTTCAGCTTCACTAACTCTTTTTAACAAGATGTAGCACTGGTGTGGCAGGATGGTGTGTGCGGATGGAGGGGAGGAGAGACAGGAATGGGAAAGAGAGAGACAGCTGAGGAGTATTGAAGTTGTCAGGATGTGGCCAGCGATCACAGTCAATATTTGAACAATGAGAGGTGTTTTTTTTTTTTTTTTTACCAAGGTGAACAACGGGAGAGGAGAGAAGTAAAGTGAAGGCCGCAGGAGGTCCTCATGAATATGGGTGAGTGTGTGTGTATGTTTATGTATGAATACTTCGGCCTCATTTCAATCTGACAAGACTATCAGTTGAAGAGTGGATGTGTGTGCATATTCAGCTGCCAGGGACTGCTGACGGTGAGGAAGTGTTCACTGTGTGTGGTCGCAGGTGTCTCTGCATCTGAGAGAACAGGGGAAAAAAATGAGGGACAGAGAAAGAGAAAGGAAGTGGAGGGGGATGGAGGGAGATGAGAAAGAGAGGGAGAGTAGGTCAAGAGAAGTATTGTGCTTATGGGAGCGTGGCAAACATGGAGATAAAGGACACAGACGCAGGATAAGGCCTTGGGGCAGAAGGTGGGATTAATTGCCCCTGGCACACAAGGCCACGCAATAAATTGCCCCGGGCGGTCAACACAGAGGAGGGCTGCGATACGGTGATGAAGGTGTTACAGTGGAGAGAGGCTGGTGGGAGGCGAGGTTAATTAAACTCTTCAGTGTGTAACACTCTCATTCATTACCTTCATTACCTTGTTCATTTAATCTGCTCCGCTGTTGGCATTTTATCACATTCAGCCCCATTGTGGCATCATAGAGATGATTAGGTTTCATGTTGAACCCTCAGCTGCAGAGGGGGTAACAGAGAGCGAGAGGCTGAGCAGCAGGTCAGTTTAGGTCTAACAGACACAGCCACACGCAGCAAATAGCACAAAATAAATTGAGTTCACACTGGACACGCATTTTACTTGATTTTCCACCCTGGAATCAGTGGATTAGTCTTAAAAGTGGAAAATGAAAACGATTTTACCCCCCAGTCTCCAGTGAACTGTGCTGAGGCCAATATACAGCCCCGCATAAAAGAGCTGAGGAGCGCTGCTCAAACGGACATGAGTGCAGAACCGACGGAGCGAACCAAATTCCGGGACTCATCTTTATAACAACCAAAACAAGCCAAAACTTCTCAGCAGTATTTTTGCTGTCTGGATCTTTAAATAGACACAGCCTTCACTTTTGGTACCTGGCACAAGAAGAAGAATTTGCTGTTTGAGGGCATGGCGAAAGCAAGCAAGCAAGCAGGCGAAGGTGGAACAAAATGGATTGCATCACGACAAAACTTCTCATTTTCAACTCCATTAGGTCCCCCTCACAGTCTTGACAGTGTTGTGCTTTTTGCCACTTCACATGATTAATCATGTGTGGAGGCTGCAGCAGAAACACAGGAGCCTGAACTGCAGGCAGCTGAGGCTCCACGCTGGAGATGACTGAACAATCACAAGATACACTGACAAGTGGAGGAGACACACAAAGAAAGAGAGTCAGGGGTTAGAATAAAGTCAGACTGCAACAACAACTGATAGCAATGTTTTAACAAAGCTTGTGTTGTGTTTGTAGAGTATTCAGAGAGATAATAGTGAAATTTGCACACTAAAGGTGTTGGGAACTCCACCGATTTTACACATCAAAGTCTGTTGCATATGCGAAAAAAGTTGCATAACGGCTTTTGTGGCTCCAGAGAGAGCTGTGCGAAATCTATACAATTGCCTCAAGTGATGTCATGTGAGTCAGCATCGGTTGGGGCTGAGGACTACGAGTTTAAAAATGAAAAAAATCGGAGGGTGTGGAGTTAGAAAGTAGCTTACCAGACTCTGTAGCCGCTCCTCATCTCTGCTTGAGGCTAGAGGCTCAAGGCTACATTATCTGCTACTAGCATACACCCAAATCTCAGATTGAACTGTTGGTGGTTGAGTTGCATTGTGGGTAATGCAGGCACCATGTTTTGACAAGGAAGAAGATTTTGTGGAATAAAAAAGATGATATTTCTGTTTCTGCTGCATCGATTTAGATACTTTTTTTCCATCATCAGTCCGATCTAGTGCAATGCTAAATCTATGGAGTACCCTTTTAATTCATGCCACACACTCGGAGATGACACAGTAAGAGCCAACAGAAGGAAGGCGAGGGGATTGCGTCCTCCATGTTTGTGGAGGTCAGCCTTGGGTCTGATGTGGAGCAGTGCTCACTGTTGATGCCTTTAGCATTCTTGGACAGTCTGAATCCCCATGTGTCCTTCCAAACATCCCCAATCATGTCTAAAGCAAAAAGTGATGACTGCACAGTACCGTGGACAGCCTGCCCGCATGGCTGCCCCTCGCCCTCCTCTGCTATTCTCACTGTTCGTCCTGTCCTTTTTCCTGCCTCGACCCCCCCCTCTGAAAGTGAGCCAGTGTGCAGAATGACCTTCAACCACACCCACAGGGAACAAGGAAGAAAAGAAAACAAGAGGATAGTAGCAGGATGGAGGAGAGGAAGAAGAGGGGTGAAAAAGAACAAAAAAAAAACCCACGCTGAAGTGAGGAAAATGGAAAATCTCTCTTCTCTTGGAAGCCAGCAGAGCGCAGAGCTGAATCTGACAAGAAAGATGACTCTCCATCCCCTTTCTCACCAGTCTGATTAAACCTCTCACTCTAAAATGAACCCGGCACACAGAGAGTCACAGAAACGAGGGAGTTGAGGACTTGAGCCTTTGCTAAAGGTGCAGACTGGAATGTCTACAGATACACTTGAAGGAGCAGGACCTTGAAGACAAGGTGATGCTAGGAAATTCCTTTAAATCACATCTGTGGTTGACAAAGGAACCAAAATTTAATTCTTGGACAAGGAAAGCAGCAAGCCTTCTTTGATCTGCCTCAGAAATTCCCAATCCTTCTGTTTAAATATTCAGTAAGCCGGCTGTAATGAGTTAATCTACAACAGGGGGATGATTTCCTTGTGTGACTAAGACAGTAAGTAGACAGAAGGAGGACTAATTAAAGTTGTAACATCTGCCTTCTGAGCTCTAAATGTGTCTACAGGCTACAAGCATCTTTCGCTCCACTTCCTCCGCTCTTATTTTAAGCAAGGAAGGGTAAATAAGGTATCAGACTGCTCTCAAACAATGCAACTAATCTTCTGCAAATGGCATCATCATAATTACCATAACCAATGAGTATACTGTAACTGGGTGCTTTCAAATATTAATGGCATCTTCCAGCTGAAAACTTCCACAGCTGATGGTGGAGGAGAGGAGGAGAAACTGAGGAGGGTGGGAGGTCTGGACTGGAGCACGTAACATGCTTACAAATTAACACCACAACCAAACTCGACAGCGTGAGTGAGTTTCTCCTCGTCCTCCTCTCAGTGTTGCACCTCTCTCTCTCTGTCTCCCTCATATGAGCCATCTTCTCGGTTGGATCGGTATGCGGTCTCCACTTTAACGATTCCGCGTCGCCGCTGATGCTGCTGCTCCACTTCTGACCGACTTCCCCCGGCCGCTCCGCACAGCCGGAGCCCCACCGAGCAGCAGCGGCAGCCCCTGCATGGCTCTCTGCCCCGCTGCTGTGTCGAAAGATAAACCGACAAACAGCAGAAGCCCGACGCTGCGGGGAGGTGACAGATCCAGATTCACATCGAGCCCCTGCAATAACCGTCGGACATACCGGCCACGCCAGATCTGCACGGAGGGGGAAATCTTGATAAGTATTTATTTATTTTTGTTCCTACAAACTCGGGTCTGCTTGGTGTGGCAGTGGCGATGACTTCCCTCTCTCACAGCCTCGAGATGAGCCTTCTCCTGGAGCCTGACTGTGAACAAACCCCCGGAGTCTAAGAATAAGACTTTATCACCGAGCCCGGCTCATCAACGACAATAAAAGAGACTTTATTGGTCACCGGCAGCGCTTCTACTTGGAGAAAAACACATTACTTGCTGTAAATCAAGCCAGGAGGATCGAGCCCAAGTGCAAGACGAATGTTTTGGGTAACTAAAGCTTCACTTTACTACCAGCCGTGCACGGATAAAGCCACAATACCTGCTGTTAATAGGGCAGTTATGAAACAGGTGTTGCAGAGAAGCGGTTTATTAGAGCTTGTTAAATTGCCCGGAGGATGCAAGACGTCGCACAACAGCACTGCATGCTGGGGCAGCTAATGATAACCACATTTTCAAGAAAAAAACTAAACGTAATAACTCTTTAAAATTTGCGAAACAACAAGCCCCTCAGGCAACACTTGGGCTGCTACCTGACAAATCAACAGATGTTTTAGTCATGTGGCTTTAAGTCTGAAGAGGGGATTTATTCAGCAATGCATTATCAGGGATTGCACACTGCCTGGTTCTCTATTAATTAATTAGTTTGCACATAATGGCATAGATGTTGTCCTGATGCCCTTGGTGCTCAGGGGGCACCTGTGATAACTTGTGAAGGATTCTTGTCTTTGATGTAATTTGGAGCTTTATGAGGCGTGATTATGGAGATAAATTGTGCCTGTAGACAAATTAATCTTTGCCCTACATGGATTTCTGTCCACCTGGAAATCACTCAACATTAACAGAAAACAAATGCAAGTGGCAACCGCTCTGCCTCCACCCCTTGCTTTATCTTTGTCCCTGTGTTGCAAAGAGAGCTCTTTTTGGATGATTACTTAGACACAAGTGCAGAATGGAGGGAGAGCCATGTGCACTACTGTCACACATTATAAGCTTAAAGGCAAGAAGTGGAAAAAAACTGGGCAGAAATGGATTTTCAGTACAAAACAGATCACAGTTGAAAAAAAAAAATAGAACTAATCTTTCACCTGCACACTATTACATGCCATTACTCATGCTCACAGCAAAATGGGTTACCTCACCTTGTCAACAGCAGTGTCATTTCCCAGACAGGGGAATGATGAATTTGGTCATTATTGATGAGCTGAGTGGACACACGGGCTGTCATTCCGGTCCCTCACTCAGGACAGAATAAATTACACAGCGTTGACAGGGAGTCAAAACACAAACACAGGCTGACAGGGAGATTTCCAGGGTGAAATTTAAGGTGCAGGTGGAATAACTTAAGAGGCACGATCTCGAGAAAAAGCCAGCTGCAACAGTGGCTGTAAACTTCTCCATCCCCTCCCTCTCCCTGCAGATTGGCTTTGTTCCTGAGAAAGAAAAAAACAAAATTGAATTCCAATATCCTCTCAATCTGCGGCTTGGTGAAATTCATTCAATTTTGGGGAAATGATAATCAAGTTGCAGTGTGCGGTGAGACAAAAGGCTTTATAGACAATCTGATATTACGAATGCTGGCATGATCCACGCCTGTCCTCCCACCATGCCTCCGAGCAGATTAATCAGTCGAGATCGTTCCTTTCCTCATCTCTTTGATTCATCTGTTTCAGAACAAATCCTAATGTCTGTGATATTTCAATAGCCCCGGTGATGAATACACTTGGATTCATCCAGGCCAAGCTGGCTCATGAAATGCATGTCTTCATATAAGTGGGTGGAAGTCACTTTCTATCTGCATTTAAGCCTTTTCCTCTTCATCACTTTCACCTCCTCTCCCCCTGAGCTTATTTATGAACGATTACCGTCATGCAGTAACACTTTATTAGGCATGTAGACAGCTAAGAGGCCTATTAATCTTTCACTTGTAGTCATATGCTCATTCTCCTTCTCCACACACACACACACATATACATACACAATCTCTAGCCCCTTTTTTTACCCAGTGGAGTTCCTCAGCCCTCTTCAATGATTCAGACAGCACCGAGGAGGTGGCAGAGCTCCTGTTAGTCTTACAGTGAGGGAAGTGATGCGTCTTCCATCGGCAAGATATCAATACACACTTTCCACTGGCACTTTTCTCAGAGGCCGCAATCATGCTGACAATCTCTCGCTCGATCACGGTCAACTGTTGCCATTACGACACTTCTGAGCTGGTAATGATTTTATATTATAATGTCATCGATCTAGTTGTGGGGTTGACACCCCCAAGTGGTGCTGAGCAGATAACAGACAGTCCACTGGTCTGTGCTGTGCTTTACAGCTAAATACGATAAAGAGACGTCGGTTCGATTACACTGTAAAGTCAATTATCATTTCTCATGCTATGTCAGTACTGAGGTTTATACTGTCTGTGGCTGAGATATGAGCTGCAACAAAAAAAGAAAACCCTCATATTCAGCCAGATTAGCATTGCCTGCATGTACTCACCCAGACGTACACATTGTGAACACAAAGACAGGAGTCAAACGCATCTCTAAACAAACTGCAAGTTATCAATATTCATCTGAAATGAGAGGGGAATTTGTGATGATTAAAGACTGCAGCACAGTATGAGAATAAACATGGCACACTACAGAGGCAGAGAAAAGGCATTGACAGGGCACCTAGCTGCGCCTGAGCACAGTTAATTAATAATGAGTAAGATGAGTACAAAAAAAGAACAGAAACAACAACAATAAACAGAAAAAGGTAACAGCAGAGAACTTGGGGGAAATCTCAGAATTAAAAAGAAGCAATGTTAGGACCTCTATGGAAAATGAAGACTATTTAATTCAAAGAGCTGCAGAGTAAAAAAAACAATTTAACAGGCTTCTCAGCTTGAGCAGCCAGGGTAGATGTAGCTCTGGCCAAAGATGAAGGACGCTCACTGCTTACTAGGCAGCCAATATCTTTAACCATAGCAACAAGCATCAAACTATTTTATATTTGGTTTAAATTAGGGCTGAAAAAAAAAAAATCAAGCATGTTTTCTTATCCTGCATATTTGTTAGTTTTACTGGGGACAGATGGCACCGCGTAATGCGATGTGATTCTGTCGATGTAACAGATTTACCACTGTGTGTGTGTGTGTGTGTGTGTGTGTGTGTCTTTCAGGCATGGTGCCCACGCCCCAGGTGTGCGTATCCACCCTGGTCACGGTGAGCACGATGGCAGTGGTGGACCTCTACCTGCTGGAGCAGAGCATGCTGGGGGCTCGTGGTCTTCCAGGACCTAGCGTGTGGCAGTGTGCGGCAGTGTTGCTAGGTGATGTGGGCTTCCTGCTCGCGCTGCGCTTCGTGTCGGCTGGGGTGGTGTCAGAGGCACGGTCGCCACGTCGTGGTTTTGCCAACGCCCTCTGGTTCCTGTTCCTGTCCCTGCTCCAGCTCAAGCTCTTCTTTGTCTGCCATAACTACAGGCAGGAGCGCCGGCCGCCCGACCCGCTGGCAAGGAAGACGCTGACGCTGCTGCTGTCCATCTGCCTGCCCTCCTTGTTTCTCATTCTGACAGGAGCTGACCACATGACACCGCAGCGCAGGAAGCAGGAGGTGCGTGGCCGGCTCCTGTGGGTGGTGGTGGACCTGCTGGATGTGCTTGACCTGCAGGCGGGGCTGTGGGAAGCCCAAGGAGGGGCTGCAGCGGGGACTGGAGGGATTGTTGAGCAGAGGCTGCCTATCTGGGCCGAGGGCCTGGTGTTCTTTTACTGCTATGCCCTCCTGCTGCTGTTGCCGTGTGTGGCCCTTACAGAGCTGGGAGCCACCGGCCTGCCAGGACAGAGGGGGCCCCGTAAAGAGGCTTTGTACCCTTGGCTCAGCTTGGTGACTATCAATATATTCACCCTGGCCCTGAGGGGCACAGGCATGCTGTGGTACAGGGACCCTCGTGTGTCCACTGTGTTCCTGGGGAAGAACCTGTTGGCTCTGGCTGTGAAGCTGAGCTCAGCCTGGGAGAGACACAAGCAGGAGCGCGGTGCTGCGGGAGCTGGGACTGTGTCTGGAACAGAACCAGGAGACTCGACCCTGCCAAGCCAGAGCTCAGGGCAGGGAGAGGGCCAGGCCCAGGGGAAAGCTCCTCCCTCTCATTATCACACACTGTCTCGCTCCCAAAGCCACACTCTCTCCCACGTCAGCCTGGAGCCCACAGAGACTCCCTTAGGACCGTCTTTCATCTCCCATGAACTCTAGAGTCACTCTGAACACGTACGCATGCACAAAAGCATGTACGCACGCCCACACCCAAAACTCGGACCAGCCAAGCCAGTATTGCATCCAAACAGATAACTTTCAGCCCAACAGTGATGGGTATAATGCAGAGCGATGGAAATGCATTTGGCAAGCTTGGCTTTCTGCACATTTTGTTGAAGAATAACTCAAAATGCATTTTTAAATTGAACACTGGGAACACATCTATGAGACTGTAAAGAATATTCCAGAAATGTATGTTGAAGTCTAGTAGTGTCTATTCCCTTCATTAATCTGGGCACAGCTGCCCAAACTGCCACAGATTTGTTGATTTCTTTGCATCCAGACACCTTGTTAAATTTGAGTTCATTTCATGTCATTTGTTGGTAATATTTGATCAACACTCTTCTGCCATTAGATGCCAAAGTACAGACTGTGACCTTTAGTGTACATTTTCTCTGTCACTTTACAGGGAACTTTTACAGATAAAAGTTTAATACAGAGGAGTGACGATTTATTTTTTCCTTTCAGTACCACAGAGACACGATTCAAAAAGCCATCCACCAGTAAAACTCACACTCTACACAGTGCTCTAGTATTTCAATGTAGAGTCTAATCCAAACCTTTTTAGCTTGTGAGCCTTTAAATCAAAATCTACTCACGACCCCAATGTTCTCTTCTTTGAAACCTATTAAAATCAGATCTGAGGCCTGAAGAGGCAAAGCTATCCATTTTTTTTTTTTTTTTTAAAGCAAAGGTTAGAGAAGAGTCAGAAAAAATAAACATAATATGTGTAGCAGATGTTTTCTTTTTATGTCATGACCTCCCAGATTCATCTTGCAATCCCTTGGAGGGCCCCTACATCAAGGGTGGGCAACACAAGTGTGGTGGTGCCAGATTTTCATTCAAACCAAAAGGAACACCAGCTGATATCACAAGTTTAGTTGTCTGGCAGAAAATATTAATCAGCGAGATCACTCACTGTGCTGTTTGGTTGGAGTGAAAACCTGCAGACTCATGGGCCTCGTGGTCCACCATCCCTGCCAAACTGTTTTTTTTTTGTCTTTTATTTGATTTAAAAGCAGAATTTTAACGTCAGTTGGAGATGATTTTAGAGATGCATACTGTACCCTTCACATATATTTCAGGGCCACGTTTGCTGTTAATGTTAAAACCGTCCAGTAGCGATTTTAACACAACAAAATGTGCACAACTCAAGATGCCATCTATTTATGAAAGACACTGTTTCCAGAAATAAAATCTTTCAATGGTAGGGCTTAAAGATGGGCAATAAGCATTTTGCATCATCTTAATTCTATTGCAACACAAACTACAGTACAGGTCTATTTTAGTACATTGTTTACAAAGACAGAATACCAATGTAAGTAATCCCTTTACAGTTTCAGAACACATTCAAAATTTATGTTTTGCTGTCGTCTGTACTTGTCTCAAAGTCTCTGTTAGTCATTTTCAAAAAGAAGACAAAAAAACAACTGTCTAGCTGCCTGCCCAACCCTCAAATCCCTTTTTTCACTCTAGATGAAAGAGTTAACTTTTAAATTCCATTTGAATTATGGATGGAGCCTTTCATCCACTAATTTTTATGATGTGGGTGTTGTAGTATTTGTGGCATCATGGGATTGTGGGTCAGAGCAGCAGGTGTAGAGGATGTACAGTACAGTCAAGTGCCTTGTTTCCTCAAGGAGCTACGAGCCTCTGAGTTGTACACATTATGTGTACCATGTGGAACTTGGACATATTACTATGTGTATACTGTGAAGTTATTCCACAGCTGTTGTCAGCTACACCTCCAGGACAGAGTGCAAACTAATAAAGTGTTTCATACTCGCCTAGTGTTGACAGTTTATTGGCTATTATGTAGGAGCATTATTGGCAGCCTGTCACCCACATATAGGGAAAAAACAGGAGGAGTCAGTCCAAATTATTCAAGGCCAAGAGGCTTTAGGGACAAATAACTGCCTCATACTTTCAAAACCTCCACTATATTAAAGTCAAACAGCTCGAATTCTGTAGTCACAGAAAATTACATGTTTTTATGTTTTTCTTACAGGTGAAGTGAATGAACCCCCCACACACACACACATTCAAGCTAGAAAAGCGTGCTCTTTTCTTCGTGGAGCGGCACCCTGACAAAAGCCCGTCATTTATCACAATTATGCCAGCGGCCCCATCAGCTCGGATCCTCTCGCAGTAATCCTTGAGTGTGCTGTCGTGTTGTCTGCCTTTAATGCTGAAAGGGAGAGATGTCTTGATGTGATGGGGAATGCATGTCAAGAGTTGTAGTAAATGTGTGTGATGTTTTTTCGGAGTGAACTGGCTCCTTTGCTCACAGCGGCTGTGAATGCACCCGTCTGCCTTGCCTCTGAGCTTTAATGGTCCTATTAATTGAAATTGGGGCTATTTGTCAAAATGCAAGCGCTTATTCTCACTGCCTTATGCTTGATTTACAGGCTATATTTACAGTATGTATGAAGACTAATGTACACACTCAGCCACAAAAAGGAATTTAAGTTTCAATGGGGAATTCTTCTCCAGTTCAGAGAGACTTAAGGAAAAACCACAGAGGGATAACCAGTATAGTAGACAGCATCCAACTCTCGCCTACTCTGTTTCTTTCATCTCCTCCTCCCTGCTACATTTCAAACACACACATTCTGCATGCACTCCCTGTTGGGCAACTTCTCATATTTCTATTATACTAAAAGCAGTGACTGCATAGGCAGCAGCCTCTGCAAATGACTACCTCCTAGAATTTGTTACACCTGTTAAGCTCTAGATACAATGCTCAGCATTTTCCCCTCAACTCCCACCGACTCTCAGAACCAGCTCCTGAAGAAAAGTGCATGAGCCGCTCTCCTATTTTCTTTCTTCTTTTGCAGCTCTCATCGGTGCTCTCTATTGCTCCCCTCCATTCGCCTGTGCTAATTTCATTCTAGCCTGTAATTATTCTCCTGTACCAAAGCTGTCACTTTCCCTTTTTTGTCTCCTGTTCCTTCTTTTATTTTACTCGTTTGTTTAAATTTGCCCCGCAGCCGACAGGCAGCCTACCTCTCTGCACTTCCCTTGTCAAGGGTGGTTAGTCAGAGATGAGGAAAAAAACTGAAGAGGAGAGGCTGGGTAAGATTAAAGGGCTGGGGCCACAGCCTAAAGCAGAGCGGCTGCCGACTGCCATTTATTTACTGTTTGCTACACACAGTGTGAACTTGATGGAGCAAGGGAACCGAGAGAGACAAACACAGACAACACGCCGCCCCGACAACAATGACATCCCAAACAGTCCAAAAGGAGGCACCACTAGACAAACATATGGCTTTGTTTTGCTCGGTTGAGCACTTGGTTACAACCCATCTCACCTCATTACCCCTGACGCGGCGACAGCTACAGTATGCCTACGAGCTCACACCCACCTTGTCTGGAAGAAAGAGCTACATTTAACAGACAGATGTCTAAATCATTCATCATAGCACACACCATCAGTACCAGCGCTTTTGGAGAGAACTTCAAAGTATATACTATGAGAAAGAAATGATGCAAAAGACTCTGAGACTCTTATGATATGCAATGCAGTACTGGAGACAAACGCATACTAATACTGGTCTCAGATGTTGGGGTGACGTCAGGAGATAAGCACTGGTCAATTTACCTTACGCTCAAATGAAATGAAATAAAGAACGTGGGTTGAAACATTTAGTTGATGAATCAGTTAGCTGAAAAAAAAAAAAAAAAAATGAATCGCTTAGTTGTTAAAATTTATTTGTCAAACCCAAATGCCAAACAGTTTCTGGTTCCAGCTTTTCAAACATGAGGATTTGCTGCTTTTCTCTATTTTATATCATTGTAAATTAGATGTGTTCGGTAGGCCTAGATCTACGAACAAATCTTTAACAACAAAAAGGTATAATATGTAACATTTCGGCATTAAAATGTCTAAAAACAACTAAAGCTATGTTATATATTTTGTTGCATCATTATCCCAAATGTTTCCAATAATGTTCAAACCCAGAGAACGTAACGGTTCATTTCATTTGGTCGATTGTCAATGGCATCATATGCTTTACCCCCTCTAGTTGCTATAACATGCAGGAAAACACGGGACATGTCAGAGAGTGAGGAAGGAAGTTGGCGAACATGACTACACGTAACGTGAACAGAAATCATGACCAGGTTACACAAGATAATCCACAGACCATTTTATGAGCTGTATCTCCAAAACTTGGCAACTCACACCAAAACAATCTAGATGGATAAATAGCACTACAGGTAAGAGGAAAAATGTGTATTTATGATTTTGGGGTGATCTGTCCCTTTAAGTCAAGTACTTGAGTAGATGTTCTTGGCTACTGTCCACCACTGAAATGAAATATGTTTTTAATGTTGGCCTGACAGAAAATACAATTTGATGATGTCACCTTGGGCTATTTGTCATTATTTTCTGACATTTTATAGTCTAATCGATTGATTGATGAATCAAAAAATAATCAATTGATAATATATTGCACCTATGTCTAAGATGAGCTTGTGAAATCAAAAATTAAGAATAGTAAAAAACCTAAAATGTGGAAATTAAAAAGGAAACAAATACTAGAAAATAGTTTCAAACAACAGAAACATATGTGGGAAAAATCAAAACTAATCACAAAATGATTAGTTTAAAGCATTTCATTGGAGTCATGCATCCATAATTCAACATGCTTCTGACTGAGAATATTTGGACAGGACACAGAGACAAGAGTTCAAATGAAATGGACGATACAAACAAAAACAGGCATTAAAGACCACACTGCATACTTGTTGAAGTTGGTAAAGAAACCACTATTGTTAACTTGAGTGTTATCTTGAGCTGTCACACATTTCAGATTCTTCAAAATGAACAAATTCCAACCATAGCAACTTTGGGAAAGGAAACAGTGTTTTTTGGGGGGAGAACACCCAAAAATACCTCACACGCCCACTGATGCTGACATATCAGCACTCATGTCACTGTGACAGGTTTTATATGATGTGAGAGAGACAGAGGTTTGTTCAAAAATGTATGATTGCTGTTGTTTGGATTTTTTATATATGCCTATTGGAAGCTGTCATTAAAAATATGCCCTCTGTCTGTTAAGTGATGCAATTCTGCTATAAAAAACATGTTTTTGCATACAATGTTTTTTGTTATTCAAAATCAAGCAACAAGGTAAAAAAAGGAAGTCAACTTTTAGTAATACGTTTTGGAGGCAAGACGTGCTACAAAAGTGTCAAAGAGAAAAACTCAATGACCTTTAGAGTTGAGTGACAGAGCGAGTTTCTGAATTCTCAGCTTCAGCTCGGAGGTCTACAGTGTAGCTGAGGAGGAGGAAGATTTAGCTGAACTTTAAATGGGATCAGTAAAAATCTTAAAATCAATTATACATCTAACTGGTAAACAGTGCAGAGACGGTAAAATTGGGTTATTACGGTCTCTTCACATAGCAGCAGTTAAAATCCTGGCTGCTGTATTTTTGAGCAGGAATAAAAGAGGCTGAAATGGGAGGAGATTAAAGCATAGATCCTCCTCTTTGTTAGTAGATAAAAATGTCTGGATGTTTTCCAACTGTAGGAATCATTACTGTACTACTCACTGTATTATTCGTTCAAAATTGAAGTCACTGTCAAACATCAGTCCAAAGGTTTTGACCACTTTTTGTGTGGCTGCAAGATTCTTGAGAACAAGATGTCTTAAACCTGTGTTAATACTGTGTTAACATAAAAACAAGCTGCAAACACAACATCTGACACATTTTCACCTTTTAAGTTGATCAAGTGAACTTGTTAGCAAACAGTTGCTTATTTACACATCAAGCAGTCACAGAGCAACATTCAGAGTCGTGTTTCTGGCCACCTGATGAATATAAAATCGAAAATTCACTGTCTTTTAGCTCTGTTTTTGGTCTCAAGCAACTCCTGAGAAAAATATCTGACTCTTTAGCTAGTCGCTAACTGTGTCTGTCTGCTGTTTGGTGCTGAGCAGGTAGTGTACACCGGGTTTTGAAGAGCTTTTTGCTGAAATCAGCTGTCTGCTGCTGCCGAAACAACGCTACGAGAGCAGTGAGAGTGAAAACCAAAACAATGAGTAAAGACATGCTCTGTAGAGCCGAGGAGAGCTGCTGAGTTGGGAATTTGGTTTTGGGGAAGGAATAAGTGAAGTGTCATCTGCATAGCCCAACACAGACATTACGTTTGTTAATGATGCAACATTTGGAGGGAAAGAAGGACTGAGCTGGAGGGGTGGGACAGGTTAAATTGCTTAATGATTAAAACTAGAAGGTAACAAACTATTGGACGGAGGTATCTGTAATAGAGTTGACGATTATCAGATGGCCGATCAACAAAAATGAATTGGCAAATATTCCAATAACAATGTGATGGTTCCAGCTTCTCAGATGTTCTTTTCTGTTTTATCTCATTCTAGACTGATTATTTTTGGGATCTGGACTGTCGGTCAGGCAGAAAAAGCAGTTTGAAGACGTCACACTGGGAAATTGTGAGGGGCATTTTCCACTATTTTCTGAACTTTTCTAGACCAAAAGATGAATTGATTAATTGAGAAAATATTTGATCATTGCAGCCCCAATATGTGAATACAATAATGATAAAGTAGATGTGTCGAGCAACAAAAAGAAAGTTAAAACAAAACAGTATGTAAATGACTTAAAACTACAGTAATTTTGAGCACTAAATCTAAAAGATTTAAGTCCCAGTCTGGCAAGGAGTTCAGGTTTCCAGTAATGAACAGATTTTATGCTATAGTTTATGTTGTGCAGCTGGTGACAGCAGAGTACATAATTTTGAACAGAACCGTAAAGTAATGGCGCTGTTACTGTCGATGTCAGATAAGAGAAATTATATTTTCACATCATTTAACTCCTTTCTGACATCGCAACATTTGATTTTTCCTGATATTATTAATCACGTGTAGCTCTTTTCTGCCAGTTTTGTTCACTTTTACATTCTCCTCTCTGAGTGTCGTCATTAAGTCACCGAGATGGATGAACTGTGAGAAATTATCTGGTTTCCAAGTGTGCAACAGCGTCCAAGGCTGATGAACACTGTCCATTAAAGAGGCTAACTGGATCTCATTTGTATGTACAGAACGAGCCACAGAGTTGCTTTCATTCAATCCTGCAAAGGACAATCAAACCTAAATAGCTGAATGGCCATTAAAGCGGGAGCAGATTGTGCCTTTATGGTGTAAAATAAAATATAAATTTTACAAGAAAGATTTAAAACAATACACTTGTGTGATCAGAAACAAAGATGAGGTTAATGAACAGAGCATCAGCACTTAACAGTTAAGTTACAGAAGGATGATTTTATTTACAGCGAAAAATAATTCAGCCTCAGTTATTCTTTTCCACTCACTCCAAACCGTCTTTGTTCATTGCTCAATGCATGAGGACTGCTGACTTATTTTATTATTGTACCATCCAATACATACATTTTTCTAGTTGGAATTGGCATCTGTGGTGAAAAAGTTGTAGTGGTGCATCTCTGAGCAATAAAAAAAACCAAGACAACCTCAGCTGTCTCTCTGGAGCAATTGAAGCAGAGAGAAGTATACCAGAATTTAAGACAAAACCTTCACAGGTTCAATCCCATTTCATCAACTGGCTTGTAAAGAGTGAGGCTAATGTATATGGACAGATGCTGTGGATGGAGGTGTTAGTATCTTTAGCCTGGAAACCATGAGAAAATAGTTGCAGACTGAGGCAGAGTGTGGCATCCACCTGCACAATGGAGTGGTGCGACTAGAATAAGAATGGGGAATATGAATAGGGCTATGGGAGGAGATGGAGGTGGTGGTGGGGATGTACGATGAGGTGACTGAGGGGAGAGAATCAACTATGTGATTGGCAAAGAGAAAATAGGGAAGGATCAGGTTGTCTCGTGGTTAATGACAGCTATGTGCAGAAGGTCAGTTGATAAAATGAAGCCCTGCTACTTCAATTAAGTTAATACTCCTGATTACTCAGAGCGAAAAGATCGAACAAGAAGTGGAATTGTAAGTAATTTTACCTGTCCCAGGATGGGGCCTAGTGGGGGTCCTGGGGCTGCTTGTCCTGACCTCACTATAGCCCGGATTACATTGCCTGCATCCAATTTCTTCACAGCCTTGGCTGCCTTGGAGATCTTTGACATCCTGATCTGTCTGGGAATCCTTAATTCTGCCTCCAGGTCAACTGAGAATCCATCCACTGAAAACACAGAAGAAAAACAAACAAATTAGTCTTTCAAGAATACACAACAGCAACAGATCATTTACACGCCGGGCTCATTAAAACATCATACAGTCAAATCGATACCGATACCCGGCAGGCAAAACCCGTGCTTTTCCATTCTGTAGCGGGCGAGTAATTAAAAAAATCTTTGCCTTCGATCGGCTCAGTGAGAGACACTTTCCTGGAGGTGTTTGCAGTGTGGATCAGCGGTGAGATGCTCGCCATGTTGAAGAGTCTGAGAACTGGCAGGATTTAGACGTATCTCCAAAAAATCATGGGGTGCATGCCAAACTACCTCTATCGCCTCACCTCTGTTTCAGATGTGTCACAACTAAACTCCCTGTGCTGCAGCAGAGCTTTCTCTGCATCAGTAGAGGTCAAGTGCCAAGGGCGGAAGAGGGATAAGTAACAAGTGTCATCCCCATATGTAAACGCAAAGAGGGGTCGGCTTTTTCATTCCACCTTAAAATGCATTTGCCAAATTAGGAGTCAATTAGTGGAGTGTGGAGAATGGCCTGAACTCCTGGCCTTTCTCTGGGGAGGCAGAACACATAAAAGCAGGCCTATAATCCTCTGCTGGAATAAAAGTGATACTGACACAGCTGTAAAAAAGAAAAAAGTAGAAAAAAAAGATCAATGACTGGAGCCAAGGGACAAATAGAAGTTTTAAGGTTGAGCCTTGCGTTTCAGGGGAACCCTGCATTCAATAAAAATAAGTACTTGAGGGGAGACAAAAGGTCCAGCAATGATTCATTGTAGGCAACAGTGGGTATCCAATTAGATCAACAAAGGAGACAGTACCAAAAAGATATATGGGACCTCATGCTGCTTTAGAGCAACAAACAGGGAGAAACTGCTCCCAAGAAAAGTTGTAATTCTATCTGGGCTGCTGATTATCCAGCAGCCGTTAAAGTGCAACCACCATGAGGCAATATTTGTAAAGGCATTAAGGTGATACGCATACTGCAGAAAGAGTCCCAAATAGAATCCATTTAGTTTGAATTCCCTCAATAGCTGTCTTTGCAATGTAACTCACATACACTGCTACTTTTCAGAGGTCAATTTCACGCTGCTCACCTAATGTGTTCAGCTACTTCATTGTGGAAAAATCATGTTGCAGTTCAGATATATCAATTTTGGAGCCAGTTAGAAAATGCAGAGACCAGTATGCATTAAATCTGAAGTGAGAAAACCCACTTCTGTTGTCAAACAATGACAGAAAGACTCATGAATCCTTAACTGGCAAACTGCAGAAAAACAGCAGTTTGAGGTGGAAAAAAGCGCTACAAAAAATATCAACCAATAAAATGACATACTGTACGTCCAGAGAGACGAGGATTAACTGGAGTTTTGTGACTGTGAGAGAAAAACAATTAGGGCCAGCATCAAATATTGGGTTTAATTCCAATTTGGGGCAAAGGGAAACAGTTCTGAGAGTGGGGAAATGACAACGTCATGCTTTAATGCACCACAACTCCAATCTCTGTTGGAGTATGAATAATAAAACCGCAGTTCCCTTGCAAAATGAAATCAGTCATCACAAGACCAAGCAGTTAACACTGAAGAATTGACCTACATAAGGCATCACAACTGCACTGACAGTACGTTTCACGCAGATGAATTTACATTAGATTCAAGGAATAAAGCAGCATTAACTGTGCAGTGTCAGGAAACATGGTTCAAGGCAGTACAAAAAGCCTCAATCAGAGCTGGGCTAATGTTTTGCTGTGAATAATCAAATCAAAGCCGCAGTAATTTGAAAGGAACAGACACAATTTTGAGCTACTCTTTAGGCTGAATATTACATTCCTACGGCAATTACTGGCAACAGCGTCGTCGATAACAAGGAGTACACAGAAAGAGCAATTTGTTTAGGCTGTGTAGAGTTGAAGCATAAAAGCACTTTGTTAAAACATGCTTGATAAATTACATGCCACAAAGCCAGCATTTAAATTACCACCTAATAAAAGGAAGGTGAGGTGAGCTATAATAGAGCAAAAAAACAGTGCAAATGTTGGACCATTCTCCAATTGTCCAAATTACTGTTGCACCCAACAATGGCATTCCTATTCCTGACATTTCAAGTTAAATGTATTTCTTGTCCTCACAATTATTCCCTTATTTGGCATCAAGTCTCCGGCTACCAACTCAGGTAGTTCTGCTTAACAAATCGACGATCGCCACCAAAATCCAAACTGTTTCTTGACTTATCTGTCTAGGAAATCTGGAAATTTTCAAGCTCTCCTGCTGCCTGACAGACAACGTACTTGGATGGAAACACAGTATCTTTGACAGAAGTAAACATGTCAATAAAACTCAGCACACTAGAGAAAAGCAGGAGAAAAATCCCACCTGTCATGATAATGTGCACAGCTAGATAAACTGTTGTTTAAAGATAATCTGAAATTAAAAACTCATTATATTTTCATCACCTATTCATTATACCGTGTCTGAAATTTCTGAAGATTTTTCAGAACAGTAACAACAGCTTATGTGGTGTGTTTCAGCATAATTAAAACTGACTGCACTTTCAAGGATAAAGCTGACTTTGATTAAAGAAATTAATCAGTTTGCTATTAAAAATGTGGGTTTAATTGCAGCGAAGCCCACCGCTGTTTGTTGTTTAGGCTATTAGGCTCTCTTTAGTCTTCTTTAAGGAGACAAGCCAAACAGTAGCCAACACCAATGAATCCTCTAAATCTGTTATTTATTTACAAGTCAAGGTTACAGATATTGATCTTCTACAAAATGACATTCTTGAAAAATAGAAGAAATTGTCTAAAAGATCACTTTGTTTTCAAAGTCCCAGACCTTCCTCAATGTAAATGGTACTGACATTGTATTAGCTTGGAGGAAATCATGTCTTCTTCTCCTTCTATATTTTATATCTTTTTACTGCAGTCTGATGAAATAAAAGCTGAATACTAATTGATTTCTCAGTGGGATCAGCCTTTATACCTGCAACAACACAGAATCAAGTCTGGTTCAATAACCTTTGTTACACTTTATCTGCCTTCTCATTGTCAGATCTCTGCGGAATTAGTGAATAAGTGAAAAAAAATGAAATCAAATATTTTCTAATAACACAGACTCTGTGTTGCCACATGAATTAAAGAATTTTATCCTTTCACAGAAATACTGATAAAGATTCAATTGAGCGTAAATGTGTTAACCTGTAAAATGTGCTTCAGTGAAGGCTGTTTCACATTTTACCTCTATCAGAGCACCTTTATGTGGTCGGTTTATGTTTCTCTACAGCTTTTTCCTATGTCCATCCTAAACCATCTTTGTAGGATTGGGGGGCTCGTTCCCAACAGACTAGAGCTAGTACTGACTTGTGCGAGCCATGGTTTAGTACCAACAGGGGTACCTGTTACTTTAGGTCATGTGGTGTCAGAATTTAAAAAACAAGTAACAAAAGTGAAAATATTGCTTATGGGAAACTTGGATGTAAGTTATATCACCCTAGTTTCAAGTATTTTGTATGTATAATTTTTAGCCACGCTAGCAGCATGGCTTGAGGGATGGCAATGTCGGTTAGTCGGTCCACCACTTTGGTCCAACAACTATTGGATCGATTGCCACGATATTTTGTCCAGACATTCATGTTAGCATTTAGGTCAAAACACTGCTGTGCCTAAGTACAGCCTCACAGAGCTGCTGCCAGCATGGCTGTAGAGTCTTATTTTAACTTTTTGACAGGGGAGGGCAATGTGACACTATATACCATGACACGATATAGATGTGTCTACCATAAGGGATTTTGTCATACCATTTAATTTATCCCTTTATTTCTGGGTGTATTAGGCCTTTGTGGGCAATATTACAAATCAAACATACAGAGATATTTTTTTCAAATAGTTTTGGGGGTATTTTTGCCTTTATTCAAAGGTAGACACAGTAGCTAGGTGACAGGAAATGAGGCGAGAGAGAATGGGAACAACATACAACAACAGGTCCCTCTCTGAATTTATGTTGCGGTCACAATATATGCCCTGTGAAAGAGGATTTTATCCATGTCATCCACCCCTATTTTTGAACCGGTGCAGCCCTCCTTTCTTACGGTCCTACTGTTCCCCATGTGTCGCGATTAACATGGTCTTTACACCTTAGCTGGTAGTTTCCAGCCCTAATAAGGATAATTTTGGTTGATATAATAAATTTACACAAGCAAGCTTCTATACTAGGTTTGAAATGTGTGTGATCCATTACTTGATACACATTTCTTGTCCCGAGGGTCTAATTTTGAGATACTCTGATAAGAACTAATGTATTCTTATTCCAGTCTCATCACTCAGTCTTAACAGTAAATCCCATTCTGTTTCCATCTCTTTAAACAGATAAAACCTGTCAGAGCCCGTTGCCAAACCATGATTAGTTTTCTTTGAAATTACAAGGAAAGGGACCAAATTCATTCTTATCTTCCAGCGACACAAAAACCAGCTCTGACAATTGGTTTTTATTCAACTCTTAGTGTGGCAGTCCATCTAGTGGTGGCATTCACCTTTACATTTGATGCAAGACATTAAGCTGAGAGATTAATTCACACTAAGATAGTGGTAGACTTCAGTCACATGCGTGTGTAACTTCTGAGATGGCATTTATCGCCACTACACGACCCTGCTGCTGAACAAATTTAAGATAAACAGGATGAAAGGCCCTGGAGACAAGCTGAAGTCCCTGGATACTAACAGAAAAAGAGCCCCGGCATATTAAAATTATAATAGCAATTTCATGTTTCTGCCCATCTTTGCAGAAAAGTTTGAATACCATTAGAGCCACAATAAATGAATGGTGTCCTTGAATAGGCTACATAAGACGACCAAATCTCTGATGACAGCACAATAAACAGGAAGGATCTTCACTTGCAGCAGGGAACTCTGGGATGCAGTATTTGTTTAGATGGCACCACGTTATGAATTAGGAGCTACAGATTAACTGTAATCGATGAGCATAATGCAGTGACCAAACAGAACAAATGCACTGGGCTGTGATCATTCAGTGAGCCACACGAGATGCTCTCGATAAGATTAAGAGATAACGTCAGATATAAAGTTATAGAGAGCCAGTCATATGCCAATGCTGTTCCACTACATTAGTATTCAACACATCAAACTCCGGCCCTGGAGCTATTGATTGCTGAATGCCAAGTGCTAAAGGCCAGTCAAATAAAACGAAGAACTCAAGAAGAGTCTGAATGATCCCACAAGACTGAAAAGGGGAACTTGCATGACCTGATTTAACCGAGGTCTGAACCTGCGGGTCTCATCTCTCCGAGCTAATCTGTGCATTTCAGAAATAAACAACTCATCATTTCCACACTTTCAGGAACAAACAAATTTTACATCAAATAGTCTGATGTAATGCAAGATGTCATTAGTTTTAAACTACAAAATAAGCAGTAAGCAGCGAGAACTGCTTCATATCAAATTTTCAGTGTGCAATTATCTTGGAAAAATATATTCTGATGAAGGTATTACTATTTTAAATTCATATCTTACATTTATCAGATGTTCTTTCTATGCAGACAGACATTTAATTGGTGTCAAAATATTCATTAAAACATCACATCTTGTTTCAATCTTCACATACTGAACACTCAACTGACATCTATCTGCCATTATTGTCGTCTAATATTTCCTGGCCAATAATGGATTTTTGAGGCTGTTTTAACAAACTTATAAGAACACATATAAAGAACTGCTTTTAAAAATTATCTGTTACATTTATTGTAACAGATCCTTTGTGACCAAAATATGTACTGAACAACACATGTTAATGTTAAAAAATAAACTTGGTCAGTACTTTCTGGTAGACAAACTATGCAACAGCGAAACTGTTCCTAAACAACGTCAAACATATCTTTGGGATCTCTGTACTGCAATTTCTAGTTACTCATCGGCTAAAATACGACGACAAATACAACTCAAAGAGCCTGGCTCTCAGCGACACTTCTATGATTAAATAACGGCTATATTGGTTGGACTTTGGAGTCTATCGTAACATACACTATACAGCCAAGAGTAGGTAGACACCCCTGTTTTGGGATTTATGAATGAATTTTGTCTCAAACGTTAGAAATAGTGAAACATGCCGGATGATATTCAAATTGCTATAATGTAAGACAAGAAAAGCAGCAAATGGAACCATCAACTGTTTGGCCTTTCTTGCTTAAAAAAAAAAAAAAAAGTTCTGCAACAATCACATGTGGTGATTGCAGCGTTCGGTATGTCCATATACTTGTGGTTTACTTGTTTGCTTTACAGTTTACTTGTCTTGCTCTTGTTAAGCAGTCACCGTGCAAAAATAAGAGAAAATAAGTTAATGAGGGCAGCAGTCTTCCTCTTCACTTAATGCTGTGAAAAGTTGACTACTGAAGCAGCACATACATGCCCATCACTGCAGTTTGCGTTCAAACCAGGACCTTGTACTTGAATAGCGATGACTTCCAGTTGAAACTCCCTGCATGTATTATCTCTGCTTGTCTATATTCAAATCCCAGGGAGGCCCTTTTCTTTACTGGCTCCCCTGAATTACATTTCCCTCTCCCCATCGTGTTTGAATGGCAAGACAGCATGTGTTACAAACTGCCTGTACTTGGAATAAATCTAAAAAAGCAACAAACAGCAACAATGAAGCATCAGCAGCAGAGACGGTGCATGAGAATATAAAAAAGGGAAAAAAAGCACTCAGTTCAGATCATCTTGTGATATATTTTGCAGGCAGGCAGCATGATTTATATGTTGTGGCTACATAGCTGTTTTTTTCTAGTATCTGAATACAAAGCTCGTGAAAACCACTGACTGGAGTGTCAAGAAACAGGCTAAAGTTACATTAGAGGCTCAACTGTAACGTTTATCTTCTGATTCACAACAGGATATGTTAAGTTTTAAGTCTGGATACATGATTTATATGGCCTGGATGACAAAAGGGAACAAAAAGACATTTTCATTGCTCACAACAGCATATAAACAATCAATGTGAGTGGAGGAAGAGGAAGAAAAGCAATCCAGTCACAGATTTAGATGATTTTACACACACACACACACACACACACACACACACACACACACACACACAAGGGAAGCATCAAAACCATCTCTAGGCAACATGTGTATACACATGACATTATAAAATCCAGTCTTCAGAATTACAGTTCAGAAACTTCAAGCCAAGTGTGACTGCAGCCAGAATGTGACAGTAAACCCTCTCTTGAGCCATCTGCCCCCCCTTGGGTCTGAGTTTCTGCTGCAGTCACATTCAGAAAATTATATATTTTATATGATTAATATATAACAGCGTGGTTAGTAAGCGTGGAGATAGACACCAGAATTAACAGGGGTCAAACTTGAATCACTCCAGGATGAAGGAATCTGGATGAAGCTAAAATTAGACCTCGATGTTGCAGCAAAAGACGTGCAGTTAGGAAGTGACTCAGCTTTTTTAGACACTATGAGCTGCAAATCTTTTGTCACTGATGTTCTCTCAAATATTTAAACCATTCAGGCATAGACCAGTGGTTTCCAACATCGAGGTCAGGACTCCCGGGGGTTGCAAGATGATTACCCAGGTGGGGAACAAAGTACCTAAACGAGTAGTTTCTTTTTCTGACTGTTCTCCAATCTTTGCTTTATTTGTGAAATACTATTAAACACTCTGTGAGGGGGAAAATCACTCTTCCATTTAACTGCTCGCAACTCATAGACACCCTGTGATAACGAGTCCCAAGCAAAAACAATTACATAAAAAAGGCGCACTGGTATAGATCATAACTAGTGTTCCACAGAACAGGTTTTGGTCTTGTTGAAATGGGTCATTTTTAATGTCTTTATGAACTTTTCATGGGTTAAGTACAGGATGTCTGACAAGTTGTGTGGACCATGATTGTACTGGATGACACAGGGGCTATGAAAAACCCCACACCTATAAGCATTTTTAAGAGTCCTCTCTTTCCTCGACCTACTGTTTGTTGATTTGGACATCCAGATTCACGCAAATATCAAACACATTTGAAAATGAAATCTGTATGGTTCTGACTGAGCAGCTATTCTTTCTTTCTTTGTTGTTGTCTTCATAGATGTCTGGTTATACTGTCAGGTTACTAAAAGTTGACCCCCACCTTCCAGCCAATTAGAATCAAGAGTTTTCAGTGGCTATTGTATAAATCATCTTGGTTGACCAATAACACACATGTTCCATGCCAACAGGACATCCAGTCGTTTCTCTGATGATTAGGGAAGATAGAAAAAATTATATGGTATCAACTGGCAGGTTTACGGCATGACTGACACTAGTAGTTCAGAGGGCAGAGTGCAGGGGGGGACCAGGGGGAAAAAGGTGGAGGGAAACTTTTTCACAGGAGATAATTTGACTTGTCAAACACTGGTGTAACTAATAATAATTCATTGCTGCACTGCAGTGCAATAAATGCTGGAACGAGTTCCACCTGTGTTTTTCCATCTGTGACAAGTCAAAAGTCTGCTGTGAAAAATGTTTGTGAATCTGATTCATTTGGGAATGTGCTTTGATGCTAGTAAGGCTATCAAGATTCAGGTTAGTACAGTAAAACAGTTAAGAGTAAGACTTTCGACAGAGAAGAAAAGAAAAAGTATTTGCTGCTCATCAAACACACCAGTCAAATCTAAAACATGGAGAAGCCTGTGTTTCTCTCGAGCTCCTGGTCAATAGCAGAAGAGCCTTGTTGTGTCTTTTGGGCCAAGGCCCTGTAATCTTGGTTTCAAATCCTAAGTACTTCTTTATAACATTAAATATTCATGATAGATAAAATATGCAGCAGCCAAAGTAAAGGTTCCTTAGGTAATGTTTATTAAGAGTTTAACGTTTAAAATCTCAGGTAATCTCCTTCTTTAAGACTGTGTGGTTGTGTCTTGATCAGATTTGATTGACAGTGGCCTGGTAACATAAGCAAAACAACCCCACAAATGTCACCAGATTTTGATTAAAAAACGGCTAAATCCTGATTTGTGCATGCATATACACAGCATGTTTTTTTTTCCAATTGAGCCTTACCCACTTCAAACACATAAAAAAGCACAAACCAAAAACACAAATAAAAAGGTAAAATAACCAAAACTGTTCAAACTTATGTATGTCCTCTTTGCTCACAGTATCAAAATTATTGAGCAAGTAAGTTTTCAGGGACTTTTTTCCAAAGGCATAAGAAACTAATGACAACACTCAAACTGAACACATTTTTCAGCATCAATGGGAGCTTTGACTTTGCTTCCAGGTTGAGTCTGAACACCATGAATGCAGAGCTTTAAAGATTTGTTTCTTTGAGTCTTTCCTTTAAGAACCGGTTTAATTCATCAAACCACGTGATGAAGAACAATTACAACACCGATACAACGTGTGGCATAATTGTATCTTTAATATACTAATCAAACACACAGCGTGACGCACAGCAGCAACACTTTGTGTC
Organism: Siniperca chuatsi; assembly: GCF_020085105.1. Taxonomy (NCBI): domain Eukaryota; kingdom Metazoa; phylum Chordata; class Actinopteri; order Centrarchiformes; family Sinipercidae; genus Siniperca; species Siniperca chuatsi. Next base: position 12,885,398 of record NC_058049.1, on the reverse strand, counting down.
CACAGTCACATTGAACAGCAAGAAGCTACACGCACGTCACTTCCATTAACACTCCGAGTATCTCAATAAACATATTAAAACCTTTATTATAGGTCAAAGAGGACCGTGTTAAACTCCAAAGAAACGACATAAACGTCAGTGCTATCATACCTGTCACTTGTCCTGTACCTTCACGCCGTTAGCAGCATCCTCCAGGGCGCAGACATCTTGGATTACTGCACACAGCAGGCTGTTCGCTGCTGTTAACCCCAGAGCTGCCACCTGCTGGTGTGGAGGAGCAGCTGCAGCATAAAACTGCGAGCTGGGGAGTCTTATGTTTATGTTTAACCGCTGACACTTTTAATTTCATCTTATAATATATCACATAGTTGACAAGATATAATCTTCATCAGCAGATGGAATTGCCCAGTTGTCATGGAAATGTCTGTGTAAATGGCAGTGATGGAAGAAGTACTCAGATCTTTAGCATCAAAACATACTTAAAGTACTCATTATGCAGAATGGCCCATTTCAGTTATTAATTATTACAGTACTTGAATAAATGGAAACATTCCTCCATTTATCTCCTCCCTTCCCTCCCATTTTCCCCACATGTCCATTTCTATTCCTATGAGCACTTTAAGGACACTATCACATGTATTAACTCTTCATTAAGGTTGGCTTGAGACATAATCAAACCCAAGAATTAATGTTTTTTATGGCTGAGTCACTCCATCAACTGTTGTTTTGTGCATCTTTTTTATACACATTTCCCCCAAATTCAACCTTAGCCATTTGGCATGTTTGGAAACTTTGGAACCTCCAGAATTTTAAAAAAAGTTATGTGGTTGGGAAAACAAACAATCTCAATTTTATATAACAAGCTGAGCAGTTAAACTATCTGCTAACTAGGCAACCAGAGTTTTACACAGGCCTACATTACTGTTACCTAACCATGCATGTATTTTCTTTCACCAAATGCATAACTACAATGCATTGTGGGTGATAAACACTTCTGGAGTGACCATCGTTGTTGACTCGCTCCCTCAGCCCTCCGAGGGTCGATCTCACCAAGTTTACTTAAGTTTTTCAGATAAACTACACTTATGATGGCGGTGGGGAAGTTATCAGGGCATTTTGAGTGACTAATGAAACGCAGCCCTATAGTATATATTTTTTATTCCAGTTTTCTTAATACATTTTTACAATAATTGTGATTCTGATTTGCAATCACTATCAACTGCCACCTGCTGTTTTAACATTAAGAGGTCCATTTAGAAGCTATTTGCAGACTCTTAATCACATGATCTTCATGAGCCAATGAAGTCAAAGATCTGCAGTCCCATGACAACTGGACCCACTCCATCTTCTGATAAGGCCCATATGATGTTACTGAAAGCTCAAGAATAGGTACTAAATGGACCTTGTGGTGAGCTTGTTTTCTCAAGTGTTATTTACAAGGTCAAGAATGAACTTTGACCCTCATATTCTGCAGGTTTGGTCAATGTTTAGACAACCAAAATGAATGAGTAAAGACTGAACAGTGTTACATCTAACTCAGTTTAAGAGGTAGGTTTAACATTTTCATCATGAGTTTGTCATTTTGAATTCATGTTAACAGTCATCACCTCAGGCTGGGAATAGGATCGAAGAAACGCGACCACTTTCCTTCTGTAAATTAAAGTGTTTGGTTCAGTGTGATATGCTACCTGGCTCTTGGGAACTCAGTTAATAAAAAACTAATTCATGTTGTTACGCTACTAGATAAACTCCTTCCTGTGACCTGGAACAAAATAATCCTGTAATTTCCATAATGAAATAGTGTGAGTATTAGAGACGGGATTTCCATTAAAGGTTATAGAAAAACATTTTCCAGCTGAACAGCAAAGCAGATTGCATGATCGATCGATCATCTCACACCTACCTAGGATACCTAGGATTTCCCCAGGTGGATTTACTTGTTTAACTCACCTGAAACATCTTTTACTCAAATATTGTTCATTTACATCTTATATTAACTGAGAGTCTAAACTCACATGATTACATGAAGCCAGAAATATAGCTGAAAAAAACTTTATTAAAATATTTTATTTGGAATAAATTCAAGTTATTTACATTAACACTATTTCATGTGTCCACTTTGACAGATTTAGGTGATTAGCAATTGTGAGATATTCTATTATGTAATACATTATGCCAAATTAACCAGCTTACAAACACTCACCATACATAAGTGCTCAAAGTGAAAAAATATTTTAGAAAATTTAAAGTTCTTGTACAAAGTAAGTAAGTAAAATGTGAAGGGTGAAATTCAAACTGTAAATATGAAATATAGTTTACTTTCTCCTCTAAGGTTGACTGTAAAAATACAATATTCAAAGCCAGTTCCCACAAAGAATGTTTCTGATTTCACACACAAATGAGTCAGGGTTAATCACTTACAAATGCAGCTTAACTATACAAAATAAAAACCAAAGGAAATTCACAAAATGTTCACAGTATGTTTGATATGTTTGAGGTAAAAACGACAAAAAGGAGTGTCTGACATTGATACAGAAATGGTCAGAAATATTTTAAGGCATTTTAAGATGTTTAATAAATAATTTCATATTCTAAAATGTCGACAAAGTACCATTAAAAACACAATCAAAGGTTCACAGATCAGTTGGTGGAGTCGGTCACTTTCTGTAGGACAGCAGCGCTCACATTTAGGAAATGCTCATTGGGAAAAAATTCCCTGAATAGGAATGACAGGAGCATCTGTTATGAAATATAGGCAACAAAATCAGAACAGGATTTGTATGCTATATTATTAAAAAAAAAAAGTGAAAATTAGATACAATAAACGGGGGATGGCGACAGAAAAAGTACATTTTGAGATACTCACATATACAAGCGTTTTGTTTTCGTCACTGTCCTGGAAAATATTAAAAACAGACTCCACGTCCGTCTTCTTCAAGACAAGATAGTTTGAATCTACAGAGAGAACATAAAAATACAGTTTAGATGGATCAACTGCCAGAAATAACTGGATATTTCCTACTAGTGCAGAAAGGTGTCACCTACATCTGGCATTGATTAGGTTGTGCGCTCTGTCCCTGGTCTCCTTCTTCTCCTCGTCGGTGCGAGGAGGAGGAGGAGGAGGTGCTGCTGGTTGAATGTCTGGCCACTGTTTGTCACGCAGAGTATCAATGTATGCGGCCATCTGCGCTTCTGTTGGGTTCATCTTGTTTAGGAAAGAGTTCACTTTTCTGGAGAAGAATCCAACACAAGCAGAAGTAACTCAAAGAGCCAAGTACTCTATAAAGATCTGTAAGGGTTGGACGTCGGCACCAAACTCACTTTTTCAAGATGGGCATAACAGGTTTCAAAATGGCATCAAATATGTTTATGAGGATGGAGTTTCCTGTTAAGACAGACAGAGTATTGGGTTTATCTTCAATAACATCCTAAAAAAAAAAAAAAAAAAAAAGGACTATATCAGTATTTTTGCATGTTTTAGCTTATTTGTCACAAACTCTGCATTAAATTCTTGCCACTAGAGAAACAGCCAACTCCTAAGAAAAATATCTGGGTCTTTGCTAACTAGATGCTCAACTATGTTCACCAGCCACTTGATTTGTCTATCGTTTAGTACAGTTTACAGGGGTAGATGAGAACGGCTGAAATTCAAACAGTATATGTGCAAGCACAAAGCTAGTCACTCGTCACAAGCACATGAATGCACCACCCAAAAAAACAACAACAACAACAACAACAAAAAAAAAAAAAAACTTAACAAATACAGTCCATGCTTTCACTTTAAAAGATACCACACGATGATTTATAAGACTAAATGTTCACGGCAAAGGATTAGCTTTGTCAGGCGAGTGTCAAGTCTCTACAGGTTGATTTTCTTATAGAACAGAAATGAACTAGAACAACTGGCTGTCTAGGTTCTAGGGAAAAAAAAAACAAAAAAAAAAAAAAACACTGGCAGTGAAGTACACATGATTTCTAGGAAATGGACTACAACATATAAAAACACTAGTATGATCCCGAAGCTCTTAATGCTGTGAACAATCCCCTCTGAGTTTGAACACTGAACAAACCAGATATTTCTTTCAGCAGATCTAATATGGCTTTGATCGCCTCCGGTTGCTCCCGGTTGACTTGGCTCTTCTGACAGTGGGAGTCCTCCCCTTTTGGCAAAGTGTCCTGGTCCTTCCCTTTAGCCTTGTTCACGCCACCTGACATCTTGAAACATATTTTCTCCTTTTTATTTGACCTTGCACTGAAGTGAAGCCACGGCAGACTTTCTGCGCTCTCCCCTTGCAAGCCTCTATTTTGGCTGCAGTGTGGCGTGGAGTCCGAATCAGGTGCGTCCGAATCAGGCGCGTCCGAATCACCGGAGGTTTTTGTTGAGACCAGGGACTCTTGTGACCTGGATCGGGTCAGTCCTTTGAAAATCATTTTAAAGTGAGAGGTTAAGGGATTATCCGAGTCCTCTGTTTTGTCTTGGGAGCAGTTTTCATTTGCAGGCTGCAGCTCCTTTTCTTTTTCTGCTTCCTCAGGCGGATCTGAAGGAGAATGATATTGGGAGATAACAATAGTTGGGATTGTAGCACCAGGAACATTGCCCTTCTCAGTAGAGGCACCAGGGCTTTCTAAAGGCTGAGTTGTGGATTCTGGATGTAAAGATGGCGTTGTGATCTCTTTCGGGGCTTCTGTCCGAGGGCTAGAGTTCTGCAAAGGAAAACAAAACAATCAGGTTGTGACAGTGGACCCTGAGGCACAGACCTTTAAAGGGACAGAGCATTTATCATGCAGGGAGGGTCAAATGAAAGACGCTATCAAGTTGCATTATGGGAAATGTAGGATCCATGGTTTTTGGAGCTTGACTCATACTAGGGGCTAAAAGTCTCAGCCCCAGTTGATTACAACGTGAGTCTTATGTCCGTAGTTTTGGTCATTGTTTTATTGGTTATAATAAAGTTATGACAAGGTAATGGCTGAGATCTGAGCAACACGGCAACATTACTCCAACAAAAGGGCAAGAAACACAAGCAGCCAGACAAGTTGTAAACAAGCCAACAGTTTATCCAAAATTATTCAAACCACTTTATTTGGAGTAAAAATCAAAAGTGAGTGATGTCTGTGATAATCCCTTTCAGCATGGGAGAACTGTATGCATGCATAACCATGGAAAGTAGGTCAAAGTTGAACCAGGGTCTTTAAACTGGAAAGGATGTTTACACTGCACAGTTTGAGTAATACTTTTAATATCCTTTGTTCTATCTTACAAATACAAATACAGAATCATTCTTTAAGATGTCAACTTGAAGAAAAGCCGATATGTGAAACTTTACCTCTTCTTCCTCTTGACCTGGAGTCAGGAAGTAAGCCAAGCCGCTCAGAAGGCCCCACACACCTCCATAATGTTCCTCTTCATTCAGAAGTTTGTCAAGTGGGCAGAGGAACTGAAAAACCGGTTGAGTGTGGCCGATCAGATTATCAGAAACAAATTCCTAGAAAAGAAAATGACAAACTGTTGAGTCATGAAGTTTTTAAGTGTTTATCTGTCAACACTTCAGAGTTCTTCTGGTGTCTTTCACCTGCAGGAAGCCCTCCACTGATACTCTGGCTTCTTCTTTGACCTCATCATTGACCTCAGACTCCTCCAGCACCAGGATCGTGGGCAGCCTGGTCGAGTCCTGAAAAAGGTAAAAAATAATAACAGTGTTTTATGACGAGAGCTTCAAGACATAACAGTACTTGGTCTAACCCCACTGTTTTTGACTTCAGGCAAATGTTTTAAAACTGTATCCCATATGATTTCAAAGAAATGTTGTGGTACACAAAAGCTGAATTCCAGACTTGTGAAACAAAAGTTGTGATTTGTTTTCACAACAAGACTTTCCTCTGGCCCATGCTGAGTAGACAGAAAGCAGTAAACATAACTCTTTTCTCTGAAGTCGAAGGAAAAAATCCTGTCAACCAGAAGATCTGCTTTCAGTCAGTACACATCATGATATCTGTCTATTTGTAGAAAATCATCCGTTAAATTGTCCATTAGAAATTCATAACATTGGGCCGCATGATTATGGTTCATCAAATTAATGTATCATGATTCACAATATTCAAGCCATTTCTAGAGTTAGTCTCAGCTCTGTAGACTTTTGGTCTGCAGTATATCCTTTCTTAATTAAATGCCTTTACTCCATACTCCAACAGAGCACATGGAAGAAAACATCTTGTCTTCAACTAGGTTTGATTTAACTTACAGTATGCAGACTATCCAACAGATCCAATACAACAGTCCTGCAATAAATCCTCCCGTCATGAAGGTTATAATGTTTTTGTTTTAGAGAGGTGTTGATTCAACTTAATCATTTTGGAGGATGTAGTAGTGCTGTTGAACTGTACTGCATTATACAGAGGGGCATTATTCTGTTATCGAGCCTGCCCTCATTGATATAAATGGGGTGGACAAAATAATAGAAACACCTACCTGTATCACACAATACCACTGGGAGTTTATTGCACCTAATAAACTGGCAACTGAGTGTATATCAGAGGGGATTACATCAAATAAAAGCAGAAAGTTATATATTTAAAAAACACAAAACATGGCTTTCCATCTGCCTTTTACCTGCCATGTGTTGCAGAAGTATATCACATCCTTGTAGGTCTTCCTGATGTCCCACTGTAGGTTCTCGGGGCTGTCCTTCTCCTCCAGGTGAACAGTGAAGATTAGCTCCTCATCCTTCCAGTCGGCCTACAACACAGTTAACTCCTACTCAAACTCCAGCTCAAACATTAACATACCATCCAAGGACACACTTTTACAGAGCCTCGGCAGACAGCTAACAAGCCTCCGGGACATTCCACACTGCCACTGATATTTATAACTCACATGAGGGATGCTGACAGCCCAGCGGCCGACGCGCCACATCTCGTACGACAGTTTGAATTCCATCATGTCCTCTTGGACGCTTGTCAGGTAGTTCAGATCATTGTCCTCCTGATGGTGTTTGGCCAAAAAGCGACAATGAATCTGTCATGTTTCACAAATCGTCCTCTTCAATTTAATATATTTATGCGTTATCTGCAGCAGACTCACCCTGTCAGAGTTCTGCTGGCTGTGATCGGAGCTCTCCCTGCTGCTGACATCGTCCTCGTTGGACGTGTCTCCCTGAATCGCCATGATCCTCATCTTCAGCTCCTGCTCCATCTTTTTCATCTTCTTCTTCTTGGCCTTCTTGGACTTCATCTTGTCCACAAATTTTGACCATCCTTCTTTTAACTTGTTACCTGAAAATTACAACAACCACATATTATAATATATTGTACCTGTTTTCTTTACTGTGTACATCATAGCATGGAGAAACACAATTCCCCTTCCGGAAATACTGAGTACTGTACATGGAGAGAATAACAATACATTCTACTTTGATCTTGATCTTCACCTTAACAACAATTTGACTGTAAATCTGCATTTGTTTTTCTGTATTGTGAGGAAGTGTAACAACTTTTGAGCATCACTATAGTTGGAAATTCAATGAGAAAAACTAATCACCTGATATAATCCACATTTCGTTATGCATGTAAGCAACGTAAGCATGAATGGTAATCAAACTTTCGATGTTATAATTAATGCGGTGGCCTACCAATTAATAAATATATCCCATCACATCAATTATTCTTACAGAATTTATGATGTGATCATTACAGAAAATACACAGATTTATCATATCACAGAGTTCATTATCATGGCATAATCAATTCTTACTCAGTCATCATTACTGTTGGATTGTTTACAATATAAAGAGATAGGAGTTGCTTGAAGACAGCACAGAAATTATTTGGCATTCAGCTTGCTGTTTGTGTAATTAGCTGTCTGGACCAACAAACAAAAGAAACGGGGGATAATTATGTGCTAAAAGGCAGGCTGGTAAAGAAAATTATAATGTCACGTAGTTGACAGCACATTGCTATTCATCAAACTGTTGTACAAGACGTTATAGAAGCACAGTCTTCTATTCTCTAAACACCCACAAGCTACTCCATCTGCCTTTCTCAAGTCTCCTTCATCCTCATCTGAAATGTTTTCTCACTCAAGGCTGAAAGGTTAGAATCACATATACTGCTGTCACAGAGCGTTGAATTAAATCAGCCTTTTAATTACAACAACTCAATCACAAACACACACCTTTCCTTTTGGCCTTGATCCTGGTGCTGTTTGAAATCCTTGCTCCCCCCAAGCTCCTAGAAATAAAAATAATAAAAAAAAAAAAAAAAAAAAAAAAAAAAACAGCAAACAAAACCAGGTCAGTTCCAATTTCAAACACAGAAGGTGGCCCCTGCAGTCGTTGCTTTGAGGCTCACTATGACTAGGTCGAGCCAGTGTGGTGCAGAAGATGACAGCCACTCACACTTCAGTGCCCTCGGCCTTGCCTTCACCGTCCTGTGAAGCCAGAGAGGTTTGATCCAGGTCTGATCCACACAGCTCTTCCACAGAGCCTTTGGGGGTCACGCTGTCGAGCTGGCTCACCACCAGCTGGTTCAGGTTGTCGGGGTCAGACAGCCATGTCACCAAGAGGCCCAAACCTGAGGAAAACAGCCAACACCATAATCCTACAAACTCTGTCGTGACATAAACACACACAAAAATCAGGAGGCACAGTATTCACATTTGACAATATTACTGGATTATTGATTTAGAATCATCTTAATGCAGCTGCAGTCAGTAATATAAGGTTCCACAATTGAAAGTTTTATAAAAAGGAATAGTTTAACATTTTTTTGAAATATGCTAATTAGCTTTCTTGCCATCAGTTAGCAGCAGCCGGTTAGCTTATTTTAGAATTAAGCGTGAAAACAGCTAGGGGGGAAACAGCTAGCTTGTCTCTGTCCAAAGGAAACAAAGTTCACTGATAAAGCTCACTAATTAACACGTTGTTTCTTGGTTGATTAATCCGTACAAGAAAGCAAATATGTATATTTCCCAAAATGTCAAACTATTACTATAAATTTGGCATTTCAGCCCTTTCGAAACATTTCTTTAGACTTCTGTCTTTTGCAGCTGAGAATAAGTGGTACAAATCTTTAAAAAAGTGAAGCCAAGTAATCGTGTTCCTCATCATCCCAACTGATGATATGCGAGTGCAAATGATAACAGCTATCACAATATTAGGCTAAATCAGGATCATCATTTTTACTGTAAAAGCGAAGCTCTGTGTAATTTTCCAACTGTTCCACATTATTGGAAACACTCAATTATTTATCTATGAATGAAACAATTTTGTCAGAAATGAGCTGTTTCTAGCTGCAAAGATCAAGAAAAATCTGGACATGCAGATCATTTTTAAAACTGAGCTACATGCATAATTGCAAAAACCTACAGCACGGCAAGACTCCCACGAGATAAAACATTTTATCTGTTGCTAAAAATGACAAAACCCTAAAGGGAATTGGCAAATCGTTGTGGAAAGCGCCTTCCTCTTATGTAACCCAAAATTCATGTCGTAAACTCTAAAATGCCACTGACAATAAGGAATTACATACAATTCACACTTGTAAAAGAAGTCATGAGAGGCTTAGCCCTTATGCAAGACTGTATTCCTGCAGAGAGAGAATTTAATGCTTTCTTACCCTTTAAGGCAACGATCTCATTTAAGGCACAGCGATTGACTTCTTGGCCCCAGAGAGATTCGGGTAAAAGGTTACGTACCAGAGCGTCAGAAAACTCTCGGAGAACTGCAATCTCTGCTCTGGAAGTGAACAAGAGCTCCCTGAAACAGAAAGCAAGAGAGAGGTGATTCCAACCTTTAGCGAGTACTATCCTGGATCATAGATGTTTATCACCACATATCTCTCGCTTGATCTAAAATCATAAATGTGATGGGATGTGCTACTCTTGAAGCATAAGAACAACCATTAGGATGTCACTGCAAGTATGATCTTGTAAAAAGAAGATAAATTATTCATAGGTGATAAAAAAGGAGGTATTTATAGAGTTCAGACACATTACTGAGAGCAAAGAGTAACTGAAGCAGCATGAGTTCTGAGTCATTTACAGATAAAGTAGGTGTAAAGTCTCACTTGTCAGACTGCTTCGCATTATGCAAGTGCTCGGTCAAAATCCGAATGGAGCCCACAACCACCTGGCAAACATCAAAGTCTTTGGCTCTCTCAATGATCTGGTCAATAATGAAGTTGAACTCCCTGCTGAGCACCTGGTGCAGAGGCTGGTGCTCACACGGCTCGAGGACGCCGTACCAAGGCAGGACCAGCTGGGCATAGGCGCACTCAAACACTGAGGAGAGCGGTCACAAAGGAAATTCACATTAACAAAAAGCTCCCACGCTCACCTCCTGAAAATCAAACTCAAGCACTACACTGACTTTAAAGCTTGCTTGGTGAAATTCAAGCTCAATTATTTATTTATTTTTTAAACTTTTGAAGTCCTTAGGTCCATATTATTCAGATTATTTATTTCAAAACTCAGCACAAATGTCCATGAAAGGCAGGATTTCCTCTGAACTTGAGGAGTTGATGGCGAGATGAAGACAGGTCTATTCATCAGTGAACACACTGAGCATGTTTTATTTACAGCAGCATAACGTTATTTATATATCATGAAGAGAAAAGCTGAGAAACCCAGTTGAAAGTGCTGACGTAGACCAAAAAAACATGTTTTTCAACAAAAAAAATGAATTATTCATATTTTATATAGACTTTCAAAGAAAAGGCTCAAAAACAAGTTGGAATAAAATCACTTTACATGTAAACAGACTTTTGACTAAAGATGTACATTTTCATAGGCACCTGTATAATTTTTTATGTATTTTTGCGTTCCTGGCAGCTTTATACTTAATACTAAACTAAATTGACAAAATGAGAAGTCGGGCTTATAGCCGAGTTTGTGCTGAAAAAAGGATACCATGCATGTGGTATGCACAGTTTAAAAGGTGTTAAACAAAGACAAAAAAATAACAGCTCATGCATTTGAATGAGTGCTATATTTAGGACTGAAGGAAATAAGTGCTTTCAAGGCCTAATCATTGCAAAAAGGCTTATTTTACCCTTCTCAATCCCACAATTTTTCAGTGGTTTTCAAGGTCTGACTTGAACTTTGAGAAATCTGACTGTAGATAGCATGAAAAACATGTTTACAGCCACTCTTATTCTCAAAGAAATTGAGCTCATTCAGAGCTGTGATATCAGTCTTATAGCCCAACACCAATTTCATAAATGCTGTACAAAACAAATGCAAAGCAAACACAACTGATAATAGGGGCGTGAAAACCAGATATCTTCTTATTTCCTGTTTGACACATCACAGCCATATAGAGCCCATCTACTGGGAGGGTGTGTTTTTCATCTTTTTCTTTCTTTCCTTAAAGCCACCTCTTCATTTCATAACATGAGCTCCAGCTGCAGCTGTGTCTATGGAAAACTGTGTCAAGTCAAAACAGAGCTAAATGTTGCTGACAAAAACGCCCTGAAGTCAAGTGCAGAACCTCTTTTTTTAAGAGCATCTACACTTGCAACAACAAAATGTGTGTAGACCACTTAAAAACACTTTTTCCTCTGTGTAAAACAGGCCTCACCTTGCTGTAGAGACCTCTTCACATGTGGATACTGAGACTCCAGTGGTTCAGCCTGCTTGCTGCTGTCTCCCTCAGTCAAGTCACCAAACAACTCCTCCTCAACAGTTTCCTGGAAAACACAAAATTATTTGTCAGTTACCAGGGATTGAGAAAACTAAGAACATAGTAAAAGCTGTAACAACATTTAGTGCTGAACTCTGGGTCACAGCGAGCTATGTGGTGAGTGAAAACAGGTTTTTCAGACCTCAGTAGGCCTACAAAAAAAGTTACCTGGCAAACAAGTTAGATTACTGACTTAAACACTGATTAGGATCTTACAGACATTATAACATTAACAATCCTAATATTAATAGACTTATCTCACTCATGAACGCATACGAGGGAGAAAGGCTGTTTAAAGTAGTTAATATGATTTCAATAAAAGACAATGTGCAATGTAGAAATACAAAATGTACTTAACACCTGGAGTGGATTTTCCTTCGTCTCTTCATAAGTTTGAGTGCTGCTCTCTCGCCTACTATTCCCGAATAACAGCGGGGTAGAAAAACAAAAGAGGAAACATAACAAGTACTGTGTCACTGTGCGGCTGCAGTCTGAAAAATACCACACCAAGCCGAGAGTTATGGCGATGGAGAAGCGCCATCGATACATCTTCTTTTCCTACAAAACGCTCTTTTTGCTCGTATCTCTTACTTTGAGCCGGTGTGTGTCGCACATAGCCAGAGCTGGTTTGTCCACCCACATCTTTAGCACAGAGAAGAAGACGCCGTTTCCCCAAAACACGAAGTCAAACGGCGGAAAAAGAGAACTTTATTAAACTCGGGGGGAGCGGAGCTGTGATTGGCTGCAGGTAGTCCGCTCGAGCCTGCTGTTGATTATAACAGGATGCCATCTACAGGTTACAGCTGTACCTGACAGCAAGGAGCTCTGAGGATGTGCTGTTGATCTATCTATCTATCTATCTATCTATCTATCTATCTATCTATCTATCTATCTATCTATCTATCTATCTATCTATCTATCTATCTATCTATCTATCTGTGCTTTTTGATTTCCAGTGGTGGAAATATTCAGATCCTATGCTTAAATAAAAGTACCAATACTAGAATATAATAATACTCCTTAAGTAAACGGACAGCATTATTATTTACAAAATGTTCAGTATGAAATGTTTTTTTTTTTTTTGGACTGTTTTCTGATCTCTGCTTTTTTGTGAAATAATGGATAATGTGACCTCAAACTGTTATTTGAATGAAACCATCTGAGAAGTTTAGAGGGGAAATCTCTCTTTGGTGTTAACAACTCAGACACGGTTTTTTGTAAAAAGGTCTCAAGCCAAAAAAGGGTTGGGAACCACTGGTTTAATCTTAAATATTAATATTAATTAATAATCACCATTTGTATTGTATAAGCTTATCAATACTTTTTCATGTAAAGACTTAATCTGAAAATTAATTCGCAACTATAGCTGTTAAATAAGTGGAGCACAATATTTCCCTATGAACTGTAGTAGAGTAGAAGTATAAAGAAGCATAAAATAGAAATATTCAAGTAAAGTACAAGTACCTCAAAGTACTTGAGTAATTGTATTTAGTTACTTTTCACCACCGTCGATTACAGAGATTGACTGTTAAGGGATACACAGAAGTTTGACTCACAAAAACACAATTATATTATGATCATGACATCATATAATCAGCTAAAATCCTTTTTCAAAATAACAGGTAAACTTAGTTAGAGCGTGGACATCGATAAGGAGAGCATTTATTATCATAAAGTTGTCCAGCTTGAGATAATGATAATAACAAAGATAAAGTCTGTAGTTATTCGGTTTATCTACTCCAGACTTACTTGTCACGTTTCATTGTCAGATTGAATTATTCAGCCAGTCATTGTCACACGTATCCACTAGACAGATAATTGAAATTAATAAATACATAAACAAACAAATAAATAAATACCTTAGCTAAATTGTCTTACATTAAATCAGTTTTAATGATTTTGGTGCAGATTGTTGTTTTCTACCTTCTGAATTATACAAGCTCTGACGATGATGATGACAAATATAAAGTAGCTTTGTCAGCGCAAAAATGGGTTTCCAGTTAAGCGTTGCTGAAGCTATTTGGTAAAATACGGGACTCTAAATCTAATAAACACTGTCACATGTTCTGAATTAATGAATTAATTAAGGCAGCAGTAGCCAGTTAAAAGCCACAAGGTGGCGCTAACAACGCTTTTCAACTACATACACAGCAGAAGACCAAACAGCTTTTGATTTATACAAAGAATATGATGATATGGCTTGATCTGAATATTATCGACCTTGCATTATCAATCAGAACACAGAGAGATATGATTAATAGGTCTATTATTCACTGTTGAGTGTAAATTCAACAACATACAGCGCAGCACTGTCAAAAATGTACGTCTGCAAAGGAAATGATGAATATACGCATTAAGAATACAGTAAATAAACTCAAAAATAGCTCAACAAGATGCGATATACAAAACCTTCTAACTAAACACAGAGCTTTAGTGGGCCAAATCTCCTTCAGCTCCGATTAAATGACCCGTATGATCGACATCATAACTAAAAACATTTGTCAGAATGTCTGGTATACTAATTATTATACAATCAGCACATAGTCTGTGCAACATGTAACAAACATTTACTAGAGGGCCTGATGTTATTGCCTGAACATCAAAAACCCTACTGCCTTTAAACTGCATCATCTCAGTCATCTGTCTCTGTGTGTTTTGTCCTCGTGAGCGGAAAACATCGAGGTCATGAGTCGTGACGTAATTCAGTCAAACAGCTGAAATTACGCAACAGGCAGCCTGACAGGAGGCTTTTAGTGTGAAGGGTAGCTTCAGTGATCCGTGCACCTCCATGTGGAAACACTCACTCCCCTTTAAGAGTAGGTCACAGCAGTGGTGGAATGTAACTAAGTACATTTACTCAACAATATCTGAGAAACTTGTAGCTCCGGAGCACAGTAAAATGCTACTTACACATTAGTAATAGTAATCTAACAATATAATTGCATAACTAACAGGGTGCATTTTTCTATTTTTTCTGCTCTGAATACTTTAAGCACATTTTGCAAGTAATACTTATATACTAAGTAATATTTTCAATAGGGGACTTTTTTACAGTGTGGTATTGCTACTTTTATTTCACCAAAGGATACTTCCTCCACCACTGGGCCACAGCGCCTCAACCTCAAACACAAAGGAGTTATAGGAGGAGTTTCTATTTGCAATATTGGGACATTTAATGTTGAGGAAAGGGCTGAAACATTTACTAAAATAAATTTGAATGTTTTTCACCATGTTGATTTGAAAAAAAAAGTCTTCCTCACCGCAATCTTTGAGTCGTGTGTGTCACACTGATTTGGTCTGCACTTATCCATAGGCTTTCATGGTGAAATGCAGACTCATTTATACATTTTAAAATTATGAAGTCACAATGTGTAGGAAGATCTTACATTGCATGAACAGAACATGTTTTAAGGAGTTATTGTCTCCAAATACTGAGAGATATTAATGAATTCAAGCACATTTAGGATCATTGCAGCCTACTAGAAGTGTAGTTTGTCGCACTGAAAACATGCAGACTACAGTTGTCTGACTTGTTACCCTGACTTGACCTCAGGGAGGCACAGCGTATCGAAAGCCACACAGACAGACAGTGTGTAAATGGCTGTGATCCCTATTGCTCCTGTTTCACTAATCCCTGTTAAAGTTGTAATGGAGCAGCTGTAGGCGTGCTGAATGACAGATTAAGTCTGTGCTACCTGCTGAGAGGGGCTTTTGGGGATGGAGTGGTCAAAACAGTCTTAAAACTGATTTCCCTTGGGTCAGCGGTCACGTCCCAAGACTTTCTGAATCACTGAAAGCAGATTATACTTCACCCATCGGAGTAAATCAAATGTAATCTGCTAGTGTTGCTAAAATGAGGCTATGTCCTCCATTCAAGATCAGTCTGGGTTAAATGTCCAAGACACAGTGATTGTGTCTACATACTACTTGTTAAGCAGGATGACCACATTCATCTCAATGTGTATGATATCAGCTTCAAACATGCACATTATCTGCAGCTGGTTCATTTTACTCTCATTAAACTAAGTAAATCTAATCGAAATTCACGCTAAATACAGAGAGAAACACATTCATTTGTATTATCAATAACAGGCTAATGTTCATATGATCCATAAGTGAAGAATCACATGGGGAAAAATACTAGACAGGGACATCTCCAGTGACAGAATTAAACTTTTGATGAACTTAAAGAGTGAATAATGGTTCAAAGCTGGACTAATACTTTGGGCCTTAATATAACTTATTCTCATAGACTCCAATTGTGTAGTCACACTTTCAATAAGAGTAATTACAGCTGCAGTGACCGAATGCTCAGAGGATTTCTGTGATGTTAAAAGTCTGCAGCAGACAGAGAACTTGTCTGTACTGCCATTAATCTGTAACCTTGGTTATACACATTTTTTCCAAGTTATTGCTAATAAGAATTTTGGACCACATGTCAAATAGCTTCATAATTGAAACAGTGTCTTAATTTATTTTTTATAATCCTGAAATGGATAATGTCCCCAGAGGGGCAGCAGCTCTTTAACTAGTCAATGAAAATGGCTGAAGACTGATCTAAGCTGCCAAGTGGCCTTTTGACCTCATAGTCAGCATGTAGTTCATAATACAAAGTGACAGTATATTGATAGGAATAGTTTAAATGTACGCCACTGTAGATACTATAGATGTCAAATACAGAAAATGCTGTGTGTGGAGAGTTGTTTTGATACAAATAAAATGTTCACCACAACTGTCCTATATTTGGACAGGCAGCATTACAATCTGCTATTACAGTACGCACCCTTGTCAGACGCCAAGATGTACACCATGTCCTATCCTGTCCTGTGAGGCCACGACCAGCTACAATCATGTGCTCCTTTATAGCTGGCAAGATCAAGTATCAGGAGGAATTCAATTTATGACACCCCTTAAAATACACATCAACACCAGCCTTAAACCCAACTATGAATCCATCTCTGTGCCTTTGCCTCTTTGCTGTAATAAACAGCTAGAATATGGAATTAGGTTTTCACACACTTTCAATGACAGATCTAGAAATCACTTGACTGTGATAGCAAATAACTGGAACGGGTGTGTCATACTGGTGAATGCCCAAACAGCTCAAGGTTGAAGTCCTCAGTCACACCAGTTGGAGTCAGATGAGGTTTGGCAGGAGATAAAAGTATATTTAGAAGGTTGGCTTAATCCACCTCGCTACAGGTAACCCTGGCTGTTTCTCTGCAGGAAGTCACTTGTGCAAATGTTCTGCTGAACTATCAATATATGTAAAATAACACTGGTAAAGCTTGCGACGTCTTGTGTATCACTTTTCTGCAAGCATGCCTTGGTTGAAATATTGTCAGTAAGTCATCGTTCTCAGCTGATTTTGGCTCACCCCCAAATACAACCTGGGAGACCTCTGCAGCTCTAAGCTTACAATTCACACAAGAGGCTGCCAAACGGCTTCCCGAAGCAACACGGCTGAGGACGTGCGCTGCCAGGACACTCGGGTCACACTGCCTGTAATGGTACCCTTCATATAGGACATTACATTTCAAAACCAGACAGGAGACTCACTCAGTAGGTTGCGTTTATTTCTCTTTTTTTCCTGTAAGGTTCCTGTGTTCAGGGAATGACATTCTGGTGAGGGGCAAAACAAAAAAGCATGGGCCAAGACAAGAGTGCATAACAGATTCCCCCAGTACAACTAGTAGAAAATACTAGTTGGTCCCTATAAATATAGCACGGCATTTAAGTCCTTCCAAATGTACAAGATATGTTACAGTTAAACTTCACAACATGAACAGTGGAAATACAAAAACAACTTAGATGACTTTCTTAAGCTCATCATACAAGACAAGCACGAAGGCACCACCCATGCCTCTAAGCACGTTAGACAACGCTCCCTTGAAGAAGGCCTTGGCACCCTCGTCACGTACAATTTTCTTCCAGCAGTCAAGGGTGCCAGTGTACATGATGTCGGCTGAGGGGAAAAACAGAATCATAAAAGACATTACACCTTAATCCTAGTAGCACAGTAGCAAAAACAGAAAGTTATACTTTGATATATTGTGTTTATTACCTCCTTTGCGTCCAGACTGCATCATCATACGACGACGGACAGTGTCAAAGGGGTAGGACACAAGACCAGCGACCGCAGTCACAGACTGAGCGATCATCCAGCTAATAAAAATGTGTGTGTTCTTGGGGTCTGGAAGCATGCCTGTAAAAGAAATGTCAATCAGGAAGGTTAACTAAAGTCTCAAAGGCGAGGAAGTCCATTGAGAAGAGATAAATCAAGCTTTGCAATGCCTGATATTGTAAACTCACCCTTTGCGGTGTCGTAGACGCCAAAGTAAGCAGCTCTGTAGATGATAATGCCCTGTACTGAAACGCTGAAGCCCTGGTACAGACCCTTGATCCCATCAGACTTGGAGATCTTCACCAAGCAGTCTCCCAGGCCTTTGAACTCACGCCCCTGTCCGGTTTTGCCGACATCAGCAGCCAGACGTGTTCTGGCGAAGTCGAGGGGATAGACGAAACAGAGCGAAGTGGCTCCGGCGGCACCGCCAGACGCCAAGTTACCCGCAAAGTATCTCCAGAACTGTGTGTGCTTGTCCACGCCATCAAGGAAAACCTTCTTGTACTTGTCCTTGAAAGCAAAGTTGAGGGCCTGAGTGGGGAAGTATCGGATGACGTTAGCCAGATTCCCTCTCCAGAACGAGATGAAGCCCTGCTCTTTTGGGATACGGACGACACAGTCAATGATGCCCTTGTACTGCTTGTCAACTGTAATCTGTTTGCTGGCATGTTGAACCTGTAATCAAAGCAGAGATATGCAGAGCATTAGAGATAATAAAGTGACGAAGGCTGGATGAAAGCAGGAAAAGCAGATGTTTGACATTTCTTCAGTGTGAATGAGCATCTACAGTACCTTTAACCTGTTAACCTTCTAACTTGTATACTTGGTGAGGACACAAATGCCATTCATCCACGTGCCATGTGTGAGTACTACTCTGATGGCATCCATTCAACAACACCCCGCCCAATGCAGCAGTGGAGTACCATGGCGCAAACCTTGCTCTTGACCTTAGCTGTCTGTTGTCAAGCCAAACTAGAGACCTGTAATGGAAAATGAGAACTTTTGCACACCACAGTCACAGTGGATGGTCATGTCTGCCTTTAATAACACACTGCATTTTTGCTTGGTGAGACTGCAGCTTGCAGGCCGGTGTATTACGTAACAGGTCTGATGCGCCTCGATTCTGCTCATTTCTCATCTGCGCCAATCTGTGACAGAGCTGCTCCGATTCACTGCTTCCACTCTGAACAACGCAGCGCCTTTACATTATTTCTTTTACATTAACATCTCTCGTCACATCTGGTTAAATTCACCCTCCACCCCTAGAACATCGGCAAGAAAATGCTGCAAATTAACACCACCAGTTTTGTGTTGCAGACACGAGCAGGCAGCATAACTAGCAGCTTTAACGAATTAAAGTGTCATTAGAAAATAACGGTGACACCTACCTGGAGAAGAAGCTTGACTCTCTCGATGGGGGCTACGGCTGTTTTGGAGATGGCAGCGGCAATACCACCAGCCAAGAAGTCCTTGGCAAAGGAAATAGCTTGTTCAGTCATCTTCAGATGTTATCAGACAGCGTCCCGCTGCTTAGAACCGGTGGGTTTTGCCTGCGGAGTTGAAATGGCCGAGTCCAACCTAGAAGAGAGGGGATTTAAGAAGACTGAACCCGAGAAAACCAGTGAACATCGACCCTCGCGTCTCATTGGTCGGCTGTGGGAGAAGTGGGCGGGGCTAACTGATGTCCTTTGATTCAGATTTGGCGCTCTCCCTCATCACTCAAGTAAATTATAGCAAGACCAACAGTTATCTGTCCTGCAAGAGTTTCTAAAGTTTAACTGCTTGACAAATTGTTTAGATATTCTGATTGAATCACATCTCCACACAACTCAGGAGATACTGGTATGTTGTTGAATTAAGTTTTGGATCAAGTCAAGGTCGTGTCAAATGTCACGTTTGAAGCAGCTGAGGCCTAAAGGCTATGGTGGGTAAAGGTCATCCCATCTGTTAATGTCCTTTGGCTGCCACTCAGTTTCCCACAGTATGGAGGTGAAGGAGGAGGACATGTTTGAATCAGCTGGCGAACCTGAACTTTATTAACTAAATACCAAGTCAGCCTGTCTGAAATCTTACCAGATGCTTTGCCCGTTATCAGAAATTGTCACTAGATGCAAGAATATTCATTGGAAACAAGTAACACTATTAGCAGAGTACAGACATTAAGTTGCATTTTTACTACAGGGCTAAGTGGAGTCATAACACAGTTTTATCTGCCTGAAGGTCAGGTCATCTGAGATTATAAATATATAATCTATATAATCAAGATTTACAAAAGAACATCTTAAGAATGAAAAATGTGTCAGTGAAATTTTAATGTTGTAAGCACATTTCTTGCTTCACAAACATGTTTATCCATAACATTCTCAAACATATGAATCATTCCATTCATTGTACATTAAAAGCTTTCTCACAAGTAGAGTAAAGGAGAATCTATTTGAATAAACTATGGCACTATTTGATATAACTGAAATAAGCCCCGAAATAAATAGTTAACGCTCAAGGCATATTGAGCTATGATATTGTTATATCAGATAAAATAAAAATATCCTGAAAGAGGTAGACTGTTGCTGACATAATGTAAATGTTAATACCTTATATGAGGACATATAAGAAGCCCAATGTTATGTAATTGTGATAGACACAAGCCTCTGAAGTATTTCAGTCCGGCAAATAACTCATTTTGCTGGTCAAGTGTGTTCAGCTGTCAGTATTTTTCACAAGACATCCTCTCATGTGAAGTTTCACCAGCGGTTTCCAAAAGATGACTCCCCCGACCCAAAGTTCCTGTTTTTCAAGTAGCGCTTCACCTCCTCCAGCTCGTACGGCCCGAGGCTCTGGTCGACCCCTGGTGCAGGTTTGTAGCTCAGGGGTGAGACGATGTACCCGTTGCGGTAAAGGCAAACCTGCTTACACATCTCAAAGCAGGTGAAAAGAAGGCCAAAGTAGGGAATAATCTGCGAAGGAATGACAAGAGGTTGGGAGATAGAGATGAGTGTATTTCAGTGTAATGCCAACACAGCCAACAATCAGTGACCTCAATCATATCATTAAAGACTTAGATAGCCATAGATGCACACTGAGAGAAGGTTGTGGTCTGGTTTGGGTATTACTAAAAGTGTCTTTAATGTTTCTACAACTTGCTAAGTTGCTTTATTTTCATTCAGCTGCTGATACAGCAGCCTTACGTTTGTAAAACAACATATGATGACATTTGCAGCTGAAATAGGAGAGTGGAGCATGCTGTCCCAGAGACAGACTTTACTCACCTTGCTCGTGATATTCCTGCAAAGAATTACACACTGAACATTGCTTTCCATGCCCCGCCCCCCCACTCTCCCTTTTGCGTAGGCCATGGGTCACAATTCTTCCCCTGTCATAAAGTCACTCATGTTCCTAAGCACCTGCACTTATTTCAGTTACTATTTACTTGTATGCAACGCAAGTAGACCAGTACTCTGTCCATATGATAGATATAATAATATATCAGTGAAACCGTACCTTTATTGTGTTGGCAGTAAGGCCATTCCACAGTGAGAGGACACCCTTATTTCTAACAACCTGTATGAAACAGTCAATCATTCCACTGAAATGGACGTCAACTCCACCAAGATGGGGCAGACGGGCACTCTGCGCCTGAGAAAAGATTGAAAGGGAAAATGAACAGCAGTGAATCAGCAAAGTGTCACCATGTGTCTGTAAAGTAATAACCAGAAAGGTCAAGTGAAGCGTGACAAGAAAGATATAACATTTTGCAATTTTGGGGAAGATGTAATTAAGTTATATACATGTATATTAGGAGCTTTGCTAATAAGTGGTTACAAACCTGGTTAACAGTATAAGGAAGCTTTAAGAAGAGTTATATAATTAAGTTAGTTAACGGTATATTAAAGCTCACAAGACTCTTCCTGTATGAGACAGTCACACTGTGTCCTGTGCTGTTTTGTTAACCAAACCGACAATTAGGCTGACTGTCATGTGACAGAGGAAAAGTATCTTTAGAAGTTTCAAGGTTCACAAGGGGAACACGCAGCCATAAGGGTATTAGACTATTCAAACAGCTTCATTTGTAGAGGAAACATCAAGCCAGCCAGTGAGTTAAACAATACTTAGCTTAAATCATTACCCTAAGCTTCTGCAAACATCTTCAGCTGTTTTACTATCATCCATTCTCTGCCTGACTCTTAATGTTTAACTCTGAAACACAGACAAAAGCTGAAACCCAAAATTAAATAATTATGTAATATTATTCTTTAATGTAAGGGGACATGGTTGTGATGGTTTGACGAAGTGGACATACACAACCCTCAGCTTGGCTGCTGTCTGATAGAAACTGGCTATCTTTAGAGAACTTATCTATAGCTTTTGCAGACCTGGGACACATTCACATTCCCAGCTGCTGCTGAACCTTGTGGTAGCTAATAATAGGCTGATAAAACAGGATGTAGTATTCTGTCCTTTGCAGTGCCATTGTTCCCCATGTGTCCTTCCTAACATGCAGAAGGCATCTCAAACATCATTTAAGGTGAATGTGGTGCAGACCAGTATGTTTTCTTATGACCCATGGGAACCTATAACACATATGGAAAATGTCCTGACTCTATAAATAGCCATAGGTTAAATTTTAAGGTCGATTTGAAAAACGTACTACTACGAGTACTTTGATTTAAGAATTTAAACTAAAACCAAATTGAGAGGCCAAGTAAGGCTAAACTTAATTTAGTAAACTCCCACTGCCCCCCTATGGACTAAAGGTGCTAATACAGCGAGTAAACAGAACCTACTACACTGTAAACTTCTTCTACAGTTATTTCCAAAAACATTTCAGGTAAAATAAATGACTAACAATATATAAAAGATACGAGTAATAGTAATAATACATAAATATGAAGAAAATAAATTGATCTGTCTGAACGATCTATCAAATTTTCTTCAGCATTATCCCTATGCAGCTGAATACAGGAACACTGACTTTAACTGGCAGTCTAGTGCTTTCTAATGAATATGAACTAATATCCCTTTAAAAAGGCAATAAAAATAACTAATTGTCAAACATTTTTAGTTGACCAATTATTAGACTAATGGACTAAGAGCAGGCAACTTAGTTAAACACTGATGTTTCCTGTATTTGTTGACTTCTGTATTTTTGTTTTTCTTTCATTCTTAGATAGGTAGTATGCTTCTACCTTTTTAAAAAATGCCTTTGTGTCTCTTCTCCTAAAAACCATAAACTACACGCAGAAAGGGAAGTGTTCTGGTGGTAAATTACCTGCATCTTCCGCTTTACAGTTTCAAAAGGGTAGGAGAGGGTTTGGGCCACTCCTGCTGCGAGACAGCCATTAATGAAGTTCTGGAGGGGAGTGAAGCGAAATGGAGGCTCCTGCCAGAGCTTGTCCAAGTTCATGTAGACCGCATAGCATCCGATAGAAAAGGGAAAAGCACCTGCAGCCAAATTAAATGCACTGCAAGTTACAGTTAAACAATCAACTCAAACTTTCACAGTGTAATAAATGAAAAGCCGAGCTATTTTAACATCTGATATACCTAGGAAATGAACTAATTTGTATGAATATGCAAACACACCCAAGAAAGTGAGGGAAAAGCCCCTGTAGAGAGAAAGCAGCCCTTCACTCCTGTAGATCTTTGAGAGAGTGTGAATTACGCCGATGTACGTGGGCTGTCTGCAGTTCTGAACGATGAGCCTGGTTTCTGCCACCTCCAGAGGGTACGTGACCAGGGCAGCAGCAACGCCAGCCAGTCCACCGGCCAATATGGCTCTCCACTGAGAGATGAAGCCCAGTTCATCCATGTGAAGGTGGACTATCCTGGACACAGAGGAAGGTGAAATTAATAACACTTGATTGGACAGATTGCATTGATCAGAAAGTGAATGGTTCTCTCATTTGTCCTGGTAGTTTTAACAGCATTATTTGACAGATGTAGGTTTTTAAGTGCACACGTCCCTCTCTGCGAATGTTTTATTTTGGTTCAATGTAAGTGTTGAGAAAACTCGCTGTTTAATTGATTAGTCGACAGACAGAAAATTAATTGTCAACCATTTTTAATAATCAAAATAATTAACGAAGAACAAAAAAAAAAGAAGCTGGTTCAAGCTTCTCTGAGGATTTGCGCCTTATTATTCTGTTTGATGTCAACCGAATTCGGGCTGAAACAAACTATTATTTTCATTATCTCTTAATCCGACAATGATGTTTGCGATTGATTGATTAATCATTTAGTCTAAAAGATGTCAAAAAATAGTGAAAAATGCCGTCAAAATTTCTCAGAGCCCAAGACGACGTCTTCAGATAACTTATTTGATCTGACCAACAGTACAAAAAGAAAAATTATTCAATTTACAGTGAAATAAAATAGAAAAAAAGTAGCAAATCCTCACATTTTGAGAATCAGAATATTTAGAATTTATACTTAAACATTTAATAAATTATCAAAACTGTTGGTGATCAATTTTCTGTGAAGTGACTAATGTTTCAGCCTGAAATTGAATATCTTTGGATTTGGGAATGTTGGTTAGACAGAACAAGATATTTGTAACGAGATGTAACCTTGGGTTCATTTATCACCATTTTCAGGCTTTTTAAAGACTAAACGAGTAATCAATTATTATATATTATAACCAAAAAATGTCATTACCAACAGATAAGTTGGTAATCAAAAACATGTTAGTTGCAGCCCTAGTTCAGTGTATAGATAAGCACCTTCTTTATTAATGTTACTTGCACCGTGTCCATGTTTTGTTGTTTTATATGTGCAAATAAATCAACATGAACTTTACAAGAACACGTCCTGCTGTTTGAGTGAGTAATAAGAATCTCGGACATTTTCAGTCGCCTACACTTAAGGAGCAAATGATTAACTCGGGTCGCGTGAGTGTGAGGTATAGAGGAACACGGTGTACAGTGCAGGACTGTGGTTTCCCGAGTCAGGATGCGGTGTTGTTTACAAGCACACGTGACTTGAAGCGTGAGAAGGTGCTTACTGACCGTCTACAGTCTATAGACTGCCCCTGCATGTTTATTTACTAAGCATGCTGTCGACATTGCGGTATGTTTTGTCCTGTAGTAACCCAACAGAAGAGCTCTGTAGCTGTGTGCCCTTAGTTCAGCCTCACAGGCAACACTTCCTCTCATGATGAGTACAAATGTTGTCCTATCCCCAGGACTGTCAAACCCCTGTAATCAACCATAAATAATTACGTATGAACATATATATATATATATATATATATATATATATATATATGAACTAAAAGTTATTCAATTTACTGTCATAGAAGACAAAGAAAACCAGCAACTATTAACATTTGAGAAGCTGGAGCCGGCAAATTTTTGACATTTTTGCTTTTAATAAATGACTTAAATGGCTAGTCTACTATCAAAATTACGACGGAACAGTTAGTTGATTAAATGATTAGCCAATCGATAGAAAAATACTCAGCAACTATTGATAATTGCTTAACCATTCATGCCATTTTACAAGCAGCTAAACTGTGATGATTTGCTGCTTTTCATTGACTTCTAGTCATAGTAAATTGAGTATATTTGGGTTTTGGACTGTTGGTCAGACAAAACAAGACTTCTGGAAACTGTGATGGACATTTTTCACTATTTTCTGACTTTTCAAAAGACCAAACTATTAATCGATTAATCGAGAAAATAATCGTCAGAATAATCAACAATGACAATATTCACTATTTACCTCAACTAAAATAGCTACCGATTAATTTTCTCTCTAAACTAATCGTTTCAGCTCTAGTATACATAATGTTGAGTGTTGGGGGTAGACTAGGAACACAGACTACCTGTGAGACAAATCTCAGGGTGAGAACAACCGCTTCCTTTACAAAAATCGACTGAGCAAATGCAGCCCTCTGATTGGCTGAAAATAGAAGGTGCGCCTCGTACGGCAAAACAGGAAGTACAGCTTTAGCTAAACCGACGAAAGTAAACAGACTTTTAAACGAACCCTTTTTGTTATTTTATCGTGTCAATCAATAAACAGTTAACGTGATGATCACATTTTCTTCAACTGAAGTCAATTTGTGTTATTTAACGTTACTCTTTTACACTGTTCAACAAACAAACTTGTTAAGTCAACGTCAGCTGACAGTTGGTAAACAAGCTAATTTAGCATAAACACTGGGCCAAACTCAGATGAAAACAACCACAAGCGATGCTTTTAGCTCGATACACTGTGTGACAAAACAACAAAGACCAAATTTACTTCACTTACTTTTTGTATGTTGTGAGATGAACCGCGGTGTACGGGAACAACCGGAGACAAGAGGTTAAATTTCCTTTCCAAAATCCTCGAAGTCCCTCGTTCTGGTAGATGAGAAGAAAACTTTGCCACAAACCCTTCTTGCAGTGAAAGGTGCCCACCTGACTCTTGATTTTAACCACCTCCAAAGGCGACGTGACAGTTTTACTGAAAAATCCGGCGAAACCGACGCACACAAAGCTTTGAGAACTCGTCAGCCTGTTGTCTTTTTTAACCGAGGCCATCGCTGTTTTGGCTCTCCTCTGAATTGTCAGGTTCCTGCGCTGATTTCAGTTTTGTCCGAGGCACGGGAAAGGATTTGTTTAAAAATGCAGGTTAGACATCTAAATATAGAGGTCGAGGAGGTGTCCGTCTCCCGGCCTTACCAGCGCTGTTATGTGACAGTGTTGGAGGTGAGCTGGAGTAACGCCTCAGTAAGACTAGAGGGAGCTCTTTGACCTGGTTTCAAAACTCAGAGAAGCCTTCAAACCCATTATTATATACTGTACAGTTTATTGTCATCGGCCCAGATGTGTCTTCATACTTCTAAACAGTGGTGGAGGACCCATTCAGAGTGTTATATTTATAAATAGCCTGTTATACTATTGTATTATTATTACTGGTGCATTACTATGTGAGCAGTATTTTAATCTTGTAGCTGGATGAGATGGAGCTAATTTTAAGTCGGCCTACTTTATATATTACTGGGTTGTTTATCCAAGAGCATTGCATCATATTAGCAACTACAAAGTAAATCGGAACTTTAGCTGTTAAATAAATGTAGTGCAGTAAAAGTATAAAGTGGCTTAAAATGAAAATAATCAAGTAAAGTACAATTACCTCAAATTGTACTTAATTACAGGACAAAAGTAAATATACTTCCACTACTGCTTAGAAATAAATCCACATAATAACACAAAAACCTGATTTATAAATGTGTAAGACAACTTTTAAACAATGATGATCAATATTGCCAATATTGTGTACAAATAGTATTAACTAAATGTTGGGTTCATTCATTTTTTTTAGAAGTTTGCATTTAGTTGCAGTTTTGTATTTTGACAGTTATTTTTTTTGTGCAGTCATGTATTATTAACTTGTGACCCCATGCAGAGTAGCAGTGCTATAGTTTAAAAGCTGTGGCCAAACTTGCAGTGAAGTCAAGACAGTGGATGATTATTGGGTCACAGACACCTCAACTGAAACTGGTCAATGCAGTAATTCTTTTATTTTTTTGTCACTGACTTACTTAATAAGAAACAGTGTCGTAGTTGAAATAGTTGAATTAAACCATTCCTCATATTTTCAGCTGACCTTTTGGGGGACTTTGCAGAGCGCTTTGGGAACCACATATTTTAGGGATTGGTGGGGTGACTTTGTCTCTATAGGTGGCGCAATACTCCAACTTTTTGAGTTGTCTTTATTGCAACTGGGGGTGAAAAATCTGAATATCGTACTCAAATAGAGGTAGGATTTGGGTTATAAACTGCTCAACTAAAAGTACACAAGTATGTTTTTGGGAGGATACTGACAGTAACAGTTAAAAGACCTTTTTTTTCTTTTATATTTTCATATATTTATTTATTTTGTTAGGATGGTCTATTGAGAGAAAAATCTTTTTCAAGAGATTCCTGGCCAAAATGGCAT
Source organism: Siniperca chuatsi (assembly GCF_020085105.1). Taxonomy (NCBI): domain Eukaryota; kingdom Metazoa; phylum Chordata; class Actinopteri; order Centrarchiformes; family Sinipercidae; genus Siniperca; species Siniperca chuatsi. The sequence continues at coordinate 12,857,675 of NC_058049.1, read as the reverse complement.
GACATTACTTCAATATGAAAGTTCACTTCCAACCGACCTCCTCTGAGTGAAAGAGGGGAGAGGTTTTGGGTTGGAGGTTTGGTTCAAAGCAAGCATCAATTTTTTTATTTTTGTTTCAACATCTGCAGTGACACTGTCAACATGTGTCTGCACCAGCCAGGTAAATTCTTTATTATATTTTCTTTATTGCACCAAGAAGATAAATCAGGTCTGATTTACTGAATAACTGTATTTCATCAGGAGGGATTTGTTGTCGCTGTCTTGTTTCAGCACCATGTTTGTTTTCTCCTGGTCTTGGCCTGCCAGGAGCGCCTCCATCCCCTGCCGGGCTGACAACCACAGATGCATGCGAGGAGCCCACGCTCTGTCTGCGGCTGAACCACTTGGCTCCTTCACAAAGCCAAGCAGAGGAAATGACAGCCTGATCACAAGAGGTTTCACTCCCCCTCTAGCTGCCTACTGGAGGTAGAAAATGGTGTGTCTGTGTGTGTGATTGGGATACTGGCTTTCACCTCTGAAAACTCAGATAATTGCAGAGTGGTTAAAAAACAAGTGCCGAACTTATTACTGCCCTGTGATGTGTAGACACTGAAGTTATAGTTCATATTCAGCTATTCAGGCAACCTGGATACTATTTTAAAGTTCACAGGTATTTGAATCATGTTACTAGCAAATCAATAATAATTTTGAGAGCCAGGATGATGGGCTGGTAAGAGGAGCTAGAGTAATTTACTTCATAACTATGCTCTTAAAGAAGAATGTCAAAGTAGCAGTACATTTTATGCTCCCCAGAGCAATAAAAGAGCACCACTTTGAAAATGCTTTGAAAATTCTTTGATCTCGCGGTCATATGTGTGTGGTTTGTAATACACGAGATAATGAGATGACTTTCTTTAAAGATAAGTGGCGTGATGTGGACTCATGCTGTATCTTATCAATTAATGCTTCAGCAATCAAACAGAACACCAACAAGAATCTGTTGCCACTCTGTCTCCTCTGCTGTCCTTCCTCTGCCCCTCACATTGCCTTTACCCACCAGTATTTGTATAGAATACACATAGGGCACTGCCTTCTTCCTGTATGTATATCCCCCTCCCAAATGAGTACTTCCTTCATGCAGCAAAGTACTGCGGGAGCAGCCTGTGTGCCTTTGTGTCTCTTGGACTGGCACGTAGCAGTAGTTGTAGGCTGGCTGAGGCATTGTCATTCTCTGGATGTCATGCGCAAGTCAACCCTTGATCTCCCACTTTGAAGTGCATTGCTGGAGGACCTGAGATCTGTCTGCGTATACGATGTGAGCTCACAGCAGTCAGCAGAGGGAGCCAAATATCAGGTAGGCAGCACAGAGGCCTGAGTCGCTGTCACTCCAACAAACTGGTGCAATAAAATTCTCTGCTCATTATCTGAGACAGTCACATCACAGGCTTGTGTTGGCAGGGGAGGGGAAAAGGAAAGAAAGGATGGGGGTGGGGAAGGGGAACAGGCTAGGGTGGGTGACACCAAAGTCTGTCTGTATGTGAGTGTGTCTTTTTTTTAAGGGTGGGGGGTGTATTGGTGAGAAAAATCAGGCATAAGTACAATTCACTGTGGCACCATGTCGACACCTCTACCAACAAGGCTCAGGCCAAACTGCTGCACTCCCCGGCTCACTTAACAGGAATGGGAGACTTGTTATGCATAGGAGCCTAATTTTGAATTAATGGTTTCTGTGATGGGTTAAACTGTGAAAGGTTGTCAGCGTTTGTTAGGAATAATAAATGCAATTTTGCACCTCATTACTGGCAACCGTCTTTATTACAACAAACATTGAAACTACTGTTATCTCAGCCCTGCAGACCAGTAAATGTGCTTATATACAGTCTATAAAGTGTAAAATCTCCAGTAAAGGTGTAGTAAATTTGTGTTATGATGATTTCAAGTGCTGATTCATAAATTGTGGGATTGATATTACCCCATTTGCAGTGATATTTTCAATGGAGTTGTGCATTTGGTGTTGCTTTTTTTTAAAACAGCTGTTGGGAATACCCCAAAAGCCCTCTGTGAGTGTGTCAGTGAAAATCTGTGATTTAAAAACACAATTTAATTTGGAATTTGTGCAAAAATGTCACATTGTTTTATGTGATTTCTATTTGCCTTGTAAATACTTAACAAGGAATGATGCATGACCTATTTATTCAGGATGTATGACCAGGAGGGCCATTGTCTGTGAGGATGCAGAGGAGAACTTCTGGCAGCTGGTGCCCCCTTATCTTCCCATGTACAGCCAATAAATCAATATCAAATCTAAGGAAGAGGAAGCCAGATGGCCTTCCCACAACCCACTAGGCCAGGGTGCTCTCAGGGCCTCCTCGGCTACTGTACCACCAGTGCATGCAGCAGTCCTTTGAAGACATACACATTCAACAAGCAGCTCAATGAATGACTAAAGGGAACAAATAAGCTGTTACGACTCTGCTCCAATCAGTGATTGTGTTTCCATTTACATCAAAGGCCTCAGTCTGTTTGATATGCAGCCCCCACACCTTGATCCGAGCCATGTACAGGTAGAGGGGAGGAGCAGTCCATTGAAAAGAGAGAGGGTCATGTGGTTGCTTCTCTCAGCCCTGGCTCGAGGGTAGTTGACCCAGACGAAGGGTCTGGTGGTGTCTCTTGTTCCCCAGGGAGCTATTGCTCCTTACACCCATCACTAGACACATTATTTATTGGGTGGCCTATTGATTAGATGCTTTTAAGGAATATTCACAGGAATTTAAAACAGTAATTACAAAACAAGTAATTACAAGGAAACATCTTACTTTAAAGATTAAAATAAAGTAAAGATAGCAGCAAGACAGAGTTGTGTAGTAACTGATGGCCGGCTCGGAGTAAGGCCAGTGAAGTTACTTAAGTACCTAAGTACATCCCGCCAGACTCATCTTGATTTCTGTGTAGGCCAGGGGTCAGGTTAAACAGTAGTTTGATTGAATGGCTGTTCACAGGCCAGTGTGAAATGCCAGCTCTATTGCAATGTGGGAGTGGGAAGGAGGGGGTTTCTCTAGCCTTTGTGTGGCCCACGGTCTTAGAGCACGGACCCCATTGTTAGAGGCTGACCAGCCAGCCCCTCAGACTCTCCTTTGCCCTGCTTTGTCTCAAGCAGCGTGACCATTTCCTTCATCCAGGTCAGGGCAGGGTCGTGACTTTGGACACCAGTCTTCCCTGTCTGTCTGCTCAGCCTGCATACTCATAAATGCACACAACACTGAGACAGATGCACTGTTGCCACATGTCAGTGTTGAAAAATGCAGCTGTGTTGGAGCAGGTTTCAGCCTTTTTGATCTAAGAGGATCTCAACAAAAAAGATCGGGTGTAATCCTGACTCAGATTCACGTACGCATGAAACCAAAATGATACCTACAACATTACAAATAGAATAGTATAAAGTAGACGCTTAAATTGACAATGTACAAGTCAGAACACATTTATGATCAATATAATTTGTATGGCGAGAGATATCTCACTTGTGCCTTTTGCGAGTGTGTAAAACACAGTACCACATGCACAGAGCTGAGATAACCTCTTTACTGCCCTGAAGTGTCCGAGTTATGCAACTGTGAAGTTTTAGAAGAGTGGACAGTACTTCTGTCCTGAGGCTGGACCTGCCTTATCATGGCCTGGCCATCATGGTGATAAGAAGAGGAAAGGCCAAAGGGCTATAAGGAACAGTGTGCATGGTTCAGGTCACCAGTGTGAGGAGGCTGGACTCAAAGGGCAGGCAAGGCGGACAAGAATATTATCTGATAAGAATCACCAAGGTCTTTTGATCTCGGAGGGGCTGATCCTGGGCTACAGGGTGTCATGCTGGGCAGACAAGCAGAATGACACGGCAGGTACAAACAAGCGAGCCCTTTAAGATCATCTGGGGCTAAGCATATTTACACAGGGAAGACTGGAAAGTCTCTTCTGATGCACACACACAAACATACAAGCTTGTTGTCCTCTGGATTTCACACTACAGTGGCATTCTTAACATGTTTAGCTATAAGAAAGCACAAATAATGACTAATAAAGTTAAATGACCAGCCAATTCCTAGCTAATAATATAATAAAAAAGAAAAATCAGTTTTATAATGCAGCAGCTCGTGCAATACATTCAAAACCCACAAATGACTGTGAGCCCACTAAAGAGAAGCTTGAATGTCATGGTGTGGTCTGGTGGGTTTTCTGTCATAAGTCACTGATTAAAAGCCGTCATGTGGAGACCAGACAGAACCTGGGGCTGCAGTGCAAGCTGTGGCCTGAACCAAATGCCTCGCTGTCTCGCCCAGGGCAAGATGGAGGAGGGATTTTTTGCCTGGAGTGGCCGGGCGGGGGGGGGGTTAGCAAGCTGCTGCAGAGTTTAAGTGTCCTTGATTTCCCCTTAGCAACAGTTAAAAAGAAAAGAGCAGATACACATGTACTTGTATCGAAGGCCTCTCTCTCTTTTACAAAATAAGGCGCAGTGAGGAGTAGTACAGGTTTGAGGGACAGGTTTGGTGATATTCTATATATTTTTTTAATTGTCAACAAATTCCATAAAAAGATCAAAACTAACAAGTATTGTCTGTGTAACCAAAGCCTGATATATCTTATTCCTCTGGCCACAGACCTCCATTGTTGTCCAAAAACACAAATGAGCCACACCGTTGCACTGGCTGACATCAAAATGAAATTGGGCATCTTAGTTTATTTTGAGTCAATCCTACATACACCTTCCTGCTGCAGTAAATACTCACCAGAGCACCAAACGTGTATTAATCCGCATCTGAAAATAGTCCCCAACAAATGCACTATTTACTTCAGTTTGAGTAATGTTGTTTATAAACTATAGTGCCCAGCTGTTTTAGGAAACTACTTAACCCTTTAAAAAAATGAAAGTATATATTCGTGACCAGTTTTAGGTACGAAGGAATGGGCTTGAGGCCAAGAGCCACAGAGAGGCTGAGTCAGAAAGTATTGAGAGACGGACTAACGTTGGTTTTGGTCTTCCGATGAGATTTGTTGACAATAACAATATAACAATATTTAATGGGGTTATTTCCAGATAATCAGATGATACCACAACAAAGCCACTGAGCTCTATTTTTTAACTCAGGCTTTTATTTTTTGTGTGAGCCAACCAGAGATGTATCATTCTTTATTTAGACAAATTGCACCAAGTCTCAAATCACAACTTGAAAATAAAGATTATTAGGGTTCAAACGGTAGAAACCTACTGAGTTTGTGCCAGTTTATTATTATTATTATTTGTCGGCTCAAATTGCAGTGAGCTGGAATGAGCTAGAAACACGAAACTTGGCTCAATAACTGGAAATGATGTGCAAAAGCTTCCACAGAAATTTGAGCCCAATCAGCCACATGGTGGCGCTGAAATTAAGGCCCAAAAATGCAATTTTGGAAAGGCCACGCCCCTCACACCATGATTCCGATTGACTTGAAATTTCTCACACAAGTCAAGCACAATGGGCTCTACACAAAAGCCTCTAAAGTCCGCCATGATAGATTTTTTTGTTAATTTGCATAATGTGAAAAACAGTAAAATGAATAGAACTTTTTGAATTTTCACTCTATCAACACTTAAATTTCTAAACAGCATTGTGGGACTGAGAAACACATTTCTATTATAAATGAGCAAGATCGGTCAAAAAACATGGCCGCCATCAACCAAAATATCTTCGCAAAGGAAGGGGATTAGCACGAAACGATTTTTCCAATCATCATAAATCTTGGGAGATATCTTCAGGCCGTGTTTGGGAATAGGCCTGCCGAAGCATTTTGAGCTCAACCCATAGGGGGTGCCACAAATGTAAAAAAAACTGTACCTCTGGTGAACAGAATGTCACCAAATTTGGTATGCATGCTCTTGAGGCATTAACCAAAATCTGAAGTTTCATATTGATAGGTGCGAGTGGGCGTGGCCTATCACAGATTTGCCCATAACTCAAGATGCCTTTGAGCAATCCTGATTCTCTTGAACATACATACTGAGTTTCGTTCAAATCCGATGAAGTGTGTGATTGGTCTCACTCCTTCTTTCAAACTGAATTAAGTAAGCTGAAGTAACTTTGCTCGTTGCTGCCTGCAACTTTCATTTTTGGCCGATTGAGCTTCTCCCTTCCGTTGAGTGAAAAAAGGTTTGAACCAGCCCATTGCTGCCTGTAGTTATAATGATTTCTTTTAAATTTGTCCTTAGTTCACATCAAACCAAGACAATGGCAACAAGGTATCAGCAACCTGTTACATCCACGCTCCAATTAAAAGAATTAAGATGTAAGAGGCCTTCATTATCAGCTCTCTATAGAGGACATCAAAGGCCGTGGTGGAGTGAGAGTGCAGCTGCCCTGGTGGTGTGAGTTTCTCCTCTTTCACTCCAGAGGAACTTGTTTGTGTTGAGGATGTTTACTGATCCCAGGAAAGACAAACAGCCTCTTTCTTGTTTGTAGGTACCGCAGCTCAAACACTGAGCTGTGGGCCAATTCTGTGTGTGAGTGTGTGTGTATGTGCGAGAGAGCGAGACAGAGCTTCAGGATGTATTGTATTGTTTGGTCTGTGTTTATCTTGTCTCTGTGTTTTCACCCCACTTCCAAGTTTCCCAGCAGAAGCTGACCAAATCCAATGCTGTGAAATACAATTTACCTAAAAAGGTAGCCAAGGCATGCCAAAAGGCAGCTACACACAGCTGATGTCTACAAAATATCTTAAATCGGCATAATCATTAGAATTTCTGATGAAGTTATGATAAGTGATGGCTTTACTTCAGTCTAATAACCAACTCATTCATTACTCCATGCCATGTGTAATCAACTGACAACAAATAGCCTTTAAACTCTAAATGTCTGAGCAATTTCAAGCAACTCAGTTATGATACCTCATCCAAACACATGGTGTCACTCTTTCTCATCTATGCTGATAGCCACTGGAGGAAGCCCTCACACCGCTCTCCAACTGTTACTCAGTCCACATGTATCACATACCATCATGCTGTCAAGTAGTTGTAAACAATATTTGTGTGTAGTATTTTATACTACACCCTCAATTCAGATAAGGAAAAACCTTAGCACAATGCACATCATTCTGATACTGCTTATCTAAGCATTTTAAAGCAGGTTATATCAAAAACTTTAACTATAGACCTAAACAGTCTGGAGAACTTTAACTTTGGTGCTCCAAACAAATCACATGAAGCACTTATATGTCATGGTGACACTTTTGGCTGTCAGAGTTAGTCATTAGACGTTGTACAGATAGTAAAGCCCTTTGAGGCAAATTTGTGGTTTTATTTAAATAAAACTGACCTTACATGTTTTAAATATTTTGATGGAAATATCATTAAAACTTATCCCATTGTAAAAACACATTTTTGGTTAATTTGTAGGTACTTTTTTGGTGTATGATGGACAATGAATACAGTGTGTGCATTTCTTTTTCGTAGCAGGAGGCAAGAAAGTGGGTTAAGATGTGAGAAAATCGCTTTTTAATATAAACTATTACACTTCCCATTAATCCTGTAATTTGGTTAATACTGATAAGAAAAAACTTAGCTTCACTCCCTGGCTGTTTTATAAAATACAGACCAATTGACATTTGTATTGCCACAATGGAGGGTCTCATTCTGTGAGCCTAGTATCTGCAAATGTCACTTTGTATGGGGTTTCCTTCCACAGCTATAAATCCTGGGGAAAACAGGCTTTCACAGACACGTTTTATGGCACAGAGACTTCCCTTCCATTCTGCAGGGGGTATGGTGCTTTACACCATGTGTTCATGTGTCACAGTCCTTTTAACTGGCACAGTCCCAAAACTAGTAGTATCTTTCCATTCAGCATCATCCAGGTGTTCACTGACAGATGTTTTGATAAAACAGGAAGTTTGGAACGTAGGCTAGTATCAAGCAAAAGGTGACGATATAAACAAATGCAAATGTTTTAATCTGTAATCAGATCTTTTACTTAAGTAAAAGTAGCAAAACTACAGTGTAAAAATACATTTAGAAGGACTGCATTCAAAATCATACTCAAGTAAAGATACAAAAGTATTAGCATCAAAATATACTTAAAGTACCAAAAGTAAAAGTACTGACGAATGATGGCCCATTTCAGAATAATATATATTATTTTACTGGATTACAATTAGTGGTGCATGAATGTGTACATTACTTTAATGTTGCAGCTGGTAAAGGTGGCTAATTTTAATTACTTTATATACTGCTGGATAGTTTAACCTATAATAATATATCACAGTTTATTAATTGATTTATATGTTGTATTAACAATCTAAGTCTGCAAAGTAACTAGTAACAAAACCTATGAAAAATGTATTGGGGTAGAAGTATAAAGTAGCATAAAATGGAAATACTCAAGTACAAGTATCTCAAACTTGTACTTAAGTACTTGAGTAAATGTACTTAGTTACATTCCACCATTGTTTAAATGACTGAAGATCTGAATTATATAAATTCAATTATAAAGTCATATGACAACCCTGACAGTACAGCGGCAACAATTATTTTCATTACAATTTCCCAGAGCTCAAGTTGACATGTTGCTTGTTTTGTCCAACAGTCCAAAACCCAAAAGGCATTCAGTTTACTATCATAACATACTAAGGAAACCAGCAAATATACATATTTGAGAATCTGGAACATGGACGTTTTTGACTTAATCATTTAATGACTTTAACGATTGATTGATTATCAAAATTGTTGCCAGTTAGTTTTCTGTCCATCGACTATTCAATTATTTGACTAATTGGCTCAGCCTAGGCTGACCACTTTCATTTTCTCATTTCAGCTTTATTACATCTGTATGCTACAGTATGTACGCAAAACAGTGCAACACAGTACAGTATTGTATATTGTATATGACATGTCAAATAAAAAACTAAATGTAGTACTACACTGCCATTTACAAAATATAATATATTTATATATCTGTATGACAGGGATATCAACATTGGTGGACAAACAAACAACTGTATGTTAATATATACAATTTCTATGTAAAATGTGTATTTTACAATTTTGAGTTACTTTTACTTGACTTGAGCATTTTGATTTTATGCTACTTTATAATTAAACTCCAGAAATATTGTACTTTTTAATCCACTACATTTATTTGACAGCAGAAATATCAAATAATGCAATGCATTATTAATAATCTGCATAATGAATAATTTTATTTTTGATAATTTAAGTACATTTTGGTGATAATACTTTTGTTATTGCTGAAGTAACATGTTTAATGTAGGTCCTGCATTCAAAACTTAACTTGAGTAAGAGTACAAAAGTATTGGCATCAAAATATACTTAAAGTACCAAAAGTAAAAATATTCAGTAATTGTACTTAAGTAAATGTACTTTACTACTACACTTCCACCACTGCACCAGAATATACTGTAGGCCTATGATTTAGTAATGACACTTAGGGTGTGTCTGCATCAATATAGAAATATAATTGAAATATTATATAGCAATGTAATAAAACAGTATAACGTATTAATATCTCAATATAAGGTGACATGTAGTAATATAGTATAACATAATATATAGTAGTATAGTATAATATAATATATAACAAAATATATGTGGTTATTTCTTTGTAGACAAGCAGTTTCTGTTATAAGTGTTATAAGTGAAGAAAGGCACCAGTGTATTTATGTGCACCTACTGTAGCAGAGCAGCGCTGTGTGCAGCCTACACCTGCGTGGACTTCTCCCTGTTGGCGTACAAATATGTTTGCCCGAAACTGGGAAAGTCGCCCAGCCTCCGCCTGTAGGTTGAACTACACCTGGGACCGCGGGCTGTGATAATTCAACGACAGCAATGCGGTAAAAAGAAAATGTCAGACAAGCTCGGCGGTGTCGATGCTGTCCAGTCTTTGGGCTGTTTGAAATTAAATTCGTTTTCCACAGAGTTCACAGTCGTCTCTTTGTTTAAGCTAGCGGCACGTTAGCCGCTGCTTCCGGAAAACAACCTTCACACAGGTAAGGCGAGTTTCGGTCTCGACTTGAGCTAATTCTGTTCGTTTACGTAAACAGACATGAATCAATGCTGTTTCAAACTTTTAGGGGCTCGCCAAGCCTGTGATTAATTGTAAAATGTAGATGTATTAGAGCACGTATTGACTCGTTGATAGAAAAGTGAGTTTCCGTGCTCAAGGTGTGTAGCTGTTAGCGTTTTCTCAGCAGGTTATGCGCTGAAGGTGAAGCCATGGCAGTTCAGCTGAGTATTAACCATTATACAGTCGGTCTAACTGATACCTATGAAGCCTAACTTTTATTACCCCTTCTGTCAGTTGGATTTGTCACACTGGTGTAGTGATTAGGACCAAACCAACAGCCATGGGCTGACAAGAGAGGTGGGGGGCAGTGAGTTATTTATGGTCCCAGTGACAACACACATCCAGGCCGGGCTGGAAAGTGATTACAAATGCCCTGTTACTGTTATTGAGGAGGTTTTTCATGTACAAATGGTAACTCCGCAGAGAGCACCACTGATTTACAGATGGATTGGTTTCTACCTTTGTATATTTATTTTGAAATGATGGAAAGGAACTAAGTACATTTACTCAAGTACTGAACTTAAGTACAATTTTGAGTGTACTGTACTTGAGAATTTGGTATATTGGTTATTTGATTGCTGGAGTTACTCCTTTCCTTGCTGATAAAGATTTTACATACAAAACATATGATCAGTTTATAAAATATGATGCCTCCTTATAGATTATACAATCCAGTAGTATATGTAGGAGTTAAATGTTCTCCACCTCCACCAGCTTCAGCATGCTGCTTACATATTAGTGCTTTATCAGTAATATTAGGATAATTAAATACGTAACATGCTGAAATGAGGCATTCTGCTTATTGAGTTATTTTACTTTTACTTAAGTAAAGGATTTGAGTATTTCTTTGACCACTGGTCAGGATGTAAAAGTGGCACAAATGCTAAAATTGGCCTAATTTAGTGTGATTATGTGCAGCAATGCAGTTGCTTCAAAGACTAGTGTTCAAAAGGGCTGCTAGGGTTTTTTGAACAAGGGTAGTCCGACTTCAAGTAACAGTACTTCTGTTTGACCAAAATATTCAAATCTGCAGTAGTTGTTGCAAGTACGCAGACAACAGAGTATAAGTTTTTAAGCTGAGTTGTTGTGGAAAAAAAGGAATACAAATATAGTTGTTACGTTGAGACAATGTGAAGGTCACTAAATACGTTTTGGAAAATCCAGATCCCAACCAGCCATATATGACCGATCTTTTTTGAGTAAAAACAATCATCAACTGAGTAATATCACTCATTTCTGTTTTCATTGGTTGATTCAGTGACTTACACTGTAAGAAAATGCACAGAGGGCTTTTGTTTATGAATTACAGTTACCTTCTGCCATTTGTGCTGAATACAAAGGCAACATCCTTGGCTGATGATAAGTTGTGTTTGTTTGGTATGTGCAGGCAGGCTGTTGTACAGTGGGAGGCTCAGAAGCCCTGAGAATATAATCTTAACCTCCATGTGTGATTTGTAGGCGAGACATTGGTACCACACCGTGTGAGTCTCTGCAGTGAGGCTGAGAACTGGTTTGGTTGTATAAATGTACAAACCGGGAAGAAGTTGGAGTGCAAAACACTTCAGGGAATGATGGTTTTAATGTCCCTCCGCTGGTTTGTCGGTTTCTGGTGTTGTTGAGTATTTCCTGCATATAGATATGCAGTGCAAATATTGGTCATTGCATCTAAAGCACGATGTTGTTGCTATAGAAGTTATATATTGTTCAAACAAATGCTCAAAATAGATGGCATTTTAATTACAAAGGAAATACAACTTTAAATTCAGAGAAAATATCCGTGTAACTCTAATGATAAGTGATGTGTAATTGATGCAGCCATGAAAGTGTAATCTTAGACGTGTTAGAGCTTTTCACTTGATTATGTCATACTCAGACACTGATGATTAAGACTCATTCACCTCTGGGTAGTAATTTAATTCATTTTCCATTTCATGTGCAGCATTTATGTGTTATTTCTATTGGTAATTCCAGACATTGGTGTAATGTAGAGGTAGACATGACACACCTCCTGTCTCATGGACTCTAATAGTGAAATGATTTGTCTAACATGGCCTCACCTGTGTTCACTGAGGGTGTGGCAGGACATGTGACTAACTCATATCAACCATCAAAGCGAGTGATTTGGCTCAGCTTTGAAGAGACGCCACCTCGGGTAATCCTCTGGGAGACTGTAGGACACCGTAGGGCCACAGAAATTTCCCTTGAAAGCTTAGACTGTCACATGATTACAAAGCATTTGATTTGGATAAGGTGTTCCCTCATCAAGACTGGTTGTATTGAGCAGATATGCTCTGGTTGGCTATAAACCTGTAAAAGCATATTTCACCCCATCTATTACAAAAATTTCTTGTTTCTTAAATATAAACATAATTTTCTTGCTCTAGTGTAGGATTAGGATTATATCTGTGAAACTGTACTTGTGATATTGAGGTAAATATGTTAATATAGATGTTGATACAAATAAACTCAAGACTTTGAAATAATTTTTTGAACTGTAGATGACTGAAATGAAATTTACACATACACTTTTCTAGGGCTGCAACTAATGATTATTTTCATTATCACTTGCTTATTTATTGGATTAATTAATCGTTTAGTCAGAAAATAATAAAAACTGAGAAAACATGGTGGTTGGTCAGAAAACATTGCCTGTTTTCTCTGACAAACCACCCAAAACCCAAAGATTTTCAGTTTAGAACTACAACTAACAATTATTTCCATTATCAATTAATATTAATACTATCAATTCATTGACTAATAAATAAATTCTAATCGTTACAGCACTACACTTTTTTACATGATGCTTGTGCATTTCACATGGAGGATCACATGGAGGATCCCGAGAAAGACAAGTACCTTTATTGATGTCATGCTGTATCCTTGAGAAACACGGAGATATACTGCTGTGTCAGTTTGGTTATAGTGGACAGTGATAGATAGTTACAGAGCCAGTCACCTTCAGACTCAATAATCAGGAGGGTCTCCGGGGTCGCTGCTTATGTTCCTGTGAAGCTGACCACTGCTCTGATGAAGACATGCTGCATCCTCAGTGAATCCCACTGAGTGCTCTCTGTGGCCAGCTGTGACTCCCAGCTAGTGCACCTCACTTTATCACAAAACAAATAATACACCTTAGGTATAAAGCGATAGGAGTGAAACTGTAAACATTTTATTGATAAGAGAATCCGCTGTATCCTTTGCAGTAGGGCAGCATAGTGTATTTAATATAAGTGTGTTGTTATTGTTTACCTGTTGTTTCACATTCTTGCACCTTGTCACGTGATTTCCAAATAAATGGAGCACAGCCTGGTTTCTACAGTGCTTCCCTCTCTTTGCTACAGGATCCATGACGCCTATCCATTACAGGGCGAGGTATCACTTGTACAAAGTAAAGACAAAGAGAGAAAGAATGCCTGCGTGACCTCAGCCAGTGTGCATGTATGTCGAAAGGTGTGTGCACACATATTTGTAGTCAGTCTTGTGTGTTTGCAATCAGTCATTCAGCTGCTGAGAGTACTTTACCTGTGGTAGTGCAACATCAGCAGTCTGAGCCCCCAAGCACACACACACACACATACATTTACTGGCATTGACAGAGGTAGAAGGAGCACTTCCCCTCTCCTCGCTTTGCCTAGTTACACCAATTCCCCTCTGCATTCCTTACACCGGTGCAGTCAGAGCTCATACACATGCATGCCCATGCACACAAATGTGTGTCCACGCACATTATTCTGACGGTGTGCTGCTGGAGAGGCAGGGCTCTGGTTTCATTCAGGCTTCAGGCAGCTGCTAGGTTTGAGTCTTGTGTTTGCGTGCGGTGGCTACTGGGCTCTTGACAACAAAGATATCATCTCGGGTGAGTCGCTCCAAGGCAATAACACACAAGATAAAGCAGTCTTTTTGTGCCTGAAATTTGGACTGGGGTTACAAAGAGAAGGGAACTGAAGGCAGTTAGTTCATTGTGGTAGCTTATTGTTTTTCTTTTTCATATGTGGTAATGTGCAACAGAACATTTTTCTTTACTCCTTTGTTTCCTTAGGACAGTGTCATGCATCTTAAGGTGGTATTTGGTGGTGTTTTGTGCATTTCTGTGCCACTTTAGCCCCTCAGACAGCATGAAGTCTTCTGAAATGATGCCTGTGAAAGTGTTCAGCTTAAAACTGCTTGATTATGTCGTACAAAAGCCATTTAGTGCAACTTAATGCCACTTTTTGCTTCTAACCACAACAAGCAGTTAATAAATGTTCAACCTTAACATTTCATGCTTTCATAATCCATGCACATGCATGTTTTAGTGGATGCAATTTATCTTACAAGCTAGATTTTATGAGATCTAACTCAATGTGTTTGGTGTACTTTGTGATATGTCAGTTTGTTTAATTGTTCATATGTGGAGTAAGCGGCCAAATGTTTCTCCAAAGAATGTGTTGCTAATCAGCACTCTACTTATGAGAAGGAATTAAACGAGATTAGGAGCTGCACAAAGCGATGGAGACCGCTGCCGATTGGGTGCAAGGGGTCATCAGTGATGGGGGTTGTGTTTCTGCCCAGTTCATTCAAAATTCTTACTCTCGCCTAGTGCCATGGCTTTGTTCCTTCCCATTAGCAGGGGTTTGGCTTTAGTCCGATTTCTCTTGCCTCATTTCACATTGTTTAGCCCTTGCAGTGTGGAGCACGGTGACTTTTAGCTGAGATGAGAATTCCTTTTGTCCCTCAGGAAACTAGCTGAGAGGAAGCAGCTGCAGCTTGCTGCCATATTGCTGCTGCTCTGTGGATTTGTCATTTCCTGTGGAGCTGGCCGGTATGAGTAGAAATAGTCCAATTTCTGCAGTAGAACTTGAACTGTGTTTCCCTCTCTCAACAGAAAATCAAAATGAAGACATGGAGATAACATTTTTGACTCTGGATCATTGTTTCACTTTCACAGTTTGAATGGATGCAGCTTTGGACATGCAGACATAGACTTATGAAATATACCAGACACAGTTTTTAAGGAGATTAAGAGGACGCAGATCTTTTCCAGAGACACATAAGTTTGGACTGGGCTCTCTCACCCGATGGCTACAACAGAAACCAAAGTTGCAGGCAGCAGTAGCACTGCGGGTCTGTCGTGGGCGCGGGTATGTAAGGAGTGTGGACAGCAGCACGATGGCCTGGAAAGCCACCTGTACGAGTACCAGGATGAGGTGGACGATGAACTGGTTTGCCACATCTGTCTGCAGCCCCTCCTCAGACCTATGGACACCCCTTGTGGTCACACCTATTGCTTTCACTGTCTGAGCAACTTCTTGAAAGAGCAGGACTTCTGCCCTGTGGACCGCCAGCGGCTGCAGTTACACCAATGCCGTCCCTCTAGTCTGCTGGTCAGGAACCTGCTGGACAAGCTGACTGTGATGTGCCCCCACAATGCAGAGTGTCAGCAGCTGATGCAGCGCTGTGAACTGCAGCCTCACCTGCACAACAGGTAAGACAGTTCATGACAGCAGTTTCAGTGGATATTGTGAGGCCTTTACCTGGCTAAAATGATTGGTCACAGTGTGTGTTATTCTGCATGTTCCCTGTCTTTATCAAATACAAGGGGTGTTCACAATATCACGAACAGCTGTACTACGTAATGTAATCCTGTACAATGGTTTTGCAAATACTATTTGACCCTTCAGTCACCTCTGGTAAGAGCTGAGAAAACTTTGCTGTAGAAAAGTAAAATCAGAGGCAGAGGCAGACCTCGCTTTAAGCAGAAGAGTCATGTTTATTGTTCTGCAGGAGGGGAAAGCCACACATCATAATATAGTGACATATGGACTGTTTCACACAGATTATAAAGGCAGTGTATGGATGATGTAAGAGAGAGGGAGACAATACATCAGTATTAAGAGTCCTGGATTTCATCAATTTGTTACTTCAAGAGGCACAGGGAGGCTTTTAGCAGGTATTCAAGGGATTCTAGGCACGGGTTCAAATGGAGACCAAGGCATATCAGAGAGAATACATTTGAAGAGTTGTATATCATAATCTAAGGCGGTGGGCATATGAACAAAGCAATGAGCACAGGATAATAATTCATAGCAATATAACACTGTATAAAGAAAAGATTACAATTACATATTCCTTCCAGAGTTGAATGATGATGTTTGTCTCTGGGGCTCTAAGGTGTTGAACTGACCCTTCCTACTATCCACTGAAAACAAATCCCACTGCCCGGTCATGTGGTCATTAAAGGAATAGTTTGACACTTCTGGAAATAATCTTTCTTTTTGAGAGTTAGATAAGAAGATTGATATCACTCTCATATCTGTCTGTTTAATAATAAGGTGCAGCCGCTTAGCTCATCTTAGCTTAGCATGAAAGCATGGGGAAACAGCTACCTTTGTTTGGCTTCATTCAAGGTAACAAAATTCGCATACCAGCACCTCTGAAGTTCACAAATTAACATGTTATATCTTGTTTTGGTTAATCGTACAGACATGAGAGTGGTATCAAAATTCTGGGCAAAAAAGCAAATTAGCATATTTCCCAAAATGTATACCTTAAGTGGATGTTTTATATAATAATGCGTATCGAATGTCTTGTACCCCTATATACATATATGCACGTATCTCTACTTGAAGGTAAACATATAATCTGACATTTGTTAAGTCATGACAAAAGAATTCTGACTGCTTCTCAGGAATGTAAAATAACTTGTAAAAATTGTTTGTTTCTCCTCTACATGCTCTTCCAAAGACTGTGTTTTCCCCCTTTGAAGCTGTACCATTTATTCCTGGTGGCACAGTTCCTCTATGAACACACAAACTTGTAATTATTGAGCTCATGGTGAGGTGCAGGTCAGTCGTCTTGTTTTTCACATGGCCAGTGCGGTGCTTATCATCCTGCTGGCCAGCCATGACACCATCAGTTGCGGGTGGCAGATTGTCCTGCTGCAGCCATTCTGTGCAAACAATGAGGAGACAAAGTTCAGGCGTGGGGAACAAGCAGCGGTCCCAGCACTCTGACTGACTTAATCAGACTCCACCTATCTTACCCAGACACCCTGCAATGCAGTGAAATTGTCTACTCATCTGCATAGTGCTTCTCTTCTAAATCCTTTGCATAAACACACTCTTCTCTCTTGTCTCCTCTTTGCCCTCTCAAAACACTTTAAACGTCTATTTTCTTTTTCTCCATTTCTGTGTTCATCCATCCCTGGCACTCCTTGATAACCTGAAACATTTCAGAACATCGCTTTCCTTTTCATCATAAAGATTTATATTCACATGTGTTGTTTCTAAAAGAGTAAAATCAGCCATATTATTCTCTTTACCGGTTTTTTCCTTGTTCCCATCTTTTCTCAGATGTCCTGTTTTTAGAAAACTGAGGGAGGAAGCAGAGAAGAGGAAGAGGCCCTCGTGGAATGAGCTAAAGGGACGTAAGGGTGACGGGGAGTCGTCTGGTGATGCTAAACATTCAGTAACTCTGTCCCGAAATCCCCCCCGAGATCAGCCTGAGCCTGGGTTGATTAATCCTGCCTATGAAGAAAGTGAGGATGGTATGGAGTTATTTTATCATACTAACAAACACCATTATATCAGCGGTTCAGTCTTCTGTACAAATAACACAGCACAAGTACAGTGACTTTTCTGTTTTCTTTGTACCCACATACACACCAACATGATAATTAGCATCACCACTTCTTAGGATATGATTTGGAAGTTGGTCATACTCCAGCAGTGACACTGAATAATGTTTATAGACGTTTACAGGTTGAACGGAAATAGTTTCCTTGCTGGGGTGATTGCAAAACCTAAATCCTTGTGCCCATCCCCTTCAGTGGGGGTGGTTGTCAAAACACAGATGCGAAATGCTGATGTTTTTAGCCTTGAGTCTGTCACAGATGAATCATCAGCCAAGTCGTAGGAACATGTACCAGCTCACAGATGTTTTAACCAAATAGTTTCATCACAGGAAAAACCCTAAAAGCAACTTGCAAGCCAACACATGGATCAAAGTCCACTAAAACATAGTTGCCAGGCAACTGGTAATCTGTGTCCACAGAAGTTTGCATCGTTGTCATTATAGTCTCTATTTTAATCAAATTACTACTGTATGCTCTTAAAATCTGACATACAATGAGCTGACACTTTTAAATGTACAATTACATTTTATAGTTATTGATTGTTGAATATTTTTTTCAGCATAAAAATGTCTTGCCTTTGTAATGCTTGTGGGGCTAAAAGGTAACTTGTATGGTCTGTGTGTACGCACAGATTAATCCTAAAGTTGAGATACTCTCTGTTGTTCAGTGTGCTACAAATTGTGCTATTTTATTGGGATGATTACAAGTTGAAGTCCACTCTGCTTCACTGGGTTTCCTATCTATGTTTCTGTTCACTGTGCACTGTAAAAACATATGCAAGTGAAGTTCAAAAAGAGGTTATTGTTTGACAGCATTGTGTAATTTTATGCATGTCTCTACCGGTAGAGATACAATCCAGAGTTTTGGTAAATAAAGTTTCTTGCTGCTTCTCCTGGGAGTTAGATGAGAAGATCAATATCTATCTCTATGCATTCAGTAAGGAGATTTGTACAAGATATGCTATCTTATTTTAGCACAAACATCATATCTCCCTAGTGCTGTTTTAAAGGATAATTCCAGTTAATTATAACATAGGTGGTATCTTCATATTTCTGCCCATCACTTCTACAAGTTATAGTAACATTGTACTCAATTAAGTAATAGCTGAGATCTGGGAACATGGTGACATCACTACAAAGAAGTCAGAAATACCAGCGGTCAGATAATTAAAAAAATGTAAACAAGCCAACAGAAGCCAGATGATCTAAACTACTTTTATGTGGTTGGTGAAAGCGAAGGTTAGGGCACCTGAAATGTCTGAAATAATCCCTCATCCCTCAGTGTTAGGACAAAGTTGAACCAGGAAGTTGGTCTGTAAACTGTGATGGATGTTGATAATTTAAGTAATAATTTTACTGTTTGACTGTGTTTTCTCTTCCGCATAAGTTTAGCTAACCTGGGAGTTTGTTAACATGTATGATTGCCTAATTGCTCATGTTTCTTTCCTTGTTGGACTCAGATTTCAGTTCATCAACCTGGAGAGTACCGTGCTATAACTTCTGATAGGAATGATGGCGAGCACATTGATATTTAAGCTTTATTATCACATTCTGTATGTTTATCAGGTATTTTACAAGGTGCAACTCAGCCAAAGAGAGTGGAGGAGTTATTTGTTTCATAAACAGGGATTACAGCCATATTTATTCCACTTGGTTCTCTGTTCCTGTTCCCTCCAGACAACACCCCCCTCCGGTCTAGTCTAGTGGCTGAGGCCAGTGTGGTGGAGCTGTTCAGAGAGGAGCCGGAGGAGGAGCTGGGCCTTCGCATCGTGGGGGGGAAAGACACACCGCTGGGGAACATAGTCATCCAGGAGATTATCAGGGACTCGCTAGCAGCTCGTGATGGCAGACTGGCTCCAGGGGACCATATCTTAGAGGTGAGAGAGACTCATAATGTCAAGTATTCATCTCTTCAGCATGGGAATACAGACGTATCCTGGTGGCATAGCGTGACACAGTTCAGTTCAACATGTTTGTATAAATACCATTCTCATGATATTGTAAACACTGTGCTTTGCAGCAGGGAAAGTAGATATTCAAGATAAACAAGTTTTAGCTCCATAGTAACAAGGCGTGTTTAATATTGGAGTGCCAAACACATCATGTCAGTGTAAACAACTTTACCTGGTTGCTGACTAAAGAGTCATATAACCAGAGTTATTATGAAACAATGTGATGAGTTTTCTGTTAGTGGTAATACTTGATTCCACCATTTAGGGCTCCATCTAACAATTATTTTCATTATCAGTTAGTCTGCCAATTATTTTCTCGATTTTGGTCTATAAAACATCAGAAAACAGTAAACATTACATTACAATATTCTAGAGCCCAATGTGACCTCATCAAATGTCTTGTTTTGTACGACCAACGGTCCAAAAATCTTTTCTGTAAAGTAGGAACCTGAGCCATCAAATGTCAAAAAAATTACTTAAACAATAAATTGATTATCAAAATAGTTGACAATTAATTTTCTTTCAATCAGCTAATCGATTAATCGACTAATTGTTGCAGCTCTAGTGCCACTTGTATGATATTCCAATTTTATAGACATTTAAATATTTTCTAAATATTTATGAACTAATTTTGAGTATGGTTTAGTGTTTTATTTGCAGTAACACTTTCGGTTTCCACAGAGGAGAATGGAAGTGCAGAATATGACTTACTGGAGATTTTAATAAGTTGTGGTTTCCTCTCTTCCAACAATGTCCTCCTCGGATTTCTACCCTCCAGTTCTCCTGGAATGTGGTACTGCAGTAAACCGAGCTTATAGACTATTTCAGCCTCGGCTCTGGCACCCCTGCTTCAGTGTGTCCTCCAAAGTGCAGCTTTTCCTCTAAAGCCAACCAATCCCAAACCTGGAAATGAAAACAAATACCTGCCAAGCAACAGGCTGCCTTCAGGATGTGAAACATTAGCCGCAGTTTTTTGTGGCTTTGTGGAAAGCTGGTGGATGTAAAGAGATATATAAGACAAGTGATCTTTCTCTTCCACTTGAATCGATTAATTGATTTTTGTGAATGTCTACCTTAACATCATATTTGTAAGGCAAATATCACTTAGACAGTCTCTTATTTTAAACAGAAGAGGCAAGCTGACGATAACTTGTAACTAGCATTTGCTATGGTTCTGATCATTTTAATGCAGGAAAAAGACAAAGTCCGATATGTCAGATGTCACAAATTGAAACAGAACTTTAAGTTTTAACAACATCAAGTCCACAGTTCCACTTTTTGGCTGACGTTTACACAATTACCTTGCAGGAACAGTAACATACATAACTTTTCTGCTTAACAATAAACTTTCTACAGTGGCAGCATACATGTACAGTGTACTGCAGTGTTTGTGTTAGGCTGCTCCACCACTGACTGTGTTGTTTCTTCTCTCTGTGGTGTCGTGTCTCCAGGTGAATGATGTCAGTTTGGCTTCAGTCCCCCACGCCCGGGCCATCGCAGTGCTGCGGCAGCGTTCCCTCCTCAGGCTCACTGTTATGCAAGAGAAAGGATTCAAATCAAGGGATCCACGGTCTGATCATCACCCTTCTTCTTGCACCACTTCCACTGCCTCCCAGCCCTCTCACAGTCCCCATGGCAACGCTACCTCCAATCACAACCCTGGCACAGTCCTGCAGGTGACGCTAATGAAGAGTCAGCGCACCGAACCGCTCGGCATCAAACTCATACGCAAATCGGATGAGAGTGGAGTTTTCATCCTGGACCTGCTGTCTGGTGGTTTGGCAGCCAAAGACGGAAAACTGAGGAACAATGACAAGGTGTTGGCCATCAACGGACATGACCTGAGGCATGGTACACCTGAGAGCGCTGCCCAGATCATACAGGTATATTAAAGGACCAAATATATGATCTTGTAAACTTTAGCCCATTAAAATGTGATACACTCTACATTATCACTGACCATTCTCTAAAGCATGCCATAAGTTTAAAGATTGATTTCCTTCCTTCCAGGCTGCTAATGCAGAGTTCATTTCTGTATGTTGAACATTTAGACACCTTTCCTTTTTTGTCAAAATGATGTTATTGTAGTCATGTAGTTGTGAGCATGGACTATTTCGAACTCCTCTGTGTTGGTGCATTTAAGGAATTACAGACAGTTTTGGGGAATGGTTGCCAAAAAGTATTGCACTAATGAACTATGTTTTTAAAAAAGGCTGCAAAACGAAGAAGACAAACAAACAATATGCAAACATGGACATTCTGAAAAGGATAATGTGAATTATTTAGTTAATCATAAAAAGGCTGCAGTCAGTTCTTATTGGTTGTTAGTTTCCCTCCATCAGTTGTTGGCGTTTCCCACAAGACTTTCAGAGCAATCACTGCAATGATGTAACATTAACAAAACAAGTCTAAAAGCCTCAAGCCTCGCTAGCTTAGAAGTTGCAGCCTTCATTACACCACACACTGCAAAAGTGATTAATATGAGCAAACAAGATGCTGACAATAGAATCTTACAAATAGTTGGGCTACTAATTTGGCCCATGTAAGATTGCTGAGCAATGCGCAATAGAAAAGGCCTTTGTCTCAATAAAAATTTAACAGGATTTACTCCTCGATCATGAATCACCCTATAAATTTAATGACAATATGCCAATTATAAGATCTTTTGGCCTGATAGTGGCAATAAAGGGAAAGGTCTAGGGGTCCCTAAATTCACTAAAAAAATGCTCTGGGGAGAATCATGGCTTTTAGTTCTGTCCAGACATCTCGCTCTAAAGGAAAAGTGATAGATGGGCCAATATTGCCAAAGGCAGGCCCCAGTGCTAGAATATAGTTGTCTAAGTATGTTAAATGTGATGAATTATGTATCTCAAGCACGTTTTAAGTCTCTGCAAGATGAATTCCATCTTGAAATTACTATGAACCAAAGGCTGCCAGGAAGGTAGCAAATCAATCTGACAACTCGCTAATTATGGCATGGAAAATGGCAGCAACATAAATCATGTGTTGTTGCACAAAACATGTAAAACTACCAAAATGAACACCAAAACACCAATCAGTGATGATAGAATTCACAATAGAGTGTCATATATCTATTTGCTGTGGAATTAATTGCTTTTCTTTTGTGTGCATTTAGGGGAGTGAGGTGCGTGTGAACTTTGTGGTGATGAGACCTGCAGAGACTCAGGAGGAAGGAGGAAGCAGCAGAGAGGGACAACACAGCAGAGCAGCCAGGAGACCTGAGCTGCAGTACTTCAGGCGCCAGTCCACTTACATGAAGGTAATATGGATTTCCTCACAAACCAATGCTCAAACTACTTTTTAAATAAAAATATTTTATCTCCACGTTTATTTTGACCCTTGCCAATTGTTAGCTGCTGGAACTTCTAACTTCATTTTACACCACCAACCACAATGTTGATCGCAGTATCCTACAAACTTTGCATGTTTCTGTTTACACAGTGTAATTGTGATAATAGCTCCTTTGTCAGTCACACTCAGTTGTACCATACACTGTTAGAAGAAAGAATAGCAACCCCCCAGTTGGGGGTGAGAAGCTTTGAGAGCAGACACCTGCGTCGGTGAGCAGAGATGAAAGCCCTTCTCTGGGGCCTCCCTCTGTCCTGATCAAAAGGCCTGGGGTGCTGCTCACTCTGCTGCTACGGGGCCACTGTCTTGTTGTTTTTTGGTTGTTTCTTTGCGTGGCAGAGGATCAAAGCTGGTAACAGTTAGCTTTCGCCTGCAGAGTTGAGCCTTTTCGTCTTGCTGGGGGATGGGTTCCCTGCTGGGGGGAGGAAGAGCTCCCACCTCCCCCAGCTTCCCTTCTGATAGTTTACAGACTCCAGAGAGAAACAAGGAGGCTGGCTGAAGCTGTCATTTTCCACACATCTTTTCCACTACGAGAGCTTAGTGTTGATCCTAACACGTTACCTCTACCCTTACCTCTCAGCTCCTTCTCAAATGTTTCACATTTGTTTCTACGAGTGGTTTTGTGAGAGGAATCAATTAAGTCAAAGGATCCTGGAGAGGCTGAACTTAATTGGCAGCACAGACTTTATGTATGTTATGTCAAACAAAATAAGATAAAACAATAATTCTTGTTGAGAATTTGTGAAACATGGCGTCAGCATTATTTTAAAAATCCATACATGATGTTGATCAATATGTTTGTCATTGCTTGGTATTAAATGTGTCTCATTGTTTATATAGGATCCTCCAGGTGGGTTTTCCAGCCAGGAGAAAACTGTGAGCTTAAAGAAGGAGCCTCGGCTTTCCCTGGGCATCACCATTGCCGGGGGGAGGGACTGTCGCAGCCGCCTGCCCGTTTACATCACGAGTGTGCAGCCTGTCGGCTGTCTGCACCGAGATGGCACCATCAAAAGAGGTACAAAGCAGCATCTTGTGATCTGTGATTTTGACTTTTAATAAGGAATTTGTACTAGAAGCTTTAGGCTTCGCAATGTGTCTTTGTAATGTTATTTGTTGTGGCTATGGCTGCAACTAATAATTATTTTCATTATCGATTAATTTGCCAATTATTTTCTCGATTAATCATTTTGTCCATAAAATGTCCATCTATAATTTCCCATAGCCCAAGGTGATGTCTTCAAATATTTTGTTTGGTCTCACTAAAAGTCCAAAATCCAAACATATTGAGTTTACTATCACATATGACAAAGAAATGCCTCAAATCCTCACATTGGAGAAGCTGGAACCAGCACTTTTTTGCTTAAAAACTAAAGCCTAAAGACTAAAATAAATATTCGATTATCAAAATAGTTGCTGATAAATTTTCTGTCAAAAGACTAATCGTTGCAGCTCAATTCAAACATTAAAAAACTTAAGTGTGGGGAATATTTGGATAAATACACTGAACCCAACAACAGCAAGAAACAATTTCCAGTTCTGTTTGCAAATCTATTACAGTGTGACAATTGGCTGAATAGGAAAATTCTCTTTTCACTTGCTTCTATTCAGGGATGCAATGTGTTGCTCAAGGACACTTAAACAGAGAAGATGTGTGCTAAAGGCTTGGCACTGACTGATCTGGGAGGTGCGGTCTCTAAACACTGTGCTTGCCTTAGAGTATGTCCACATTAAGCCGGTTACATTTTTAAACACATCTTTTTCTCTCATTTTCAGCCCTCTATTCCTTGGGAATGACTGCTGCTTAACATGTAGTGTTCATTGTTCATTTCATACTTATTCAGTATGAAACAGAAACATAACAATATATAGACGATGATAAAGCCGATTATACAGCACAGCTGTTGTCATTATTTATGTTGATGTTGTTGATTATGTCAGACAACGTCCTGACCATGAAATTATTTCGTCAGCCGGCTGTCTGTCCCATTCCTGACCAAATGTTGACTTTGATGTACAGTTTTGTTGTTGCCAACTTAACAGAGGACGAAGAAGAAGAGATTCAGCCGTTTTCACGTTACTCAGGTGTTTCACTGTGGACAGACCACAAAAACGACCTGGAATGTGGACGCTAATTATTTTAAAATTTAGACAGCTTAATGTAGACATAGTCTTTTTACCCATCTGGTTGAATTGACAGCAAATTGAAACTATTCCTTCCATGTTGAACACAGAGATCCTCTGAACTAAAATGTCTCTGTCCACGTTCACATCATCATCTGTGTTTCCTCAGGTGACATTTTGCTAAGCATCAACGGTGTTGATCTGACCCAGCTGAACTACAATGAGGCAGTTTCTGTGCTGAAGGCTCAGACAGCTCAGTCCCAGGTGGTGCTCCGTGTCATCCAGACCCTCTCTGAGGACTTGGAGGAGGATGCCGAGGATGCCAGCAAGGACGAACTGGACCCTGTGGACGACCCACGAGACGACACCCTCAACTGGACACCACTGTGGACTCGCTGGCTGGGATTACCAAGGTAGGGCCGCCTTCAGTACCACCAGTTAGCTGAATTCTGTTCCTCCCCTTCAAGTATTCTGTTTATTTTTATATGAAAGAGTTAGCTCTGACTCTGCCCTCGTTTCAGTCACATGCACTGGTGCCGGGACATCGTCCTGCAGAAGACCAACAATGATAGCTGGGGCTTCAGTATCGTCGGGGGCTATGAGGAGAGCCATGGCCAGCAGCCCTTCTTCATCAAAACCATTGTGCCTGGTACACCTGCTCACTTTGACGGACGCCTCAAGTAAGTTAAGCCCAGTTTGACTTAATGACATAATCAGCTCATGTATCCTGTCATCACTCTTACTCGCCAGACTCCACATTAATGGTCTGTTTTTCTCTCCAGGTGCGGTGATGAGATAGTGGCGGTGAACGGAGCCACAACAGTGGGGATGAACAACTCTTCACTCATCCCCATGCTGAAGCTGCAGAAGAATAAAGTCACACTGACTGTGGTGTCCTGGCCTGGGAGCCTTGTGTAGCAAAACACACGTCCCAATTCGCTCTTTTTTTTTAGTTGTTCACATGTACACACAGATCTTTGCCCTGTTCTGCTGCATTCTGGACTGGGTCACCCACTGTCCCTTCTATATGTAACTCACTGTCAGATTACATTCTTGTTAAGTCTTTTGATCCGTTATGTAATACAGAACGTGTGTGCTTAAGAACCATCATGTGTACAATGGAAATGACTTCCCCCAAGCATAGCCTCAGCAGGTTCCTGTTTGTTTCAATGCACTCTCACACTCAAAGAACAGATGGTTGCACGAAATGGGTTTAATCAGGGAGCAAAAATGATGACAATCAGTGAATTGTATCCAAAGGACAAACTGGAAGGATAGTTGTTGTTTTTTAAACATCTTTTTGATTCTTTTCTGAATACTTTATGTATTTATCCTGTTAAATAATGTTATCATTTGGTAGTTGTGACTTGATTCAAGTGATTCACATAAACAGCATCCAAAGATGAAATGTAGTGCTTACAATATATGTAGACAGTTGTGATGAAGAATTATAGATGACTACATGTAATAAAGTGGCTGCTGAGAGTATAGGCCGATGACAAAGACGGAATCATCCTGTCCTGTACCTTTTTGTCCTGCTAGTGTGATTTTATCAACTTTATTTACATTGCACTTTCAAAACGTACAACAAAGTGACGTTACTAATAAAATCAACAGCTACATTGTATTATAAAAAAAGAGATTTTGGTCTGACACTTTCATGCTGACACAGGTTCAGTTTAAAGGGGCTTAAAGAGTCTGAAATATCTGAGGTCCAGTCCTATCTAAGCCATAAAAGTAATAAGTAAAATCTTACACACTCCTAAACTTAACAGGAAACCTGCATAGACCATTTTATCAGAATTGTATTGGTAGGAAACAGCTTGGGTCCAGGTTTATTTCCTGTTAACTCTTGATATTAGCAAATGCTGCAAAAGGAAATAAGCTTGGACACATTTATGTTGTTTAAAACTGTGAGCTATAATATAGAAGCAAATAATTATGTGATGAATGTTTGGTCTTAATCAGAAGTGTTGTTAATCTATAAATAAGACATTCAGCAGCTTTTGATTTATTAATTGATACATGTCCATTGACCCCAGTGCTCTGTATTTATTTTCAAATGATACAGTGGCTCATACCAAATGACTTTGATAAGTGGGTGCCCTGTAGACATTGAAGGACAAACCAGAATGTATACTTGCCTTAAATTTCCACTGTACCAAAATGTGTTTCCCTTCATTTTTTCCTCTCATTATAAACTGTTTATAGGAATTTCAGAGAATGGCCTTGTTCAAATAAATGTGTTACCTCGTTCTTTTTGTGTCAACACATTCCCAGTGGCCTTTCTTGTATCTTAATTGATACAAGACTTGAATAAGAGATATATATACTTATATATACACAGTAGGTAGTGTGTGTATTAGCCTGTTCACTGTTTTATTATGTTCAATAAAATCATAACAAATCACACTGTTCTTCTGTTTGTTATTGCTTCTAACTGCACTGTTGGGATGGCACTTAAAGTGATATGAAGACTGAGCAGTTCTGGCAAGATCCCACAGAAAATACTTTTGGGAAGAAAGTTAATAGGTGTGGCAAAGAGCAAGGCACTTAAGTCTAGTAGTGTCAGGAAAATGGTAACAAATCACTGCAACTTACACGTTAATATGAATGTAAATGTTACTGGGCTTCACAAGCTGCCATTGGTTCCAATCCCGTAATGGTCACAGAGATCTGAGGGGTTTTGTAGTTGTTCCACATTTCCTGATAGAATATACATTTTTAAATGAATAGCATGAGTGCAAATGATTGAAGTCATTTACCGCAGTCAGAAATGTCCAATAACCTGTACAGTTTGTTCATGGCTCAGTCTGACCCCTAGTGGACAGAAACTGTATAGAATAAAGAAGTGACCCTTCTGTAAGTGACTCTCTGAAACACTTATATGTTTTCCATATGAAACTGTTGATCAGCAGTTATGGTATGTAACATGCAAAATTAAAGATGACCAAACTTATGTTTTCATAAAGTCTGTACACCATCTGGGTACAAAGAAACAGTACTGGATTAAATAAATTGGTGGTTTGTGAACATCTTTATGTGCAAATGCATACATGCACGGGACTTCTCGACCTTCTCACTCATTTACAACCTCTTTTCCTCTATCTCACACACCCAGACACATTTGTGTTTGTGCCTGCAAACACACCAGACAGTAAGACCAGTACTTGCTCCAAATCCAAAAAGTACATATGCAAGTCACACACACAGACAGACATTCAACGCAGTGTCATACAGTATGAACTGTCAGTAGTGGAAGAAGTACTCAGATCCTTATCCTAAGTAGAAGTAGCAATACCACAATTAACAAATACTCATTTACAAATAAAAGTACTGCATTTGAAATTCTACTTGAGTAGAAGTACATAAGTATTTCCTGCAAAATGTACTTAAAGTATCCAAAGTAACAGTACTCATTGTGCAGAATGTCCCCTTTCACAGGGTTAAATTATGGCTCCCCAGAGGTCATGCAAAATGGTTTTTTTTTAAAGTCTTATTCTTATTGGTGACCAAGCATACTTTTGCATAACTTCAAAGTGAGCAGGTCTAATCAGCCACATAAATGAAATTACCTGTGTGGGTATACAGGGACTTTCATTTCTAATAATACATCATATTTTATTAGCTGATCATATGTTGTGTATGTAGAATCAAAGTAACCACTAACTTTAGATAAATGTGGTGGAGTAAAAAAGTACAGTATTTCCCTCTGACATTTAGTGGAGTAAAAGTATAAAGCAACATAAACTGGAAATACTCAAGTAAAGTAAAAGCACCTAAAAACTGTACTTAAGTACAGTACTTGAATACGTGTACTTTCCACCACCATGAATAGCAACCATCCATTAAAGTAGAATTGATAACATGACAAGTGAATATAATGTATGATTTAGTTCTGTTCATGTCAAATGCACTTTACGTGCTGTATACAAACGTTAATTTAAATAAATCTGCATGTCACAACTAATATTTCTCACAAGTTGAAATAATATACTTGCTTTGGGATGTCAATTAACCCAAAAAGTAATTATTATAATCATTTCAAGATGTAGGTGCATTTTGTTTTTTTGATGAAATCTAAATATTTCAAATAAGACACTACTTGGCTAAAGCTTATTATATACCGTCCTACCATTAACAATCCTATTCCAAACTAACTGAATTTAAACTATTGGAGCACTGGTGCAGTAAAAGGTTACTGCAAACTTCTGTCTAAGAAGGGAAAGACTGTGAATGTGAAAAAACAAAAAAAACAAAGGACCATAAAACCAACCACACTGAAGCAAAGCCCACCACTTCAGTGTTCGGGGGTTGTGGTGAGATACAGCAGAAACATGGTCCAGTATTCTCTGTGCTCCGACCACTGATCCATAACGTTAGAAAGTAGCAGCAGGTTATGGTTTTACAAATGTGTCGACTAATTGCAGACTGTCCTGTTAAAGTTAACGATTCAACACCTTGTTAAACATGACAAATAGCCACATATCTGTAGTGGGGCAGCAGGCTTTGGGCAAAGTGCATTAGCAGAGGTCAGTAATGACCGGTTTTTGCTAAAATGACACATCATTCATTAAGTGTGACAGTAAATAACAGAATGGTTTCAAATGAAGCCAAAAGGAAGCAAAGAAAAATTAAAATTAACAATTTATTTTCTCTCTCCATAGGGATTAGGACAAACATTTACAAGAATTGTAACAGGGACGAGGATTTAAAATCTCATTTGTAGAGAACAGATTTCAACCTGTACTTCTCCGTGGTTCACCAACTACTCCAGAGGCACTCTAATACAACGCAATGTAGCAATCTCTTGACTAAGATTCAGGAAAAATAACACTGGACAGAATGGCTGAAACAAAAGAACCATCTGCTCAACACACCATTTGTGTGGTACTGTAGATGTATGTGCTTCCTAACGCATCGGGAGGACCAAACACAGCACAGGGGAAAAGTACAAAACCATTAAAAAAATGAATGCAAAGTTGGGATAAAATGATGTGGAAGTGGAAGAGCAGAGTTCAAATCGTTATCTTCCAACTGCACATCAGAGATGCAACCATCTCCAGTTTTAACAGATGATGGGTCATTGAATGTCATCTTTATTGGCAAAAACCACATGGTAACATGCACTGCTGTTGTCACTGGATGAATCTTCACAATGCATTATCGTTTGAAATCCTGACTTTCTACTGGGCTCAAGTGCAATAATTAGTCCTAACTCTGGCATCATGTACATTGTAACTATATGGCTTACAAGGTAAACAGGTCCATATAAACTAGAAAGGTACATAGACATCTTTCATTAATCAAAACTATGGTACAGCAATATATTGGCAACAAAACTAAAGAGCTAAGTAACTTTATGTAAACAATGGTATACCACTGTACAGCTTATCCTAACATGGTATTTACAGGTCAAGTTATTTTACTAGCTAGTTCCCATGTATAGAGGGTCAAATGTAAAGACAAAACACAGGGTGATGACGTACACTGTACGTTAGGCAATTTCAACCATCCCATCTACTTGCAAAGAACTGGATTCAAAGAGAGGAAACCCAACAAAACAGCATTTGAATCTACAGACTTGTTGAATTACCCAATGCCTTCCTCCTCCTGTTACATGTAGTTACTTAAAAAAAAAATCATACATAAGGCAAGGATAGTTAAGGAAGGTGGAGGCATCACATTCTTTGCAAGGGATTACTGATATAATAGATGGGATATAGGTTGATGGTTCTTTGGGGTAAATGCACTTTTCGAAAGTTTCACTTGTTTGTTACATGTAACAAATACACATCCGAGTGCAACAAAGGGAACATGTCTGGTTCTGTTGGGAAAATGTGCAAAATCTGCTCTAAAGCAAAGTGACAGTGTTGCAAATTCTAATGTACAAGGTACTAGGAGATGTACGGGGTCGTCACGAGAGACACCAGTGCAGACCCTTATTCCAAAATACTGTATATACAAGGCACTAAGGATAAGATTCAAGGGCCACACATCCAGTCCTTTACCAGCCTCCTCAGTCCGGTCGGAATATAGGATATTTGGGTAAGAATTCTATAAGAATCACCTGTAGAGAGAAAAAGACAAAACAAGTTATTATTTAGGACAACTGCAAGATGTTTAACCTAACTGCTTTAACTAGAGCTGAAACTATTAGTCAATCGACTGACAGAAAATTAATCAGTAACGCTTTATTTTCTGGTTCCTGTCATTTCTTAGGAAGTTTGCTAAAAAGAACCATGTAACTTGGTATTAATTACACGGACAAAAGGGACAAAGTTCTGATAAAGCAACCCTGTCTCCTAGAAATAACATATTTCAACTAATTTGCAACAGCAAATACGTTTTGAAGGAAATGTAATGCAGACCGGATTACATTTTCTTTTAACATAATGAAAAAATACTATTGATTACCGAATCTGGCAAGTTGCAAAAATGTTGATACTGAACGTATCAGTAAAATATTTATGGACAACGTATCTCATTTTGTCAACATTTCTGATCTTGCAATAAAATATCTGCTTATAGCGACAATAGCATTATTAAACTTCTTTTTAAGGCTAGCTCCTCAAATGTCAAGATTTGTTGCTTGTCCTTGTCATATATGATAGTAAACTAATTATATTTGTGTTTTGGACTGTTGGTCTGACAAAATAAGACATTTAAAGACGTTACTTTGGGCTCTGGGAAATAATAATGTGCAGTTTTCATTATTTTCTGATATTTTATGAACAACACGATTGATCGGTTGATTGATAAATCAAGAAAAATGATCTACTGATTAATTGGTAATGGAAATAATCAAAACATTTAGAAGGTTATGCAACAATCCAATAATTTATAGTTGTTTTGTTGTGACAGCCTACTTACATATTCCATCATATTACTGCTTTCACATTTTCTTTTACTGAGTTTCCAGTGCAGCCCCAGCTGATGGGAGAAGAAAAGACACAGACACAATGAATGAACATCTCTCTCACTCTCAAACAGACACAAAGACAGACATACACACACACACACACACACACACACACACACACACACACACACACACACACACACAAAAAAGAAAATCTGTCTGAAATCTCCCTTTCAGTGTCGGGGGAATTTGGGAGCAGGGCTGTCTGGTCTCGCCGAGGTCAAACTGTGGCCAGACACCCTGAAGAGCTTCCTTTATGCCTTTGCACAGCTACTAGCTGTAATTTGTTGCTGCGAGACAAAACAAAATTAACATGGCATTTTACTGCTGACCTCTCAGACCCCGCATGCAACAGATCTGACTCAAACAGCTTTGAGGGACTCATGCTGCAGGTTAAATTTTACAAATCAGATTAATGGTCATTATCCATCACAATGATACTCAACTTACACTGCACACTGACATAGACAATTAAGCACTTTCACACAGGTGCTAATGTGCGATATGTCGTCTTTCTTACCTTGTGGTATAACCGGTTATTTTCCCACTCTAACAACTTATGAATAGACCGTCTTGTCTGTTGGAATAGAAAACAAATTCATGTATATTAATGCAAGCAGCAAAATACTCATTACTCAATTTAACACTTAAAACAGGTAGCAGTAAACAGCCATAATCTTAGGATTTATGGACTGAACTCCCAATTTACCAGCTAGCAATTTCCACTTTGTTGTCATTAATTCTGAGTGGTAACACCACCTTTAAATAACACAACCTTGGGCTGGGAAGGAGAGGAGCTGTGCAGCGCAATGCGTCATTTCTACACAGAGCCACTAATTGAACACGAGTTGTTATTACCCTCTACACTTAGACCAATGCGGCTGAACTGCTATAACAGCCCCTGAGTAATCAGCGCTGATGTAAGGGAGAGTTAAACTGTCTAACTCGTGTCACAGGAGGTCTGGGACTTACTCTCTTGTTGAGGCAGATAACAGGCCATAGACTGCAGCCTACTGTACAGCAACAACACAGGCAGCCGCAAAGAAGCCACTTCACATTCACAGGCAAGTTCTTCTTCAAGCAAGCATTCACTCTGCTGATGCTGGTTTTGAATTCCTCTGGTGCTACCTAGAATGAAAAAGAGAGAGGATGGATGTGTGTATACCAAAATAAACAGTTCCTACAGGGCCTATGCAGTCGGGGAAATTATCAGAAAATTTAAGCAATAAGCAAATTGCTAAAAGCAAGAGGGGGAGAGCCAATTCAAGTGTTTCTAGGTGGTGCTGACATGAAAGATTCCTAATTGCTCAAAAGAAAAGCTGTGCACAAAGATCAAAGAGTCTTAGAAAACCAACAGGTAGATATTTGCAGATGTTGTCCAGAGATGAGATGAGATCTATGCCTCTGACTTGCTAACTAAGCTCTAGACTGTTCAAGGCAAGGAGGGACTCAAAGGAGAGATAAGCTCTGTGCCTGTGGCAGCGCCGGCCAAACAACTTGAATGGATACTCATTCCTCGCTGAGTCTGTACGCCATAAAACAGGGGTCGTAATCTTTTATGACAGGATGCAAAGGTCTCTTTGCAAACAGCCAAAGACCTCAGAATAAAGCCCAGCAGGGCCTGATCTGCACCCTTCAATCATCATAATTGTGACCTCATTCATCACGTCACCCTGGGTCACAATACTGAAGGTACTTTTTATTGCCCCACACTTCCCTCGGCCTGCTCTTACCCCTACAGCCTTTTTGTGTTTCTGCGTCCGACCCAGGAAGCTTCTCTTTCTTGTCTACGGCAGAGTCTTCAGTTTCATTATTTTATCACCTGGAGCTGGACCCTCAAAAACACTGGGGTCCCCGCCAACTGAGCCTTATACACGGCTTACTCATTTACAGAGCTGGACAGCAGCACATTCAGGTTCTTTTCTATGCACTGTGGTGCGTTAGTTGAAATGCAGCTCCATCAGATCAAAACCATTTGGAGAAGTTTCAATGGGGTGGTTTGGGGAAGTTGGGGCTGTTAAAGGCCCAAAAGAACAATAGAATCACTGTGGCTTTAATTGCTTAATTCTTCCCACTTGGAAGTGAACAAAAAGCCGCCTGCAAGACTGAAGTACAAGAAAACTAAAAAAGCAACTGTACCTTTCCTGTGAGAACAGAAGGAAATTCTGTGTCAAATCTGTTGCTTAGTCCAAACCTGAAAAAAACAACAAACAAAATGTGAGCATTGATATGGTAATCTAAAACTAAGTACAAAATCTGCTATTACTATGAACATGATGAGAACAAAAATAATCCAGAGCCAGATCAGAAATACATTGTTTGATGACGTGATGAGACATAACATGCTTATTCACAAACTATTTATTCTGCATTTTTTAAAGTTTTGTTTAGCTGACATTAAGAGAAGGGTGACAACAAAAGGATATAGAATAAAGACTTATTCATATTGTAGTTCTTGATGTAAAAGGAATAAAGGTGCAGGAGTCCAGGTAACTGGAAGTGACATCATATTACCAACAAACCAATACAATAATACTTAAATTACCATCAGTAATATTACTTCAAGTCAAACATCCAAAAACTTAATTACAAACAAATTATAACTAGGATGATAAGCGCACACATCCAAGCTTCCCATAAGCCATTAGTGCTTTATTTTACAGCAGTGGCCACTTCTGACAGATGAGAATTTGCCACTGCAGACTTGATGTGACACTCACATCCCAATGATTAAAAAACAATACCCTTGTAGTTATATTATCAATTATCCAAATTAACAGATGATGTGTGTTATCACAGCTCATCCATATATACAGGTGTGTTCACACCCCCATCTTTACCAGAGGAAGATCATATGCGGTTGAAAAGTCGTCATGTCCATGTAGAGTAAAAGAAGAGTTGGGAATGAAAAAGCAGTGCACAGGTATATTTTTCAGTTCTCATTGGGCACAATAGCAATGTTGGTCTGCCGTTAGCCGTTTGTGGAGCAGCTTAAAAATGTGTTCCTTGATGGTAATATTGTTCCTTGTATTTAGCTTTACCAGAAAGTTGCTCATGTTCACATGTCTTTCCTGGAAAGGCCAATAGTAACAATACCCATGTGGACAGTAACAGATGGGATTGTGATTTAAAACTGATATCCTCACTTTTTTTTTTGGCTTATTAGAATCCAGATGCAGAAGGCTAAGAAGGCTGAGAGGTTTCCAGCTGGGACTCAGCATCAGCTAGTCAGGTTAATGTTATGATGACAGTGATCAACCTTTTCAGCTTTTGCAATTTGTTCTAAATAAAACTCACTAACTACAACATGACGTCATAGTGGGGAGGGCTGACGAGGTAGAGTCCTTACCGCATCCAGCCCGGGCCCTTTGCGGCATGTCATCCCCTCTCTCTCAAATAAAGCGGAAATGCCAAAAAAATAATCTTAACAATAATCTTTATCCTTAGTTACCACCCTGAAAAAGAGGCAACAGCCTCAATCACAATGTAGCTAAGGAGCTGACATCCCCATGTAAACAATGATGAAACTTGCAATAAAAACGTCTTAGACCGTGATTAAGCCGGTGACGTTGTGTTGCCTTGGTAGATATCTTAATTTATGTCTGTGTTAAATCCACAAGACTGGTGGTGATGTGTTAGTCTGTCCGGTAATAACGTTACAGACTTCAAGCTAACGGTACATCACATGTAAACCTGCCTACCAATGAATATCGGTTCCTTATCTACCACGTTTATGGTTGCCATGGGGACATAAAACTGTTAACGTTAGTTTAGGCTATGTTGTAATACTGTTGGGCAAACCAGCTATCTTCTTAACAAAACACATGGCTAGCTGTTATAGTTGTTGTGTTTTTGCGTTAGCTAGCATGTTAGCCTGCTAAACAGGCTAAGGTTGAAGACACCAAACAACAAAGCGACGCCGGGACGAACAGGAGCGATAAACACGGCTCTGCTTACACTGTGATGTGCCCGGCCCCTCGCATAACCACGGGCTCCGGACAGTATCTGGGCAAGTGTTCCTCACTCACTACGTGCTCATCCTCTTCGTCTTCCAACTCATAAATGGTATCAAAGTCCGCCATGTTGGGTAGTAAGACGCTCATGACGTCTCCTACGGGGCTGCGCACGGACGCACGAGCGGGCGCGCGGAGCCAGAGTAAAGCGAAGCGCGATCACCGCCACGCTGCGTTCACGGGGACCAGAGCTGGAAATGATCATTAAAATGACGCTCTAACATTAGTGAGACATGACACATGTAGATTAGTAGAAGATATTAGACCCATAACATATTTAGACAGTGTTTGATAAATTCTGCAGTTTGCATCAGGTATAATTAATTAATTAACTTCTGACATGGACTTGGGTCAAAGTCAGGAAAAGTCCTCCTCCCAAAATAGCCAGTCTA
Source organism: Siniperca chuatsi (assembly GCF_020085105.1). Classification (NCBI taxonomy): domain Eukaryota; kingdom Metazoa; phylum Chordata; class Actinopteri; order Centrarchiformes; family Sinipercidae; genus Siniperca; species Siniperca chuatsi. The sequence goes on along the minus strand of NC_058049.1, from coordinate 12,821,222 downwards.
GTCACATGACAATTAACATGTCACTTCAACTAATTGTGCATGAACCTACACTTTGAACCCATAAGCCTGAAGTTGAACCTTATAGTTGCTAAAATGCTTTGAACCTGCCTCACTTAACCTTAAACAGACGAAAGCCAGTGATGTCTACAGGCTGAAATGTTTTACAGTATAGCCCATTAGATGTAAATTCCCTGACATTGAATGCAAAATGAAAGTGCACCTGATGATGATATAGTACCCTATATGTTAAATAGCCAAAAATGCCATTATATTTAACAAGAGTTAGATAAAGATTAGTGGCATATATCAAGTGTTATACAGAGCAGGAAAAAATAACCCCCCATGATGATTTTAATTGCTATATCTATTTGTGGACACTTATACTGGTTGGTTTTAAAGTCACAAGTAGTGAGGCAATTTCAGAGTTAAGTGACAACTAACCAGACTTGCATGTAGGCTAAAAAAGGCGATACAAAGTCTGTTTATTTTGCTCAGTCTATTCATGTTCAGGCTTTGGAAATGAGTCCTACCTATTTTGTCAAAGTCCAAATTAAAACTAGATGTACTGAACTGACATATCACTATGGCCATTATTGTAAATAGACTTTGTCCAAACTTTTTTTTTTCTGTTGATAGGTCTATATGCTGATTGTGCTGTGTCAGAATCAGAAATACTGTATTGATCCCCGAGGGGAAACTCTTTCGTTATAGCTGCTCACTATCACGTCAGTGCACACAGGAATAGAAGTACTAAGCAAATCAAACTTGTACTAATACAAGTTTCAAATGAGCAAAATAATAAAAGCCATATTGAGATGTTCATTTCTGAAAGGCTTAACCTGTTTTGTAACATTGTGTATTGGTATAGGGAGCCGATACTGGTGGAAAACGTGTTGTAGGCTATATACAGTAGGCCTGTATCTGTATTGGTGACTACTATATATATGGTTAAAAACATTTCAAATACAAAACTTGCAATGGTTATCCAAGCTTTGCAAAAATCCAAAATTCAGAAATAAGAGAAATGACAGATGTACTGCAAAAAAACCCTTTTATTTACATTTTGAGCGTTGCTATCAGACGACCGTCCTACCCGTATCATCAACAGCTGTTCCCTGCTTTACTAAAGCGGGTACAATTGTGCTAAAAAAAAAAAGATTTGTCAGGTTTGTCCAGTGTGGCATGAGCTACATACAATCCAGTTTAAAACTTCATTCAAATGTCCCTGAATTCTCATTTTATTCACATACACTTCATCACATACAAAAAAGGATATTTATATCTTATTAACTCACAAACAATTCAAAGCTTTTAAGTTTGAAACACGTCGATTTTTACGTTTTTTTTTTTTGAATCCCCACGTTATTAGAACTATTCTATAAAAAGCAATATTTCAAGAGCCTCCAGCATTTCGTTGCTATAAATCAAATCTTTATCCACAGCTTTGTGCTTCAGGACGTGAGTTCAGATCCTCTGGCTGCCTATCAAGTGTCCTGTCAGCGTGTCGGAGTGCTCAGTTATGTAAGATGGTCCAGAGGGTGAACTGCTTTACTGAGTCACAGTCACTTGCTGTATATTCCTGATAGATGGCAAGGTGTTCATTCCCTGAGGAGGGTACAGAGAGCCGTGGATGTCTGTGGGACTGAGAGACCCCGGCACCGGCAGAGGGCTTACCGAACCCGGGTCACTGTGCACAGAACCCCCGCTGCCGTCAGACTGACCCAGCTTCTTCTTGATCAGTTTCCTCTCTTTGGCTCTGCGGTTCTGAAACCAGATTTTCACCTGAAAAGGCCCAAAGAAAAGGAAATCAAATAAACATTTTTGGGTGTGGGCTGCCTCATTTAATCTCCATTCCTTTCCATATAACCATTAATAAAATAAAACCCCTATAAATAGATAAGCCTAGAGAATAAGAATAATAAACATTTAATGTGTTTTTTGGGTGTGAGCTACCTCGTTTAATCTCCATTCCATTACTAAAATAAAATAAAATGCCCATTAACAGAGAGATAAGACATTAAAAATAATAATAAATAACAATAATAAATACAGGCCTAGTATAGTGAATAAATGTCCATAATTTGCTATTACTTTCTGCTGTCATTTCAAATTTAAAATATACGATGATATATATTGAAAATGTAAAAACCTGTTTGCACCATGAGAATTTATATTTATATTATAATATCAGGCAATTAGTAATAATATAATATGTTTGTATTAATTATCAAACATAGAATAATAAAAATAGTATATCAGGGGTTAAGGTATCTTTAAATATATCCAAGGCAAATGAATTTTCTATCTCGTGAATGTAAATATGCAGAGTCACAATAATAACACAATATGTTGATGATAATATTGACATTTTGTAAGTTACACATGTGAAAACAAGCCTACATTTCTATGTGGTGTCCACTATACAATGTATTTCATATGTTTAAATCAGTCATTGCATCTTTCCGCAATTAAAATAAACCAGGCAGAAGTATTTCATTCTAATATAGACATACCTGTCTTTCCGACAAACCGAGGTTGACAGCCAGTTCAGATTTCCTCCTGATGGTGATGTATCTGTTGAAATGAAACTCCTTCTCCAGCTCCAGCCTCTGGTGGTCTGTGTAAACTACCCTGTATTTCTCCTTCGTTCTTGTTTTACCTGTGAAGGCGACAAGAAACAAAAACACACAGCATTAAGATTGTGCTTCTTTTTTTTAGCAGCCAGGTGGTTGAACTGGAAGATTTACACAGAGGAGGTTGCATGCCAGGACCGGCCTATCTGCACATAGCATCTTTATTAGCTGCCTCTTAAATCCACATCTCTTTTCTTTGGCTACAGATACGCAAATTGAGCTTCATCTTGCTTTGATGACAACTGTAGTACAGTGAATTTCAAACAGCCAACAATCAGATCCTCCAGGGACAAGTTAAAAAGAAACACACGACACAGGAGATAAGAAAAACATCTATAAAGACGTAGCATTCATGCACATTATTCCACCTAAAGTGTTGGATTTGTCTCATAATTTTACAGGCCTGTTATAGTGTGCATGGAGTGCATGTTAACTTTTAATGTATGTAAGATTGAAAACAAATGGCTGACTATGACAAATCTTATCAAACTTTTAAAAAATTGTTATGGACACCCATATGGACACCCATATTACAATAAACTATAAGCTAAATCCACTTAACAAATAGAAGTTAGTGTAACACCGCAGGGTTGTTTTATTCTAGATCCTCATAATTAAAAATTGTTCGATTTGAAACTATAATTTACGCCACTGTAAAGGCCCACAGTATGCACGACTCCAGGTTGAGACTTGGCTGTGAAAAACGTCACTCTTCCCTGCAATATAACTCTTGGAGAGGAAGGGAGGTTGGTGCATATCAAAGTGAAGAGGTGTTGAAAGCAAAGGCCACCGCCTGGATATGACGGATAACACTCAAAACACCAAACAATGTGACAGGGAAGTCGACCTCACATCTCCAGGAATAATGACATTAACATCACAACTAGGCCTGGCGCCGATTCCTCACACCTTTTTTTTCTTCCACCACAGAAGAGAATATAGTAGTAGACTGAGCTGTTGGCCTTCAGTCCATTTTCCCATCAAAATTATGAGATATGGAAATTAATTATGGACACATTTGATTGATTCCTTCTGCTGCGAGTCTGATGCAAATTCGTTATTATTATGTTATAGATGCTTCTTAAATAATAGCCTGTAAATATTCTCATTTTGTTCAACATTTTACACTGTTATTAACCTAAATGTAAGCAACCCGCATAAGGCAAGTGTCAAAAGACCAGAGTTTCCTTCTGTTCTTTGCATTTCTGTCGAGTTCTTAAGCACTTTATACTGTTGGCATTTTTTCGGACAATGAGTTTGGTCTATTGATGATTAGTCCTTGTTTTTAATTAAACAAATTCGATAGGAACATTTATTTGAAATGACCTGGAACTGCCAGAAAAAAATAATGTGTGCGTAAAATCCTGTTGGACTCACGGAAACACAAATGCTTGGGTGCGCAAAAACCTAAAGTTTTTGTTGCAAGAAAAGGCAATGGACACAGAATCGAATAATATGATTTTGGCACAGTGTTTTAAGGTGATGAACTCACCTGTAGAAGATGCTTGCGCAGTTTTACTCATCCACTCGAATGAATTGCGTCTTTCTCTATCAGGAGAAAGTTGTGCAACAGTAACGTTGTCCGGCGGCGGCTGTAACACCGCAGATCCTGGAGGATGCATATGACTATACTCAGAAGAGCAGTAAGGAACCTGTCCAGGAGAGGAGTTGTTCATGGATGTAGGAATAGTATTAGGTGGTCCCAGACTATATGCGCCCCAGTCCTCCCGTGGAGCGCCATATGTAGGTCCCCAACTCCCCGCAGACTGTGCGTGCGTATCGATGTTTGGCACATGATGGTATCCAGTAAAGTCGGGGTACTGTGGTGTAGAAGCAAAGTTTTGTGGAGGCAGATTGATGCTTGATCTTCTTACTGGCCCTTGGTGATACATGCCGCTTTCTTTATCCAGAAGGTATCCCACATACATGATTTGTACAAAAACAATTAAATATAATAAAAGCAGCAAATTGGATGATGTAGCCTATTTTAAGGCGACATTGTTGCCCTGAAACTGTTAAAAACAATCCTTCTGCTGTTTAGTCCAAATGGGTTCCCAATGTGAAATGCGACGTAGTTCCAGTCTGTCTCCAGTCTCACATGATGTGGCTCTGTTGACAAGATGGTAAAGGTATACTAAGGCCTTCCTGACGTCAGCTAACTCCTCAACTCTTGGGGATTTGCATTCAAATGAGAGTGACTGGCGCTGCCGGCACAGCTGTCCCCTTGCGCCTGTCCTGTTGCGCGTCACCTGACAGTGGGCCTATCCTGAACACGAGTTCTCCTCTCCATGAATAAATTAACACCACGGCCTATCAGCTGCACATGCTGCATGAACCGGCAATAAACCGAGGCAACACGTCCACAAACGCATCAAGTAAAAAAGGCCTGTGCGTAATTGCGCGCAGATATAGCCTATTTTAGGAATTGTTAGAAGCATTCACTTTCTAGTGACTATTAAATGAGTTAGAGCCTAGTACATTTAACAGAACATAAACAGCAACTTATTTTACACTTTAGTCCTAGATTTTCATCTTTCCAAACTAAATCCAGAACATTCAACACATTTTTCACATCTTTTGGATGTAAAGCATGTTATTATGGGAATTCAACTGTTTCCAACCACGCTTCACGCGTAAACCCCGTTTTATTTGTTAAGATATTCACTTGCAAACGAGGTGCAAAGTATGAGAGACTTTCTCTTGAAGCAAGCCGGACCTTTCCTATTCCGTGTTCACACCTCAAGGTCGCACTTCACAGCTAATTCCGGTTACAAGGAAACTCCAACAACCCCCTCTGTGACAAACAGCGGCCCTCGACACATCCGTCACCACTCCCTGAAATTACAGTGAAATTATTTTTCTGTGATTATGTCACCAGGGAACTAACTGCCCGATTAAAAATCTGAGTTATAAAAACGCATTTGGACACACTCAGTTGCTTAAAAGTTTACATATTGCCACTTACTGTGCTGCAAGCATGCGCTGGAAACTAATACATTTAGGCCAACAGGGTTCATTTAGTTGATGAAACAACAAACTCACTGAGCATAAATCTGAAAATGCCAGACATGTTTAAGAATAATTTTACAATGCACTTTTCCTACCAGGAACTTGATTTCAGGCCCAGGTCTGAGCCGTACTCCTGTGCGTCTGTATTGATCATTAGTTGGATAAGCATTTGGAGGAGCACATACTGCTTCTTATTCTCATACTTTGTCAGTTCTTGATATTTTTCTGATTAATTTGTCAGGTGTCTGAGGGCTTATTTAGCGGAGCTGTCTAAAAGTAATAAATGCTGATGGATGGTCTCCGAAGCATCCGTTTACTGACCACAAAATATTTATGAGACAGTCTAATCGAGACGGCCTCTGACAGTCCACGGCCAGTCAGTTTTCTGATTTGTGCTGCTGTCAGCCTGCTGTCTGTTCAATGAAGATCCCGTTAAGTATCAAGTATGACACGTTTTCACTTGTTTTCCTGGCTTTTTGCTGGCTTCAACAGAGACTGCTATTGACACGCTGTGGTGCAGTGTCAATAGCCTACCTAAACATGTGTCTGTCAGAAAAGGATAAATTAATGCCTTTCCTCTTAAAGGAACCTACATATTAGTATGACTTCTCAGGGTGATGTTACTAGAAATTCTGGTCATAAAGACTTGAAGCACAAAGATAGACAGGTCAGGCCTTTTGAGAAGAATTGACTCATTGAATCACTTCACTAGGAATTATGTTGGCCTGTATTTCTTAATTTTAAGACTATATTCGGTAGATAACGAGTTTTATTTTAGAACCTTTCCCAGACATTTGTCATCCACTTTATACTAAGTTACATCACCACAGTGGGCTGTATTTGTACTGAGGTTACTTTGTTCTGTCCTGTAGTTTCCAGTGTGCAGATTAAGCATTCAGACTCATTGCTGCCCTCTTGCGGATTTCTGCAGAATGAAGTAACTAAGTACATTTACTCAAGTACTGTAAGTACAATTTTGAGGTACTTGTACTTTACTTGTGTGTTTCTATTTTCTGCTACTTTATACTTCTACTCCACGAGAATTCAGAGGTTAACACTTTACTTATTAATTCACTATTTTTTTATGTTTTTCACTTTTGTTGTTGCAGATTCAGATTAATAATACAAGGTTATAGGTTAAAATAAGATTAATCCACAAACTAGCAGTGTACAAAATAATTAAAATTAGCTCCACCTTCACCAGCTGCAACATTAATGTGATGAACACATTAATGCATCAATAGTTATAATCCAATATTATAATATACATTATTCAGAAATGGGCCATTCTGCATAATGAGTACTTTTACTTTTGGTACTTTAAGTATATTTTGATGCTAATATTTTTGCACTTTTACTTAAGTAATATTTTAAGGACTTTTACTTTTAACAATGTATTTCCACACTGTGGTGTTGCTACTTTTAAATAAGTAGGAGATCTGAGTACTTCTTCCACCACTGCTGACCACTCACCCGACTACCTACCACAAGAGGGCAGCCTCCACCCACAAAAAACATTAATGATGTATGCCATATTGTACACCACAGTATTACAATATGCACTATATTCCAAATGACAAGAAGTTACTGTAATAATCACATAAGGAATCAAAGGGGAAAACCACCTTAAAACTAAGTTTAAAACTTGCTATTGATTTTAGGTAATAAACTACAAACTGACAACTGTTTTCCTGAGCTGTCCATCTTATGATAATATTTCTTTACTAGTTATTTCAAAATTTAATTAGACAATAATTAGTTGCACATATCTTAAATCCTGTCATCATTAAACATCCTTATATAAATGATGTTTTATCCTCAGGTGAATTTCGAGGCCCCTTTCATTGAACTTAGCATAAATAAATGGAGCATAAAAATTTAAGAGAATAATTACCTTCAATGATGAAACTATCTTTATGACAATCATTTTGAACATGTGTGAAGAAGAGTGATGGATATCTTCTCAATCTTTTCTTGGCACTTTTGTTGCTTCAAACTGGATAATAGATTTACTTTGTGATATAGGCCTTGTGTTTTCTTTTGGCATATTCACCTCACAAGGTTCACCTCCTCATGTTGTCATGGATGTTGAATTCTCAGACGTTTCTTGCGACACCCTTATGAGTACCATGAGTAAGAGGAAGTTTGAGGAGAAAATATTTCATGCAACTCAGTACTTGTATCAGGCGACGCTTATTGAGTCACTGAGTCTGAGAACTCATCATACACAGTTATAAATTCAGGTGTGTGGTGCATTTGGCTGAAGTACAGTAGATACCCTCCGTGAACAAACTGCATGTGCATTCACTAGATGGCGCAACTGAGTCAGTTATGTGTGGTCTGGTTGAATAAAATTTTATTGATAGATATACGCAAGAGCAATACATACATGGATAAGCGAACAAATACAGCCACATGAAGTACATGATTATTTGTCTCAGTGCTGAAACATGTCTGTTATGTGTGAGGTCAGCAGAGTGTTTTCTTCCTCTGAGTCTGTGAAGTTGTACAGCTCAGTGCATTGCAAAAGATTGAAAAGGTGACTGTAATGGTATCCAGGATGTTTTGAAGGGTCACGCTGGGTTTTCTGGCTCAGACACAACTGCACTGTAACACCAATTTAACAGTGAAACTTTAGACAATTTGTATAAACCCTGAAGAAGCACATTCCTACCATTCTCTCTTGTCAGTAGAGCAGAGTTACAACCACACTGATATTTGCCTGGTAACAGACAGACTTGTCAACTCATTAGTCAACTTGGAGTGGGCGGATTCAAAGGTCTCGACCCAGGCAAGACTGATATCACAAGTGATCACTGTAATGGAATTTGCCCAGTTGTCGTGACATTGTCGATGTTCAAATTTCCATTTTTTAAATGAGGACTTCTCATCCATTTTGTCTTAAAAGCTGTGGTTTATTCATTCTTGACTGCTCTGATTGGTCTAGGCAGGCCAAGTCAAACTTTCATACTGAGTGATTGGATTTATGTTTCAGTATCATTAAAATTCCTCCAGGGATATCATTTGCATACTGCAACATGAGATGATGAAGTGAAGAGCGCTCAGTATCTTGCTTTAAGTGTTAACAAATGTGCAAACACTGGAAGGACTTTGCAAAAGTAACAAAAGTCCCTTCTTTCGCTGAGCCCAGCATAGTGTGTGTGTGTGTGTGTGTGTGTGTGTGTGTGTGTGTGTGTGTGTGTGTGTGTGTGTGTGTGTAGCAGATCAGTGACAGTCAGTGAAGCAGCCCAAGAATTCAGTTTGTTGCCTAATTTCATTGATGTTATTGAAGTGGCCGCAGCGTTTCTCTGCAGGAAAAGAGGTAAAACAAGACCATCTGCTACTATTTTTAGAGAAAAAGCCTGCATGGTTGACACACAGGCTGCAATCCTTCGTTTGTCATCTGTAATGTAAAACACATGTAAAGCAGGATACTGCAAACACAAGTCATGTTGGAATATTTTGATACATTTATTTAGGATATGACAGAAATAGATGTTTGCAAGATTGTGAAGAATGTTTCTGTTTATGAGCTGTTATTGTTTTGCTTTTTCGAGAATGAGAGAACATTTTCTACATCCTGGGGCGGGGGCGAATTCAGGTGTTTTGGAGAGCAAAGTTTGCGAGTTGTAATTTTAAAAATATTTTCACGTGAGAGCATTAAAATCATTTGAAGACCAGAGATTTAAAAAAAAAAAACCCATGAAAGGCACAAATAGGCTCTGATCTTTCTGTTATTGTTGTTTCTCAATTTTTAGGCAGTTTTGATGAAAATAATATTAATAATGATAATATATGATCTGTGGCACAGAAAAGGAAGAAGATACAGCACTGCACCAGTGCATATATCATTGAACAAGACTAAGAGTGTGCAGCCATGTCAGCAACTCTGTGAGGCTGTACATAGACACAGCTGTGCTAAAGAGAAGTCTTGGAGACACTGACATTTGGCACTAGAGGAAAAGTCAGGGGATCGCAATACCAATCCATCCAGAGGGGAATGAGCGTGTGTGTACTGAATTTCATGGCAATCAATTTGTCAATCCAATATTTGTTGCAATGTTTCATTAATAGCCTCATGTGAACCTCATGGTGGTGCTAGAGGAAAAGACAGGGGATCACCAAAGTCATTAGGGTTCATCCTCTGGGTACCATGGAGATCTGTACCAAATTTCACAGCAATCCATCCAGTAGTTGTTGAGATATTTCAGTCTGGAACAAAGTGGTGGACTGACAGACCGACAGACCGGCATTGCCCTCCACAGAGCTGTGCTGCTAGCATGGCTAAAAATGATTGCGGGTGCAAAAGTGTGCAGATTCCACAATTTTGTTCCTTAAAACATTTTAAAAGAACAAAACTAAAAACAAACTACCTACAATTCTGGTCTACCTACAATTGAATCCCTAGAAAAAAAACTCCTATTTTTTCGGTATGATGTGTGTTAATCTAAGCCACAACATGTCACTGCAAATGTCTGCAGTGCAACAGAGAAGAGACAAAGCCAGAGTGCCAGCCACCACACATTTACAAACTGCTGGTGGCAGCAAACAGGAGGCTCTGATGTCTCATATTTGGACTCATCGAAGGGAGTTCAGTTCACTAAAGGCAGCCACAGAGCAGCAGGGTGGCAAATAAAACCAGAACCAGACAGAAATTTCACAGAAAGGGATTAACACGGAAAAACAAGCATCTGAGCTCCAAAATAACCGCACCATGTTCACATTAATTATGCCACTGTGAACAGCATTTTTCCCAGGCCCTCCTGGTGCACAAGCACTCTATACACCCCTTACCCCCCGCCAGAGGGGTAAACAATGGGGGTAAGTGGGTGAGCTGGTTTCATTGCACTTTTGCCTTTGAATGGGCATTGATGAATCTGAAGGCTCCCGAGGGTGCAGGCCTGACATGGTTATGTAGCAGTTCTGTGGAAACTATTTGAAGTCAGACATATGTAGGCTCTGAAGCAGGAGGTGATCAGACGAACTGGTCATATCTGACACAAGTTTTCTGTCTGTCATCAGTAAACAAACAGGGAATGACAGAAGGGGAACACATGCTATGAATAAAACATTGTGCAATATTTCTTTACTCCGCTGGCATTCCAGCCTGTCAAAGCTTTCTGAAGTTTTCATAGAAAGTGTTTTAAGAGACCTAGTAAAAAACTATGCTTGAATTTAGTTTGATTGTTCTTACTAATTCACAACACATGAGTGGCTCAGCCAGAATAAAATGTCACTCTTTAATTTCCTGAACTTAAGTTTAAAGTTCTTGAAACTTCAGCAACATCACAGATCTTCATGAATCATTTCCCATAAATTACACTGGTGGTGTTAACAGGTGGAGTCACCAGATATTTCGTAAGTTTATCTGGTTTTTGATGTCATTAGGCTGTTCATGAACAGTTTTCAGCCACACCAGCAGCAAAGGATGGCAACATCAGTTCACCACTTTTGTTCATTTCTGAAATATCTCAACAAGTATTGGATGGATTGCCGAAAAATTTTGTACAGACATGAATGATCCCCAGCGGATGAAGCCTACTGACTTTGGTGATCTCCTGACTTTTCCTCTAACGCCACCACGAGGTTGACTTTTATGGTTTTGAGTAAAAAGTCTCAACAACTAATGGATGGATTTCTATGAAATTTTTGAATGACTTTGGTTTATGACCTGCAAAACTAACGACGTTCCCGTCATCCTAAGCTGTACTTTGTTGTTAGTGCTAATTAGCAAATGTTAGTATGCTAACATGCTAAACTAAGATGGCAAACATGTTAAACATTATATTATGTGACAGTGTAGATGCAGTCAGAAAACATGGAGAGAACGAGGAGTACAACATGCAACAAAGGTCCCCAGTCTGAACCAAACCCGGGACACTGCAGTTACATGGCATGCATCAGGCTGCTGGACAAACTCAACAATAATTCACTGACTGTTGCTGTGTAAAAAATGTATTTGTGACCAAAAACAGCTTACGGATTCTAATTTTTTTTGCCTTGATAAAGGTCTTTTTTGTTGTTGTTCATCATGACAGACATCCAAATGCTACTACACATGACGGTATATCAACCTGTTGCTGATCTGATGTTTGTTTTCCCCCTTCGGTCTTTGAACCACAGTGGTGCTGAAGCCCATTATAGAAGAGTCTTTATTTAGCAGCATGCATCGTTGGCTCGGTCTTTTACTTTGCTTGTTAAAGGTGGACAGAAGTTAGGTATTTTAAGGGGACAGTATCCGGCTTATTGTTGTACATTTAGGTGAGAGGCACGGATGTGGCCTACCCACCATTCATCTTCTTTGGCAGGGGTCTGGGAATAGCATTGTGTGGCCGTTTATATGGGGGGGGGGCACCTTTCTACTGTTTGGTTGACTGGCCCCAAATCAGTGTATGATCGGATTTCAAGCTGCACAGATTTAGTTTATTTCGGCAAGTTTTAGAGGTTCCCTGAATTAATCAACATCTTTTTTAATGGAGTGTTTTGCAGCTGTTTGCTTTGGGAAGAGGCTGTGGAAGTGTTCAAGGAGGGGAGAGGTCATCTTCATAAATGCAATAGTTAAATGAGGGAAACGAAAACAGACTGCACAGTGGGTGTGGTACTTGAAACACAGAACATTTCTGATTATTATAATATCTTTGCGCTCTCTGTAACTAAAAGTCGTGACTGACTGATCAGATCCCGAAGAGGATCCTTCTGTTGCTCATCCTGTTGGTTTTTTTCCTGTTAAAGTTTATTTTTGTGTAGAATTTCCTTATCTGAATTGAGAGTCTAAGCATTGAGAGTGTCATATGTTGCACACTATAAAGCCCTCCATGGCAAATTTGTGATTTTTGAATTTGATCAATATAATCAAAAACTGACTTCACTAAAGTCTTAAAGGATTGTAGTTTGAGCCAAAACACTAGTAAAAGTCCTGAATCCAAAATGTTACTTAAGTAAAAGTACTGAAGTATTATCAGCAAAATGTACTTAAAGTGTCAAAAGTAAAAGTAGCCATTTGCAGAATGGCTCCTTTCACAGTGTTATATTCTTATAGAATATTATTATATAATTCTGTTTTTCTCACCAACGAATACATGTGAGAGCCTTTTAATGTTTGTGTGGAGCCAATTTTAGATATTTTGTATAATACTGGATAGTTAGTACTGTAGTACTGCATCATATCACATGAGCATATCATGTGTTTTTTTATGTAAAAACTAACTAGTAACTGTAAGTGGCAAGTAAATGTAGTGGAGTAAAAAGTACAATATTTCCCACTGAAATGTAGTGCATTAGAAGTATAAAGCAGAATGAAATGGAAATACTCAAGTACAAGTATGTCAAAATTATACTCAAGTACAGTACTTGAGTAAATTTACTTTGTTACATTCCATTTTTAAATTTCTCATGTGACAATTTTCTCAAAAATGTATTACTTCCCTGTGTGGGAATGATACAGTTTATCTTATGTTACTTACTGCTACTACATCTATTATTAATAGTACTCCTAAATTATGTTTTTTATTGACCCTAGTACAGTATTAATAAATCAAAAAGGGAAGATACATGTGAAATACAAGCAGAGGTGATGTACAAACTGTAGTGTTTGATTTTATGATTATGATTTCTTCTTCATCATACATTTCCTATCTTTACTGATATAAGCAGTGCTGCTTGGGCTATAGTGCCATCTTTGATGTCAAGGAAACTGCATTACAGCGGTGGAAAGTAACAGAACATTAACTCAAGTACTGTGCTTAAGTACAATTTTGAGGTAGTTGTACTTGAGTATGTCCATTTTATGCTCCTTTATGTTTCTGCTACACTAGAGTTCAGAGGGAAATATTTTACTCTTTTCTCCACTGTATGGAAAAACACTGTGTGTAGGTGCTACACAAACCTGCTTGTTACGAAGTGTGAAAAAAACACGAGTCAAGAATCCCCCTCCAACATCCTTCCCTTGTTTGTTTGTATATCATATTCTGGAAATAGTCAGAGGTTGTTGATAAGTCTTTGGGTGTAATGTTGCTCACCTTAGAGTAAACATAGTAAATTCTATGAAGACAAGCGGAGACAGTCAAGGGCCCAACCTGTCCTGTGGCGAGTAGTCCCCTCTGACACACCCAGTGCCAGTAAGCAAGGGCACTGCGCCCCCATAGGAAGCCCTGTGTGTGGCGTCCTCCGGTCGTGATCAGGATGATTAAGAGTTCCTTCCTTTCCTGCTCGGAGAGGCATTGTCGTGGTAAGCAGACATGCTGCCGACACGTTGTCCTGGCGAGGAAGTGAGTCTCTCGCAGTCCGGTGAGCAGCAGAGGGGCTGAACACTGATGGCACAGTCCCATCTAAACAGACCTCTTCATTAAGGGATGGTGATTCAAATGGGAATAATTAAGGAACATTTGATTCTTACTTGGTTAGAGTTAAAAATAGTCTGAAGCCACCAGTCATACTTGCTTCTGCCAGTGGTTCCCAACAGGGTTGGGACCCTCTAAGGGATTGCAGGATAAGTCATGTCATGATTGAGATGATTTACAGGTGGGGAAGGGGGAGGGGGACACATATTTCTACAACACAAATTCTTCGTATTTTCCCACCTTTATCTAATTTAAGATTTTTTATTGTGAACTACTAGATAATTATACTACTTCAAGCCTCTAAAAAATGTTTAAATGCAAAAACCTGTGGAAGGAACATCACTCTTTGGTTGTACTGCTGGCAATGCAACCTGTGATAAGGGAGTTGTAAGTTGACGTTGCTGTCCTTAACATTGTTTTGCTTTCGAGGGTCATGAGCCAAAAAGGTTGGAGACCACTGATTTGTGCTAAAGTTCCCTGATTTCAAGTTTATTATGGGTTTTATTTTATTGGCAACACACTGTTTTATAGAATTGAGGTGATTGTGTGTACTCTAAGTTTTGTTTGCTTGCTGTAGAATGTCAGGACACGGATGTGCATTGGACTCTAACAACTAACACAAAGCACACAAAATGTGTACAGCTCTGTGATGCTTTTAGCTGAATTGTAGTAATTTTCAGCAAATTATTTTTGATTGAATTAAGCAAAATGGGTACAAAAAATGGTCATATCCCAACAAGAGTCTACAACCATGCCAGCAGCTTTGTATTTAACCAAAGTACTGAGCAAATTTTCATTTTGTTGTCGAGACATTTTACTCTAAACCACAAATGTCAACCTCAAGGTGGCGCTAGAGGAAAAGTCAGTGGATCATCAAAGTCATTAAGATTCATCCTATCATGAGGAATCATGAATGTCTGTACAAACTTCCTAAGTATTCAAGTATTTCAAGTAATTAGGAATCGAGACTGCAAGTAATGTATAAATATATAGATCTTTATTCATTTATTTACTTCATATGCTCAGTTAACAGTGTTGGAGAACATTACTTTCATTAAAATTAACCTCCACTGAACAAAACAGAAAAGGCGAGGAGGATGGCTCGAGCTGCTGCAGGTCTGACTAGTCATGGTTATGTATGAAGAATATGCAATAAAAATGCAATAAAATCCAAATACATTTCTCTTTGCATTCAGGTTGAAACCTTGTTATTGTGATAGCAGTAACTAAAATGAAATCTAAGACTAATTATAAGAAGTGAACATACTCCATTATGATGTTAGGCTGGCAAGAAATAATATAACAAATACTACAAACGTTAATTTCCTACTATGTACTAAAGTTTAGAGTTGAAAATGTAACATAAATCAGAAGTCTTTGTAACATGTGACCCTCAACACTGTTTCATAATAATATACCTGTAGAATACAAAATTATACTTGATATAAAAGTATCAGTGCATATTCACTTCCTCTCCACATAAACAACACAAATTGGTCACAAACAAAACATCATTGGGAAATACACACAAAATATCCACTTTATACTGTAGTTTCCTCACTGGCAAATACTGTTTTCTTTAGTGGTCAACAAGCACAAGTTAGCTGCATTTCTACAGGGTGTGTGTACGCTAATACAAGTGTGAGCGAAGGTTTGGTCCACAGTACTTTCAATACATCAGATATTACAAATAAAATGCTGTTAAAACATGTTAACAAATAATATAACAGTTTTTGGAGCCTGCCCTGCAAGCTTTACTAACACTTAGCACAAGATGGAGAATATCCACATACATGTTTCTGCAGGAGCACATTCCCTCAGCTTTACTATAAGTGAATACAGCAGCAGCACAAACAGCATATACATATGGAGTGAAATGTTGGGATATTACATGGTGATATCAGGAAGACTGAGCTGGAAAATCCTTTGGTTAACTTTTAAACATGAATCTAAATGAACAAACACAAGTGGATTACTAAGGGACAGTGTTTATCTTCTAAATAAATACACAATACATTTTACTAGTGCTTTTTGAATAAATTGTTCCTATGACATCTTGTTCTAATCTCATGTTTCTTACTCAACAAGAAGGTTTTCTGCTCACTTTCTTTTTAGTTTGACCAAACAAAAATAACACAGCGTTCGAGTTTCTTCAATCGGAGTAGGAATATACAGAAATTATTCATTTAAATGCTCTCATGGTCGAGCTGTAATGTTAAATCTGAAGCCGTCTGGTCGAACTCTCACCTCTACCCTGTTTCCTCCATTTACCTCCATTAACCTGTGATTTTCCATAACCTGGAGAGCTTCAAAAACATCCAGCACTCACTCTGCCACTCTGGGTCAACCTGAGTTAGTTGAGGTGATATTTTTATGGAATTACATGAGCAATGACAACTCAAATTAGACTTTCCATAATTAATAATCAATGTTATATTACTGTCCATCTGCTTTTTGTTTTGAGCAAAACTGAACTTTAGCCAAACTTCATATGAGCGGATGTGGCCACATTACAAAAATAGCTTCTCTTTAATGGTTTTCACAAATTACTTTCCAGTTTTTACTTTTTGAGTACAATATAAACTCAGCTATTCCCTCTCTTTTCTTTTCTGGATGTTTTTCTTCATTACCAAAGGTTGTAGTTTAATCCGATCTGTGGTAAAGTTGGAATCATTGTGGTTTGTTTTCACAGTAGATGAAAGAAATACCTGAGCCTGTTTTCAGCTGTTTGATATATCACAGTGAATGTGGAACGGACCAGCAGCATTAATGTCTGAAATTGGAAAGGAATCAACAGTCTACAGGTTTCCTTTTGTTGCGCAGCAGACGCCCTGGAAGTTGGAAGATGTAGAAGTTACAGCCGAGAAGCTTTATGATTCATGATTCATTTCAGAGCGCCCTTTATAAACACTTTAAGAGGGAATCTCACGTGTTTTCCTCTCAAACTTGGCTACAGAACAGTCCAGAGATAAGAGTCAGAACAGAGGAGAACAAAGCAAAGGCCTTGGGGCTGTCAGTCAGATTCTCCAGGGCCCTAGCAGGAGGTTACACAGGTGGGGTGGAGTAGCGCACCACATAGTTGTAGTCAGGTGGCGGGCTATGACACTCCAGACCGGCGTCCAGGGCCGAGTCGTCCAGACTGAAGTCCAGAGAGGGGACCGTGGGTGGGAACTTCTCCGTGTCACTGAGCACAGACTCTTTACTCTTACTCACTGCCTTCATCCTGAAAACACAAAGAGATGCAGCATAAATGTAACAGGGAAATATCACCATATTAGGGCTGCTACTACACAATTAAATTCAAAATACATCATTTTGAAGGGGCAA
Source organism: Siniperca chuatsi (assembly GCF_020085105.1). Lineage (NCBI taxonomy): Eukaryota > Metazoa > Chordata > Actinopteri > Centrarchiformes > Sinipercidae > Siniperca > Siniperca chuatsi. Next base: position 12,803,914 of record NC_058049.1, on the reverse strand, counting down.
TTCAAAAGAAGCAGGTTTGTAAACATAAAAACACACAAACTATTCATCCACATGCTTAAAACAAGCTAAAACTACAAAATAATCCGTCACTGAAATGAAAGTTGATTCAGAGTGATGCTTTTCATTATTTACTTAGAACGCAGCAAAACAAAAATGCCTCCATCTATTATGATAATTTTTTAATGTAATTTTTAAAGCAAAAATGTCAAATATTCTCTGGTTTCAACTTCTCAAACATGAGGATTTAATGCTTTTCTCTGTTTTGTATCATTGTAAACTGAATATTCTTTGGGCTGGTGATGATTATGTTATTTGATCCCATAGACACTCAACAATTGAGCCAAGATAGCCTAATACTGCTGTTTGACATAACTTCAGACTACACCAAATACATAAAAAAGGTCTGCCCTAAGGCACTTAGTTAGTGCCATTAGTTTCTGACTCTGGGAATGTTGGAAAAACAGTAAAATTCCCCAAAACTACTGTATCTCTGAACTATCTCTTTAACCAAATCACACACATTTAGGCCATTCTGTGTGATCTCCTTTTGATAACTAATGTAATAACTAATATAATATTTTTTCACTTCCATTCACTGAGCCTCCCCTGAAACTGTTTGGAGCCCCCCTGGGGAGGCCCGCCTCCCAATTTGAAAACCTTTGGGCTATAGGAAATTGTGATGGTCATTTTTCACCATTTATGACATTTTATAAACAAAAGATAAATGTATTAATCAAGAATATAATCAGCAGATTAATCGACAATGAACATAATCATTAGTTGGAGCTCTAATATCCACGAGTTCTAGCTTGTCATGATTTTTCTCTTCATGAAAACAGATGCAGCAATTTAAGTGGGTGATGGCCACGTTATCAGCCTTGTACAATGAACAGACACTCCTAATTGTAAAAACAGACACAACAAATCAGTGTGGTGTGACAGGATGATCAGATAACGTCCTGAACAAGAAATGACACAGGATCCAAATGTTCCTCAGGGCTTTTCTCAAAATGCATTCTTGTGTCCTTATTATGTGCTTCACAAAACATTCAAAGCCCCAATGAATTGATTGTTTATATTATTACAGCATCTTTCAAATTATTCTGATGGCATAACTTTTTATTTGTGGGAAAATGAGACAATCAGAGTGGAAATTGGTGCAGTCAATGAGGATTAGGGTTAGCTGTGCACTTTAACTTATTCGGCATAATATCAAGCTCTTCTTTCTTGACAAGTTGTTTTTTCAAGACAACTTGACTTGATCGCTCTCACAACAGAAGGCTCTTTTGATATTTTTTTATTTAAGAAATGGCCCTTGTGAAGCTGTACAATCAGACAAACCTCTCCTTATTCATATATGATGTAATCAATCATCCTGAGCTTTTATGCTTCATTTGATGCTCAGAATATGAGTAATTGCCTTTAATTGTCTTTGGAGGTTGCTATGGGTTTCCAGAGCTCCTCTCTCGAGGTCAACGGGTCAATGCTCAGCGGGGGTAAGTGACGCTGCTGTACTGGAATGTTGCCCTGATGAATAACTACCTGGTAAAGTAGGCATCAAAAATAGTTAACAATAGTACAATGTTGCCTTGCCGATGCCAAGCACAAGGTGGGGATACAATTGGCAACTGAGCAACAGGAAACAAAATGAGTCAGGGTAAAAAAATTGACCCTGAGCTGAAACAATTAGTAGATTAGTTGTATAAATTATTTTTTAAAGCAAAAATGGCAAAAACCAGTGGTGACAGCTTCAAATGTGAATATTAGCTGGTTTTCTATGATAGTAAAACTAATATCTTTGGGGTTTAGACTCTTGGTTGTACAAAACAGGGCTAGCTTTTGTTTTTAATATTTACTTACAGCAGTTTTGTCTGCTAAGAATCTATTAAATCATTGCTGAGGCAACTCCCTTGGCAAGAATATTCAATCATCTTAAAGTTGTGTTGTGTGCTACTGGCAAAAATAAGTCAGGCAAGAGGAGTGGTGAAGCCCAAGGGAGCAACAGGTGGACTTCAGCTAAACAAAAGGAGCACAGCACTTTAGCTAACAGGGGAGCCCCTTGTAAACCCTCCTAAGTTCAAAGGTGGCAGTGACTGAGCGGTTGCCCAGCAAGGAAGTCCTCCCCTCAAAATGCAGATAATACTCTGCATGCCTGAGTTGATTCTTTCTGCCAAGCCTCGACTTCACATTTTGAGCTCTAAAAGTCACTGTGAGTGGGTGTGGGTGTTTGTAGAAGTGAGTTTGGTGAGCTGTAAGTGAATTACAGCACATCAGAGAGTGTCATTAACTCTGTTAAGTGTGTCTCTTAAGTTACTTCCCCAGTACTTGTTTACATGTTCCCTCTTAATAACTTATAAATGCTTTTATGCTGTTTTCACAAGTTTAGACTCTTTCCTCTTCAACTTAACAGAGATTTGAGAAACATATTAAGATTTGCTTTAGGACAATTTAATTTACTGCTTTTCCTCCTTTAATTTGAAGCCACAACACTTTGAAGGAGCATTAATAGTTGCTACTGTGCAGGGAACAGTAGAATAATATATACATAATACTACAAGGTTTAAAGTGTAATTACTGAGTTCAGAGGTTTGACCCTGTAAATCATCCCTGCCACTGAGCTGCTGTAAACTTAATATGTAAGCCCTCACACACCTACAGAGACCCTCCTAAGAAAAAGATTTACAGAAATTTTACTCAGATTTGACTTCATCCTCAAATAACCCTAAAGTGAGAACATATTGTCTTGTTTTTTTCCTTCACGATAGTTTCTTAAAGTCATCAAACAATCCACAGGATTTTGGAGTATAAGCTTTAGTCCAATGTCACTCCTTTGAGATTATGTGTGCTTGTTACCTAGCATTTACATTATACCAGACAGCCATGACTCATAAGTTAAATCTGGGAGGTATCTCATTCAGGACTCTTTTAGTGAAAACAAAGAGGTTTTAGTGTGCGCTCTTAAAACAGCCAAACCTCAAGTGACGCATCCACTCTGCTTTTGTGCTCAGTCCTTCAGTTTGTCACCTTCAAGCTTTTTCCCTCCCACTTCTCCTTTGTGCCACTGTCCCTCCCGCATGGCTTCTTCAGTCAGACAAAAAAACTAGCCCCTGAAGAAACTTGTGTGTGTGTGAGTGTGTATGACAGTTATAGTGTCTACATTCCAGCACAGCGTGGAGGTTTCCAAGCAGGTATTTTGCAGTCTCTTCCAGTGTGTTTGTGTGTGCTGATTTGTCACTTGCAGGGCATGTGCAGGGGTGCTGTGTGGTGTAGTGTACGTACGCTAGAGCCATGATGCTCAGAGGTCGGCCTGCCAATGATTCGAGGCGCTTCAGAGTCTGCATGTTGTCAGATGACAGGCCCATCCCGCTGTCTGACTGACCGCCCTGACGATGATGCAGAGACAGACAGAGAGTGAATATTCAAAACCCCAAACGTCATCTTTCCTTCTTTGTTATCGGAGTAAACTTTATTGCTATAGAACCTTTCAAAACCAGAGTTACAAAGTGCTTCACAGGTCAAAAGTATGAAATACAAAAAGAATTTCAGGGAATGGTCAAACATAGTGAAATTACATAACATATATCATAAAACCACTGGAGTGATAAGTTAAAAATGCCTATAGAGGTGGCTTTTTAAAAGCTTTTATGTTTTAAGATTATTTTGGGGGTAAATTCCACCTTTATTTGATACTTTGATACCATTGAGCTATCAGGACGCCCCTTAAAGCTTAAATGTGAGACTCAGCTGATCTGATAGTGAGTGGGACTTTGTTCCACAGTGTTGGAGCTAAAACAGTAAAAGCATAATCCCCCTTTGTCTTGGGCCTGAACTGAGGAACTTTTAACAACATTTGGGTGTCACACCATAGACGTCTTGGTGCAGAATAATGAGTGAAAAGATCAGAAATATATAGTGAAGCCAAACCACTGAGGGCTTTAAAAGTGTCAGAACCTGACAAACACCTTGCTGTTACATTTTGCACCAATTTCTGTATCGCTGACTTTGGCGATATTTCTGATTTGTAGACAGCAAGACTGAACAAGACTAAATGTGATGGTTAAGGTTAAAGTATAATTCAAAAATAAACTCCTAGTTTTCTGTGGTCCAAGGTGGGGGTTGACCAATTGCCAGAAATGTTTTATCAGTATTCAGTTGCAAAAAGTTAAAGGCCATCCAGTCTTTGATAGCAGCAAGGCAGCAGTGTAGGGAATCCATATTGTTAAGATTTTCATGACTCAACAAGATGTGTCATTGGCATACAAATGGTAGGTCATAGTGAATAATATGGCCAAATGATAGCAGATGAAAACTAAATAAAATCGGGCTAAGTATCGAGCCTTGTGGGACTCCGCATGATATGACAGCCAGGGAAGAAATAAAGTTATCAGCAGTTATCAACTTTGAACACTTTGAACATAGGTAGGATGAAAACCAGGATGAAAGGATGAAAACCAAAACAACGTTGTATCCTCTCATACAGTTCAATAGGGCCACTATAAATAATGACATTTATGTTCCAGGTTGAAGTTTCTAATTAACTGTCACATGCCTGTCATCTAACTAATTGCTTGGCTTAGGATAAATTAGAGCGGAGAGTGTGTGTCTGTCTGGTTTAGATCCAGAATGAATAACTCACCTTGTGGTTGTCATTTGTCCCGTTCTCCACTGTAACCTCGTCGAACGTTTTCACACTTGCAGGGCGGATCTTGATGTTCCTGGCAAGAAAATATTTCTAGGGTAAGTCTCCAAAATACCCTAAAATGTTCTCTTTCTGTTTAGAGAATCCTTTTGATTACACTAGAGCCAAAAGGGAAAGTTCAGCAACAAAACTGCATGAACATAATCACTTAAATCAACAATGTGCGGCATCTATGACATTGTACTTGTACTGAAAACACACCTTGTTTACTTTGAATTTCAACACTCAGAGGCTAAAATGACTGCTTAATTTAGCTTATGGGGTAACTGTCATTACTGCTTTTCAACACCTCTTCAATAAACACACTTAGAGGACTTGTGAAAACCCAAGAGCTCAACAAATATTATTTTAAGTGGACATAAATCTTGAAGCTGGCTCTGTGGTTTTTGGTGAAATTCCTCACAGGAGCCACAATACTGAAAGCTCTCTGGCCATCAAGCTGCTTTGTGTATATTTCTTATCATGTGCCAGTCAGGTCTCTCATTGTCCTCAGGTCAGACCTAAATGTTCTCCTGGTTGGGTTTAGTCTGAGTGCTACAGGAACACTAATTGTTTTGGATAAAGTTCAGTGCATGTAGGAAAATGATTTAGGCATTTCCTTTGCAAAACAGACTCAGCACTGTTTGCCTTTGAGGATAGGTTTACATGTCAAGATAAGGTGATTTATTTCCTTTGAATGTCTTAACAAGTTCATAGGGGAGTGTAACAGATCTGATCCAACAAGGTTAAAGCTAGGGTAGGTAATGTTAGAGAAATTAGCAAGAGACATATAGATTTTGAAAGTATCCAACTAAAAAAAATCCCACCCCCTCCCTTCTGGCCTACCTCCAAAGTAATTCCCCCAAAACACATTTTCATGTGCAATGAATGCACGGGCAGAGTGCGCACAGGTAGGCATATAGGTAGGTAGACAGGCAGGTAGGCAAATTCATTGATTGGATGTGCTTATTACAGTCCTGCGACAGCCACAGATACCGGATTTTTTTCATTTTTTCCCCAGAGCATTTGATTTATTGATTACTGCCTGGATGTAATGAGAATTTCATCAAATATAACAAAAATGCTTCTGAATTACATTACCTACCCTAGCTTTGAGAGTCTACAGATAAGCTAGCAGCTCTGAGAGGCTGTTCTGAGGCACAGTGGTGCTTTGAGCTAAATGCTAACATCTGCATGCTAAGATGCTCACAATGACAATGCTAACATGCTGATGTTTAGCAGGTATAATGTTTGCCATGTTCACCATCTTAGTTTTGCGTGTTAGCATGCTAACATTTTCTAATTAGCATTAAAGACAAAGTACAGCTGCGGCTGATAGGAATGTCATTAGTTTTGCAGGTATTTGGTCATAAACCAAGTATTGGACAAATTAAAATTTTGACCTGATGATGGCGCTAGATCAAAGGTTAAGGAAGCACCAAAGTTATAATTCATCATGAGAGCAACATGAAAATCTGAACCAATTTTTATGGCAATTCATCCAATATTTGTGAGAGATATTTCCCTCAAAACCACAAATATCAAACTTATGGTGGCGCTAGAAGAAACGTAAGGGGATCTCCAAAGTCAGTATGAGTCATACATGGAAACCACGAATGTCTATACAAAATTTCATGGTAATCCCTTCAACAGTCTGTCAAAGTACATTAGAGTTTCAAGTGTCTGTTTTATGTAAACTAGCTGATGAACAATGATCCATGTTCTCACCAGGTGCTCCCTGAGTCGCGGTGGGATACGGGTCGTGTAGGCGTCTCCTCTGACGGCACTGTGTTGGACGGGTCTCCCACCTTACCCAGCAGGGCTGTGTTGATGGGTATGTAGTGCTTTCCCTCCTAAATCAACCAAACAGAGACAGAACATCTAAGAGTACAGCCTTATGCTTCCATGAAGGAAATTATAAAGAGACAAGAGGGTTAAGTAGCTCGATGCTGCGTGTGCGCTATACAAACGCACACATCCACAGGTTGTGGCGAGCAGCCAAAGGAACTAAGGTCATGCCTAATAAATCCAATACAATGTTCATGAAGTTGCTGGGAGCGTCAGAGACCGTGACCAGCCTTCCTGCATTGTAACAATAGCTTTATTAATAAGAGTCAAACCCCTCCACTGTTCATTCTGTCCAGTCTGAACGTTTTATCATGAAGATGGCTTTCACAGACTCATTTGTAATGCAACATGCTGTAGTTTTCATGTGATGTGTGGCCTTGTCTTTATCTCTTATTACTTCACTGGACAGTCCTGTGTAATCTTTGCAGAAGTAGTGAAATGTAATTTCTGTTCTCTTTAGTGGCTGAAAGTGGAAACATGACTATGGGCATCATATAGATCCTGATGACTGAAAATGATCTCTTCTTGTTGGGGCTCTGGCCAGTTTCCTGTCATCAGTGATAGTAATTGTTAAGTGCCCCACTTTCTTCAATTTCCATCCATCTTTTTCAAAAACAGGCGGTGTAGTCCCTCATTCGTCCAGGAGTGGAAGGAATCTGCCTGAGTATCTGTTAATAGCTAGTTTCACCTGAAACTGACCTAGTTGAAACTGGTCAGTTTCAGATTCCTTCCTGAGGGCAGGGCTTATGTAACATAGAGTAGCTTAAATTTCTAGTTCCCGTCCCATTTTTTCACAATTGAAAATGACTTCCGGATGGGAGCCGAAACGTCTTGATTCTGAAAACAGTGTCCAGATGACTACGACTGAAACCTTTTCTACGATTTTTCAAAAACATTTTGTTATTCTTTCATAGGCCTAGAGGTCTTCAAGGGTCCACCTGATCTGAAACAGACCCATCGAACATCAAACCCAAAAACTTCTGACTTCAAATTCTCCATTTTGCCTCAAAAGTAGTCTGAATATAATTTGGACCCAGTCCGACTCAGGTTACAGGTCAGGTCTCAGTTAGCCATGAAGACCCCTAAATAGGCCTTTCTCACAGAAGACATTTTGACATGTCACAGTAGGAAAAATCAATAAAAAGAATGGTATCTAAATTCCATTTAGCTGCTTCAGTTTCAGGGTCCTGGTATTGTTCATGCCGGCTCACTGTCACACTCTAATGGCTTAATAGGACACTTGAATGAAATGGAGCCATTGTTACTGTTATTAATAACACCTGTGCTTTTACTACGACAAGTCAGAATGTCTGCTGTGGAAAAGGCCTACTGGACTACGTCAGGTGGATAAAACTTTCAACAATTTGTGTGACATGTCACAGCATTCATACCAGACAATGCTGTCTTGAGTCACACTAATAATTACATTGTTTTTCCCATGTGTTTTGAAGTGCGGTTCCTCGTACAAGACTGTTGGTGCCATTTCAAAGGGAGCCAAGTGTTTGTGATGAGTGTTACTTCCCCTCTCAGTTACTCTGAGTACTCCCCTGGGTGAGACGCTGCTCTGAATCTTCTTTAGGCGGCAGGACTCTGATCAGCAATGCTGCTTCCTGAGTATTTGCAGTTCTAGTGACTAAAGTTCATTCTGCAGAACTAGTGACTAATGTTGTTAGCCAGTAAAGCCACAATATGGTCAGGATTCTCAAAGTATATGGGGTTTAAAACTGGAAATAGAAATTTTGTTCCAGTATTTGTCAGTTACTGAAAACATTTCTATAAACATTTCTCTTTGTGTATCACTATCATCTTTTAGTTTGAGTTCACACCAGAGCTCAACAGCTGCGGGTCATAAACTGTTCATTCCTGCTACTGACTGGATTTTCACTCTTTCTTGTCAATCATACCTGTTGCACGCTGGCCTGAAGCAGGTCTCCCAGCCTTTCCACCAGCTCAGTGAAGGTTGGTCGCTCCTGTGGCTCCCCCTGCCAGCAGTCCAACATGGTCTGATATCTAAGAGCAAAGAATACAACACTGAACACAAACTGCAAGAAAGACACATGCAAGCCTTCAGCATACTGGATGGACACTCTTAATGCTGTGGTTGATGTATTGTAAACTGTGACTAAGCACCTTTAAGAAGAAAAACGTCTATCCTCAGGAATGGTAGTTTGCTTTGTATTGAGCGACCACATCTGGTCCACCGCTAAATCGACTGTAGATTCTAGATTATTCATACATGCTCTGTTTTCTATTTTCAGGTGATCCTGAGCCTCTGTGGCTGTATCTGATTCTCTCTTAGTCTTGGGTGTGAAGACCAGTGAGAGCACACAGCCTCGTTCAGGTCTCTGACAAGCTGTCAGCGTCTCTGCCCATGTGGGAAGACTCAGAGCCTTTATGTGAGTTTCCATTGCAGTGGTCTGTCTCATTTTGTGAAGGAATTTAGGAACAGAGCGCCACGGCTGCTATTTAAATTACGTTTGCAGCGTGTTACTGATTTGGATTGGTCTGTGATGGATCCCTATCCTGTTTCTTTTGCAGCAACCATCACTTTCCCCCCAGATATCTAAAGTTTTATGTAACTAGATCTATTATGATTCCCTTTTGGCATCATATTTAGTCAATCTCAAATTTGAGAACTTGGAAAAGCAGATGGTCTGTTGCTGCGTATTGACACCCCTCTCTTCTCCATCTGTGTTTGTGTGCAGGGCATCTAGACCTCTCTGCTCCTCTGAGTGTTGTCAGGCCCAGCTGAAAGAAGCCAAGCGGCTGTGATTCCGACGTTAATGAACATAGAGTATACTCGTCCAGGTGGTAGCCCTCCTAATGGTGACAGGATGTGGAGAGCATGATCACAGCCTTTATGCATATCATTGAGGCAGGGGAAGTAGACACATTGTATGACTGCACAATTTAAACCACATTTCCTGCCTGATCCGCAATGAGAATAAATAGCCTTCCCCCTGCATGTTTTGGTTCCTGAGGGAGTGTGGTGTTTCTGAGGGAGGTGGGTGGGATTGTGCAAGTGTGGTAGGATGGGAAGTGAGCATCCTATTTATTGTCCTCCTACTCTCTGAGCAGCATCCGCAAAAATTCCTCTGCAGTGCATCAGGACGGGGGATCTTATTAACAGGCAGCAGACAACATTCCTGATGAATCAGTGCTGCTGTGGCACAAATTAACTGCCTGCAACCTCATGTGCTTTTCATCATTCATATATTACGAGTTTGGGGTGAGGGTCAAGGTGTCAAAACCTGGGTTTACAGACACATGCGATCAACTGCAGACCTCTTCAGGGGATCAGCGGAATTCACCCCACTGACTCTGAGTGCATTACTGTGCATCCCATTTAAACTAATGTCAGCAGGTTTTATCTTAGCTTTAAATTAGCAGCAGGCTCCACAACCATAAGCATACAAAATATATAATCTGGCAGTTCTATTTTCGTCAATGGACTGCCTGAACCAAGATGGAAAGTACGAGAGATTCTTGGCACCAATAGGTCTGCATCTACAGATCCTCTGTTCTGACTGAAAACTGCAGTCTGGACTAGATTTTGTGTATCATTTCCAATCACTGTCTCCTTTGCAAAGATGATGAATTCATTCAGTTAGCTTTACTTGGCACAAGCTGCTCTAAAACTCTGTACCTTTTGATATCACATAATTATTAAGCAGAAGTGCAGCACTATGCTTTCAAAACAAATAAGATTTGTGGACTATATGAGTAATTTTAAATTAAAACCAGACACAACGTATGCACACATGTTGGAATGAGACTCAGCTGCAGAGCTCAGATGGTGGATCGGCTGCACATTGGACAGAAAAGTCAAAGTATTCTTACAACAAACAAAGGTTTGTCTAGCTGTATCACTGACTGACATCACTGATACCAAAGAAGAGGACTCTCTCTTCTACCACAGATATTTATGTCTAGCACATCCACCAGCCCCTGCTAAAAAAAATCAGCCAGTCTCTGGTGCTCCTTACTGGGGGGACTTGGACTCCAGACTTCGCATTTAATCGTGGTGCTCAGTTACATCTGTGCCACTGTCAGTCACAAAATGCTTCAGAGCTTAAAGCTTGCTGCTGCAGAGCTAATCAGAGGCTAATGTTTCCTCCGGCAACATTCAGTGCAGGATTACCCATGACTCAGGCACCCCTGACTTGCTGGTGCAACCACAAAGAGGGAGAAAGAAACAATGCCTCCTCTTAGTTGTATATCCATATGGGAGGCTTTTACTTGCTGCCTTATTTTCTTGGCCTCTGTGAGGAGAACATACAGCTGAGGGTATGGAGCAGGCTGGCTGGGATAAACAAGACTTCTCTAGCTATAGGAAAGCCACAAAGATCAAAATTTTGGATGTGATATAGTTTTCTCACAAAGTAAAAACAATAAAATGTTTGCAATCTTACATTTTTCTAAGGCAGATCAAGTTAAAGCTCCCAAGCACAGTCCACTTCACTGCTCTCTTCAGGTGGACAGCATGCAGGTACTTTTTACATTCATTTGATGTTTACTGAAGAATAGTGAATAGGAATTCTCACATTTCAGAGGAAGAGTATTCTGGCGCTCTCATCCTGGTCCCCTCTTTCAGCCTGCAGCAAAATTCTTCGTCAATTTGGACGCCGGGGTACGGGGAGGCACCTGGGAGAGGAAAGAGGAGGAGAGGTTTATTACAGTTTTTTGTTGTGCATAAAAAAGGCCATACACAGTCCATTTGTATGACTTTACTTGTATCTTAATGTGATGGGAAACATGGAGGTACTGTATGAAGTATGTTGCCGTTTACATTATTACGTGAGGTTACATGGTATTAACATTGTAAAATCCAAAAGTAAGAATATCTTTAAGAAAGCTACGTTAGTAGTTAGTGCTCAGTTACATAATTACTACAGTATTTCCATTCAGTGTTAATACTTGGATAAACAGTTACTAACTGAGGTATTTTAAAGGCTCCAAAGTAAATCCTTAGGGTGCCATTATTCAGAAAGCTGGTTTTTGCTCGTTTTTTTTAGGTACACCTAATAAACCCTTGTATAGTGTATTGTATATACACCAGGTGTTTCTATTATTTTGTCCACCCTGTTTATAACAATGAGGGTTGACTAAATAACACAATAATGCAATACATTTCAACAGCAGTAAAAGCTACATCCTCCAAATGAGTTGAATCAACGCCTCTCTAAAACAAAACCTGAACATTATAACCTCCATCAAGGGAGGATTTATATCAGGACTGTTTTATTAGACTGCATTCGTTTTGTTTTAGCTAATAAACTGGCAAGTTAGTGTAGTTTATAGTACATTAGAAGACTTATGGTGTCTGGAAAAAATACAAGTTACTGAATGTAACATCAACACCAAGTCTTGAGCCGTGAGTAGAAAAGAAACAATTTTGAAAAAACAAAAGCTCATTTTCTTTACTACGTTCAGATGATATCAATATGACCAACAGACTCTGAGTGACTGACACATTAAGGTTTTAAAGGATTACTATGCACAATGTGCAGATACAAAGACAACACCTGCCCAGTCTCTACTGGAAATATTAAACTCTCTTTACTGGTGCGTGTGAGCACTTTTCCAACTGCAATATGCGACATGAAAACATCTCGCAGATTAGTTTGCAAGCTCTTGCAGATTGCGTAACAGCTGCTGTATACATACATGTTTACCTAACAAATTGCTAGAAAAAATTAAATATGAAGGATTTTTAATCAGAACTGGTTGGATGATCTACTCATGACATACAGTAAATGTTTAATGTTGCATGGATTGCTGAGTCATGAATCTGTCAAATGTATCACTCACCAACCAAAACCACCACTTATTTTATTTGCTTTTGAACTGTGATGTTGGTAATAAAATTAGAATTTAGAGCCAAAGCCTACTTCATGCTCGGCCCCCTGGGAAAACTTACAGTCATACACTGAACCAACTTGTATCCAATATCCAATTTTGTTGGTTTTGGAAAATGAAGCCCATTCCTTGTTATCAATACAATTTCCTTAGTCATTAAATAATATTTGTGTTCGCTTGAATCTCCACGCACAACATAAAATACCATCTCTGTGGCCAAACTTATAGGGAAACCACAGATTCAGCTTGGCAAAGTGTTTGAACACTTCTAAAGAAATAAAGCTTAATGCATAAGTAAAAGCTGCAATCTGTGATTTGTGTAGAAAAAACATTTCAATCCCAACTGTCACTGTTCACATGGCCCATTTTTCTAGTTGCAGCCGATGTAGACTTTTCTAAAAGTTTTTGGAAAAACATACTTTAAATATAACTTATTGTATCATATCTTATGCTACTGTATCTTATCGTGATATCAAATGTCTGTACAGTCCAAAGATATTACCTGTGTTTTATGATGAGACAGAATATTCTCTCATCTCCTTTCTCTATAATGGTAATCTCATCTTTTTCAACATTTGTACCAATAATGGTGTATATCTAGTATGACAAATACCATGCAGGCCTGGCTCACTTTTTGGCATCAACACTATACCGGAAGCTTTGGTTTATTTTTGATTTAAATCCACAAAACGGAACTGACACACTTTTGGTTCACAGAGTGATTTGAAAAACACACTTTGGTTACCCTAAAACTTTTGACCTCCAAACATGATCAGGTTGCAAAGCTCACATCTTTGCCATTTTTCTTGGTCATTTTGTATCCTTGTTTCCTGATTTTTCTGAGGCCCCGCTAACACTACCCAGATGTGTAAGTGTTTCTTTAACAGAGAATGCGGTGAGAATGTGTCAAGAGTGAGGAAGAGGGAGAAAGAGAACAAGAAAAAGAAGGAAAGACAAAAGAGAAAGTGTCATAATGACGTCAGTGTGCTTTACATTTAAAAGAATATACAATTTGACACACTTTTCTTTCAGCTGCAGTGAGTGATGACACTATATGGCAGTGATTCAATGCAGCACAGTCAAAAAGTACAGAATAGCAATACGTTCAACTTTTGTTCGCTGTTTTTTTACACTTACTCTTATGTTTCCCCTGCTTCCCATGGTGACATTTAAACATACAATATTTCATGTTGAGTCTTGCTATAGAAACGTGTGGTTAGCTCTGTGCCACAGTGCACAGGCAATCATGGACTGCCACACAATACTGTCTTAAAGGCTGCAGTGGTTTCACAGCAGGAGCACACTTTTACACTGATCTGGCTGCTTGGTTACAGTGAGTTTGTGTTGCCTGCTGGGAAGAAATGGATAACTTAAATAGGAGGTGTTCTCTCGTTTTAATGTCCCATGCCTGTGCTAAAAATTACAGTCTAACTTCACAAGTGGCATGAAAATAGTTTTCTCAGGCTGACAATGCAAGCCCAGGCCCTTTGTCCCAAAGGCACAATTACACAGTGGAAGAAGACAGTTATTACCCAGTGCATCTGGTGAGGCTGTATAGCCGGGGGCACCAAGCGGGTCCACCAAGCTAGAGCTCTCTTCTCACTGAACATCTCTAATAACATAATCTGTGTTTATTCGAGGCTTTATGCATATGTGGAAATGTTAAGAATAAACACAAACTATCAGTAAATGTGAATTGAATGCCAATATTTTCATTTAACTAGGAAATAACGATATCTTTGAATTACAGACATTTTGCATTTTAAATGCATTTGTATGTAAGGTATGAAAAACATTGTAAACATTTCATGCAATGGTTTAACTAGGAAAAAAATCACCACTATAAACACTGCTACAAAGGGGGGTAATATTAAGCTGCATAGAATTAGGAGTATTTGTCCAATCCTTATACAGCATACTGTATTCTCTCTATATGCTGTGCATAATATTTGTCTTTGCAATCCAGGCTGTGTAGGTGTGCAATGTTGTTGCTGTTTACCTATTAATAATTTTGCATTTTTGACTGATGCATCTACTGGTTGGATGCATATTATTTGTGTCATTTGGAGCTCTGTTAGTTACCTCCTGTTGCTTTGAAACTGACCTATTGATTGCCAGGCCTGTTTAATAGCTGCTTGGTATTCAAACTAATTTGACCTACCTTTGTAGCAATGTTGGCAATTGATACTTCAACATTTAAGTCCTGGTATGTATTTGTATTTAGTTCATTATACTGTAGATATTTGGTTACTTTTACAAATTTTTTTTTAAATGTCTGTCCTTTGCTCCCTTGTATGTTAAACACTATGTGTGTGAACTATAAAACCAGTAGTGGTCAATGCTGAGCCATGACACTTACCCAGAGAGAAGATCTCCCACATGAGAACACCAAAGGACCAAACATCACTCTGAGTCGTGTAGATCTTGTCAAAAATGGCCTCAGGTGCCATCCACTTGAGTGGCAGTCTAGCCTGTACAGGTATTAAAATAAAAAATAATTTACTCCCTTATCTCACCTGTGTGGACAATAATTACACTGTAACATCTGTGGAGAGCCAGTCAGTTTAAACTGTGTCAGCAGGGGCTGCTTCTGATTTAGCTAAGAATAACTTACAGTAGTCTCCTAAGCAGGTTCCCTTTATCTCTTTCTCTTTATCTCAAACAGACTGATCTCAATTATTTTTTGAGACATTTCCAAGAACTGCTGAATTTATTGAGTCCTCATTTTTTCTGCCAAGTCAGTGGTAGCTTACTATTTTGCATGTTATCTATTAATGAAAATGCTATTGATAATTTTTTCTGTAACACAGTAAATACCAGACAGCTGGAAAAATAAACCACAACATGCAAATTTTTAGACTTTAATAAACTTACATCTCCTTTGCGCACATAATCCGGGTCTTTGTAGATGTCTCTGGCAAGTCCAAAATCACAAATCTTCACAACATTATTCTCAGAAAGCAGGATGTTTCGTGCAGCCAAATCACGATGGATGCACTAATGAAAAAAAAGAAGAAACGAAATCTTATTCAATACAATGTTTACATATATAAGTTCAACTTTTCTGCATGTAATTGACTTCACATTGGTATTCTGCGTGAAAGCATGGCTGCTGCAGGAGCAACACATGGTCAAGTCATCACTGATATTACAATAGGAGATGATGTTTTCCATATCCAGGCTAAGAAATGGTCTGTAACCGGTTATTTACAACAATGGCTTCATTCTTTAATCAGTCCCATCTGGTCTCCCCAAAATTATGAATGACTTGAAAATGAATGAATTCTAGACCGATTTAAAAAACACTGGAATAACACGGGCAAGTTTACACTACAAACACATAAATGTAAAGTGTATCATAGTAGAAGCAGAATGGTTTACACTTAAAGTTAAGAAAAGCCAAATCTTTAAGTCGTTTGCTGTATATTTATTCATTTACAATGCAGAAACTTTCTGCAAGTACTGTATGCACGACAACTTTAAAAAATTTGACTACTCTTAGAGTACTTGTGTAAATCAGTTTGCTTCTACTTGTACATCATTGACTTTCCTGGTTTAAACACACCAGTTAAACAAGGGTGAGTACGGTGCACCTTCATTAGTAAGTAGTAAAATGTGGGCAAATTTAAATCAATATGACATGATCTTTAAATAATAAATACAATAATTTCAACATAAACTTTAAAAAAGTACCTTGCGTGAAGCCAAGAACTCCATGCCTTTTGCAACTTGGAAACTGTAGCAAATTAAATCTTCCAATGTCAGGACTCTCTTATATAAATCCTCAGATTCTGTGAAACAAAAGAACATAAAGCTTTCCCAGTGGGACAGATTTTTCAAATTGGATGTATATAACATGTTTAAAACAAATAATCCTACTCATCTAGGCGTGTTTTTAAATGCAGTCACTGTAATCAGCAGCACTCTACGCCTGTCAGATTAAATCAGATAAGATGAAACAGTAACAATTCCCATGGGGAAACTGCAAATGTAAAGTCCCAGACTAAAATCCATCCTGTCATGTACATGTCTCCTCCTACACACATCCTTTACAGACGAGATTAAAAAAAATTACTTCTCCTATTTTTCAGATGTCAGGTGAAACGTGTGGTTATGGGCCCAGAGTGCTGGTCGGGGGTCTGAGAGAGGAACTCACAAGGAGTCCTTCCACTGGCCCACCTGAGTAAACAGCTAATCAAACCAGAAATAACACATCAGGAACAACATGGCCGATGTGCCATGCCCGAGCTGGAGCCCGAGAGCAGAGCAACACTCAGATCAGGAGAGGAAATAAACAGACGCCCCCCCAGACTCAGTGGGGTGACAGTGGCTCCTGCTGCAGTGATTGTACTGCAGAACAGGAGAAGGAAACGTCCCATCAGATTCGGGTTAGAAAACAATCTGAGAGGAGCTTTCATTCCTGGGCAGGAGGGGTGGGGCAGAGGTGAGAGGAGGGGGGAGGAGAGAGATAGCAGGAGGGACAAACAGAGGGGGGAGGGGATGCAGGGATTGAAAGTAAGCAAGATGTGCTTGGCCTTTACCTTCTTCCTCTTCCTCTGAGTCGCAGTAGCTCTTATCTTCGATGAAGCCAGAGCTGGCTGAGCTTCCGGTGCTGGCCACGCTCTCCAGGCGGCGCTTCATCAGCTCGCTCAGCTCGCAGCCCGATCCTGACATCACCTTACCGTCCTGGCTCTGACCAGCACACATATATCATGTTAAATGAGATGAGGTTAAACGCTGCTGCTGACATGCATGGAGCCTTCCTGTATAGTTGTCGAAACAGTCACTCCCTGCTCACACTGCTGACAAGCTCGTAATCAGAATGAGGAGAAAGCAAGCGAGTGCTGGAAAGTCTAAATCATGCAACTTGTGACTCACTTTGTAGACGATAAAGTCATCTCTCTTGCTTCTTAAATAGTTGGACAAGTTTCCATATTTGCAGAACTCCACTATCATCATCAATGGACCTGTTAAGATGGTATGTTTCTTATGATTATTCCTACGGCATGTGATAGTTCAGAATAAAGAAAGTCCAGAAAGATAGGAATGACAATTTTAACGTAAACTTTAAAATTAGACTGACAATTTAACAGGCAATCTAGCAGTAATTGAATGTACTTTTCTTATTTATTATTTTCTATACCCAAATTTCAAAACAGTAGGATTCCATTTTATAACTTCCTCAGTAATAAAGCTCACCCCCAGGCTTTGTGCAGGCTCCCAGCAGGTTGACAACATTCAGGTGATGGCCAATGTGGATCAGGATCTTTAACTCTGACATCAGAGCTTTCCGCTCATTTGACGTAGCGCCTCCTGTGATAATGTAAACACATATAGAACTTGTTCAGCATTGGTTGGTGTATCATTAAACATCCTGACTAGAAGGATATACATATTCACAATAAATTAGATTTTCCTTTAATCACTCCAGTGATGTTACGATCATGAACGCTTGGAATCCAAACTCCATGAAAAAATAATAAGAAACAGATTTTCACTTCCATAAAGTAAAGATGGAAGGTAAGATCTTTTCATTAAACAAAATCTATGCTCATGTCTGTTCTTGTGTTCAAAGTTAGGAGGGCACAACCTTTATATAACACTCAAACACACAACATGGAATCAATATTTCAATAGTCGTGAACATTTTCCTTGACTAAAATAGAGCATGGAGTTTTATGTATCCAGATTTCTTTCAATCATACAAAATTCTAATTGAAAATCTCACTTTAAAAATGGCATTTTCAGTGAAACACCTAGTAGTTTAACCATTTATTGTTTTTACTTCCCTTTCCATATTCCGAGTGCCTGTTAACGGTAAACTGCGGTAAACAGTGTCTTTTTGTAGCTGGAGGCACAACTTTTGGATGCATGGGGACCTATAAAACTATTTTTGTAGAAATCAGTAAAAATAGAAAATTATTAGCCTTAAGTTTGTTTAAGTTACCAACTCTAAAATCTCATATGTTTCATATAGTATGACAATAATATATGAAATATTTATACCAAAATTTGTACATATAAAATCTAAACATCCAGATAATGATTCCGCCTTGCCTTTTGTCTAGTATAGTATAATATGGAGAGGAAGCAGGAAAACAAGCCTGAACCCTGTTGGCTGGATTACTGGGGAATTTAATTTTGAGAGTTCATTAAATATGATGGAAAAATAATAACATTGCTTTAGGCCCAGCGATATGAAGCGGCTTTTGATGGAGGACATCCTCAAAGATAAATGCTAACGAAATTAGAGAAATAAAACGGGAGGTGCTCACGATACCATTCCTAATTTTGATAAGTTTGAACAATGATGTAATGTCATAACCTTGAATTAGGAAAATCAAGACTTAGGGGTTGTATTATGTTGCTTTGACCAACCAGATATTTATGAGCTAGAAGCTAAAACAGCCAGCTAAAACAACCTACAACTAACAACAGCCAGAGAGTCTGTTCCTCTCAGAGAGCCTGTGATTTATGCTGAGACATGATAAATGGTATGGCAGTGACCAATACATCTAACCAGCAGCCTTATTTTTCATCCTTACTAATTCATCATCCCCATATCACCAATCACTGATAGGTCTGCAGTTCTCTAATAATGCAAAAACAAATTTGAATCAGTCATTCAAACATAAAGCTGTGGTGAATGAAATAGCTGAGCATCTGTAGTCAAAACTCTTTTTAGCTTGTTGGCTTTCCTGTTTATATTTTGATTCAACATTTATGGTTTATTGTGAGTATTTGGAAAGATGCTGGAATCGGATTGTAAATAATTTCTCTTAAAAATCCAGACCGGAGACAGGGGATAGTTTCCAAATGTTAGAATCTCTGAAATGTGACAAATATAAACATATTTGTTATTGCTCATTCTGTACTTGTATTTTACACTTTTGAACTCTTCTTAACCTGCAGATTTTGGACATTCTGATCCGAGCTGTCGGATCTGTATACACTCAATCTCTTCATCAAGGACAGGGTTAGAGGTCTTAGCCTTTACCTCTAACTGCACTTTGGGAGGAACAGACACTGCATGCTTTGCTTTGAACTGATACGCCTTACAAACATTAATTGCAGGCACATGTGGTGCTATAGCTCATGAGTCTGTAATGTGCACAAGAAATAAATCCTCTGCAGAAATGACAGATAGCTGTTGCTATGCATCTGCTACCCATGCAACAGTAGATACTGTGACGTTAATGCTAGCCTGTCATGAGTGGTGGTACCTCTAGGTGGAAACTACAGTTATGTGAAAAAGAACTAGAGGTTTTGTATATTATTTTCCAGTAATATGAGTCACAGTATGAAAATTATTAGTTTTTGACACCATACCTTTCAGCATTTTGACAGCAACAGTCTTGCAGGTTGAGAGCTTGTCGATCCCAAAGGCAGAAGCCTCCACCACTTTTCCAAAAGCTCCGTGGCCAAGAGTTTTGCCTGGCAAAGGAAGAAGGTATTTGATAAGTGGGATGACATTTGAGCTTCCTGTCCCTCAGTCAGGCAATGGGTCTGTAATTAAAACAACATGCTGGGGCTCTGATCACCAGGCAGTTTTTCTAGAAAATTTTATGGTTCACTTAAGACTGGATGACAGCGCAGGTCACTGATAAGTAATGACCCTACACATCAGCTGCAGAGAGGGGTGACAACTATTCCATGTACCTTAATATGGCTGTGCATATCCTCACCATGAACTACTTTTAAAATGAGCTTTTTTTTGTTAAAAAAATGTCTTTTGACATGTGTGATTGGACTGTTATTGTTTAAAACATAATTTCAACAACTACATGCAGAGATATGGATTTCAGCTTTACGAGACAGCTGAATTATGCATAAAACCTCCAGAAACCATATTAACGTATTTAAAATTTAGAGGTCAAGCAACTGACTGTGTCTAAAGTTGGTGCCTTATTATTGCCTATAATATATTAAATTCTTTCAGTTTGAAATATCTTTCCCCACATTGGTACAATTGCACAATGCTCACCTAGTCGCAGGCGGTCACGGGGAAACTCCCATTTGCTGCTGTCATACTGAAGAAGGTCATTCTGCTCCTCGAGGGGACACTCGTCAGGGTCAATGATGATAGATGGACCCATCTTATAGTGTGCTGGTTGCTGAAGGTGTTCAATTTTATGATTATCATAAAGAACTTTTTGACAATGACAACCATGGCACAATGCAGAGTTTTGAACTTCCATTTCATTTTAAGGGTAAGTAGTAAGTAGTAAAAATGTTGACATGACTATTGAAATTCTTGCTCTACACACAAATGTTTCCTCAGTTGTTTTTTTTTTTTGCATGTGCACATTATGTTCTCCTTTGAGGCCATACCATACATGCAAACATGAGATTTGGACTTCCCAATTGCCAGGAAATGTGGAAATCATAAACACTGGCTAAATTTGTCCTTCCAATAAACTGTATTTCACAAGAGGCATGAGTCTGTCGCCTCCATAAAGTCATTGAAGCTGAATTAGTTGAAATAGGATCCGCAAACATTTCACAAATGCTATGTCACTTGTTTGACTATTTGAACTTCCTTCATGTGGTTTCTGACAAAAAGAAGTAATGTAACACCTTACCTTCCTTAGCTTGCGGATGAAGAGGATAAGCATGAGCCAGAGGAACGTGGCTGCAGCTCCCGTGCACACCAAAATGATTACCTCAATGTTTGGCTTCCCTTCATCCCCTGGAAAGAGAAGAACTCGTCGTAAACTACCAGACCTCTTTGGCAAGAAATCATTGTGTACTTTTCATGATCTCATTAGTTGTCATATTATATTCAGAGGGATTTGTGAAAATAGAGCCTGGTTTTTGACTGGAAATATTAAGACTTTTATTTCATGTCATTCTTTTCTTTATTTTTTCCTCCTAATTTTTCTCTGAGAGATTGTATACAAAAAGGAAGTGGAAACACACTTTGGTGTTTATTTCTGGTTTGTTTGGGACATGCATACCACACTTTTTCCTATAGTGTTTTCTTCCAGGCACTGTTTTTCTAACCATCCATGTCGACACTCTGAAAGCTAATATCCCTTGAATGTGTCTTGTCTCTTATTTCATGTGATCCTTGAATAAACAGCCAAAGCAGAACATGCATTCAGCCTGTTGCTGGAATATCTTTGAGGTGAAGATGGAATAGATAAAAATAACTAAAGTTGAACATCAAGAGAAACTCAAGTTCAGCTTAATAATTTAAGTGCCTAGATGTGGACAAAACTGGTTGCATGATATATCCGTTACATTGCCATCTCCACCTTCACATGTCTACATGCAATTAATTTTACATGTAAAGGCACACAGACACACACGTGTTAAGAGACAGGTCTTCTACTCCAATTATCTACTGTGTGTTTCCAGTCCCTTGGCTGTTGTAACAGTCAGTCTCTTTGCACTCATTAGTGAACCTCTTAGCACTTCACAGAGGTCATGTCCTCAAGGTAAGAACCCTCAGCCAGAGACTTTATCATAAAACCCAGGAAGGAATTAATTTGTCATTCCTATAAGCCACAGATTTTCTGTCAGGGGAGACTTTTCATGCTGAAGTCAGACCAGAGCTATTTGTAGTGTTGACAAGAAAACATAAGGCCAAGAGGGCTACTAAGAAGTGCTGATTGGACATGCAGAAAATGTAATGATGAGTGTACTTGATGTGATCTGCAGCCAGACTGACTGTAGTACACACCACTTCACACTGAGAAACCAGTAATGTAAATGCAGCAGGTTGGACAGTTGATCTTTTAGTTAATATCTCAAGGTGTCTGAATGACTTACCGAGCACAGTAACAACAGCACTTGTTTTCGCGATACCATCACCATTGCTAGCTCTACACTCGTACAGACCCTCATCATCTTTCTTGACCCTCTCGATGGTCAGAACCCCGTCATCTCCCAGTGTGATACCTGCAACACACAACCTCTCAGTCAAACTGATACCATAAAGTTTAAAAAAGTGCAGCATTTAACACTTGGGACTGGCAGTAGTGCAAAAGCAAATGAAATGCTATTTTCTTCAGGCACTTGAGCTTGTAAAACAGTGCGCCTGAAAAATAACCCGCTTTCACCGAAGCTGAGGTCGTGTTTAGGTGACAGAGTGCACTTTTTATGTTTCTTCTTTTTTTTCTTTGAGTAAAACTTCAAACACCAAAAGCCAGAAATGATTTTGAATTAATGTGGGAGCTCAGGTTATGAAATTATATAAAAAGGATTTGGCACATTTATTTTCTCACAGTATTTGGCTTATGACTACCTGAATGCAACTTTGTCAACAAATACATTCTACTATATTACAAGTAATTGCAAGTGCAGCCTAACTAAAATTACTTTGCATGAATCAATACACAAAAACAGGAACTTTAGTTTCTTGGAAATGTAAATTCAGCTTAAGAAGGGGAAACATCTCTGAATCACATTTGTTTATTTGTGCTTTGGCAATATATGACTTCCAATAAAAAACTGTTTTCTCTAATGAAACATTGGCCTGGCCTTTGAACCATTGGGAAACTGTCAGCGGAATTTCAGTGGGGTATGCGATTCTGAAGAAATCCAATACCATGACAAATACCATGATATAGAGCGAACAGCGACACAGCAAGTAATGTAACTAATGTTAGCTAGGTTGTGGGTTAGCAAACTGTTGCTACTGTTGCTGCTGCGCAGCTAACAGCCAGAGAGGACGAGACGGTT
Source organism: Siniperca chuatsi (assembly GCF_020085105.1). NCBI lineage: Eukaryota > Metazoa > Chordata > Actinopteri > Centrarchiformes > Sinipercidae > Siniperca > Siniperca chuatsi. The sequence goes on along the minus strand of NC_058049.1, from coordinate 12,780,843 downwards.
TCCCAGAGGCAGCAAACCAGCTCCAGACAGCGATACTCACAACTCTCCTGCTACTATAGCTAACATCACAGCAACAGCATATCTTGGCAAACTAGAAAGTAAGCTGAATGTCCGTGGGCAAGTCATTTAATGTTACCTGAAAGGCTGGAATATTGTCATGTGGCTTGGTCCGAGCCACTTTGTTTGTTTCCCATTTATAGAGCCAGGAAGTTTTTTCAGCGCACACACAGAACGGACAGCTAGCAGACCGTGAGGAGATATTGGCTGAATTTGACAAAAAGACGTGTATTGGATTAAAATTGCATACCCCACCTGCTGATTATGTAGTCCTACTAATAACAAAATGTATTCATTTTCTTCCAGCCTTTCATCCAGTTTGTGCAGAGCTGGGCCAGGCTTGCACTTGTGCCAGTGCACACCAAAACTGCAAAAATTATTTATTATATGATGATCATAGCACATAGAATACTATTCTCAGGTTACCTGGGCCTTCGTCCACTGGAACGCCATTTTTGTACCACGTGATATTGGGACGAGGAACTCCAAGAGCGAAGCAGGCCAGCATCAGGGTACTGCTACTGTTCACATCTTGATTAGTCAGATTTTGACTCAGCCAAGGGCGTTTTCTCGCTGCACCAAACAAAACAAACAAAACTTTAATTAGTAGTGCTATTGCTCTGTTATTGTCTTGTTTAGATGGCAACAATAGAAATGCAATCTGCTTCTCATATCCTTCTCTAACTTACCATCCACAACAAGTGCAGCGGGCTTGAGTTCAACCTTCTTGTGGAGCTTGTATGCTTGGCACTTGTAACCTGTAGTGGTGCTTTGGGACACATTATGCAGACGGAGAGAAAGAGAAATGGAGTAGCGGCTGAGCTTGAGACTGGACACGTTGGAAGTGATCGTTTGATTCAAGGAATCCAACCACTGTAGGTCTGTGTAGAGGTAGCGAGCTGCCCGACAGGTCAGACTGACATCATCCCCCTCAATGGCTGCCCGAGGTTCGATGGTAATTTCCTCGGCGTGATCTAGTGTGACAAGGGAGAGAAATATAATTAATCAGGATTCCAATTATGTTAAATTATCCTCAGTTCCAGATATATTCAATGAACAGATGGGGTCATCTGCAGTAACTATTTATGAGTCCATATCTGTTTTACATACATATAAAGAGACACTTATCCTGCTGGCCCGAGATCCTATTTTGGACTAAAGTTTTGGACACAAAGCTGATTGTCGCAAGGCCAGGAATGTCAAATTTGCAGTTATTTCCTGTTTCATCACTGTTAATTGGAAGCACGTTGCTGGCAAACAGCATTGCTGATGGCGTTCCTGCACTCATCCAATTGGAGAGAAGCTGAGTCTGGGCCCCAGGGGAACCAGACTGTGCTTGTTTATTCAGATTGCTGGAAAGCATTCTGTGTCCCATAAGAGAGGACAGCTGTTATTACAATTCTGTCCTCTTTTCTAGCAGAATTCCATCTTTCTCCATCTTCCTCACCTCTGAAAGAGAGTATGATCGCTCTTGGGAATTCTCCCACTCTGGGAGACAAATTATTGGTACTTGGCATCCCCTCAATTATGGGTTCACCTACATCCATCCCTCTCCAAAAGCAATCCTTCACCCTTCGGGAGATGTGATTCACTCAGCATTTAAGGCTGACACCTCATCCCCACTACTATCACTTAACTCAGTGGATGCTCATGGTTATATTCAATGGTCTCAATGGATATTCATTTTGGGAACATTTGGAAATGCTCAGATACACATGAAAAAGTAAATCCTCATAGCAGAAGGTTCACAGAGAAAGAGGAATGACCTGCTGGCACCGGAGCAGGAATGCAGTTATTCATAGCTGTTTAAACGCGTGCCATTATAGCACTCCATAAGGCTCAAGACATGTTTGCCTCTCTTCCGCCCTGAAGCTGTTCAGCTACAGTGGAAGATGGTTTCAATGAATGCTCCCCTCTGGTTTCTTTATTGCACAATACAATCTGCACATTCCTTCGCTGTTCTTGCAGTTCATTACAGCGTGTACTGTATGTGTGAAACATTTGAAAGAATCTAGTGCACGGTTGTAATTATTACAATAAACTCAGCAGAGTATTTCAGTGTGCAATTTCAGCTGAGCACCTAAGATTTAAATGTTGATATTTCAGCTGTCATATTCTGGTGACCCACTTACCATCAACAAAGAATGGGATTGTCATTGTGCTGGTGCCATCTTCATTCTGGGCCTCACAGGAGTAGTTTCCTGACGTGCTAGCCTCTCCTATCACCAGGGTACTCACAGTCTAATTGGGATCAATAGGGCAACTGTTACTGATTATTCAAAGCAGAATATAACATGTTGAAATAAACAACAAAGGCTTAATATCACAAGTCAGGTTTCCACTTTCAGTGTGATTTATCCTTGGGGTTTCAATAATCATCAGAGCAGCGAGTCACTGTTAACAGGCAGGTGAGAGGTCTGGACCAAGCCTGGTCCGTTTCATACTCTCAAGTGCGTCACATTAATGAAAGGATACATCTGGAGTTTAAAACCCACTCCTGTCTCCTTAAGACCTGTGCTATAGATCTAATGGGGCTCCATGTCCATTTCCTGGAAAGCACTTCTAATGACACACTCGATTTTGTCACTGCACCGGCACAACATTTTAATGGCTTGAATAGACAAAATAATAAGTGAAATGGGTGAGGGCCAGACTGCATAGGGTTCTGTTTAGTGTTCATAGTGACATCTGTTTTTTGAGGGCAGTCAGCTACATCAAAGAGATTGAATGATGTGGGTGTATTGTCTGGGTGTATGCTGGGCTAAACTTCCTGGGCCTGTAAGAGCTATTGTGTTGACTCAGAAACACAGCTGTAGCCATGAAACTATTTCAGCATCCCTGTACTTACAATGTTCCCCATACAAACATTCAGGCAGTAAAAGAATAAGTGTTAAAAAGTAATATCATATTGTCCAATTCATGCTGCTCTGACATTTGTCAATGCACTGATGGAGTGGCCTTATGGTATTATGTTACAGCTATTACTCACCATGATGTAACCCAAGCTCGAAAACAGTCGTTTAAACGATTGCGTGCAGTCCCTAAGAGGTGACCTGACCAGACACAGTGTGACCTCTGTGCCCATGTCTTCCCCCTGTGTTTCCTTTTATTATGACCTGGGCCAGTCTTCCTTTCTACTGGGCCTTCTGGCAAGCCACTCAGAGGCCTGGCCCTGACTACGTTCTTATTCACGGGCCAACACAATTTATGTGGGGTGACAGAGAGGAATTCACTTCCAACAAATCCCTCCTCTTTTAAACTGCTGCTTGTTATCAATGACCCCTAGTCCCAACCCTCATAAAGCACCAGCATTTGACCACGAGTACTTGTAAATAAGTGGTGCCTCCCTATTTATGTCAGACATATTAGAACTGATGCCCTGTGAAAATGGCCACATTTACAACTTCGTGAGCAAAGAATTGATATGATTCTGAGTTTCTTTCCATGCTTAATCAGAAAGCAAGAGTCAACAAATCACCTAGGTATGCACCCGAAAACAGTGAACAAGAAAGTTTGGATTGAGAATGATCACTGATTCTTTCTCCTGCTGAAAACTTCTATGTCAATGAATTTGTGCCCTAATGTGACCCAGTTTGCTGTAATGGGTTTCTTTAACCTAATCCTATAGACAGACTCTCGAAAGGCAGTGAAGGTCTGCTCTTAATTATGTTTGGGGTGAACAGTTTTAGTAACAGGCTCCCACAGGACATTTGCAGCAATGTCTACAGTTTCCCCATTGTGTGGCATGTTTTAGGTTTGCATGGCAATATGTGTTTGATGTTTCCTAAAAAAAGCTGACCGATTGCTGGATCCCACATTGATGCTTTAATGTTGATTTTGCATTATGTACAATTACAGCAATATATATGCTTATATAACAAAAGCACAATCCCAGCAGTTTTTCAGTGTGTATAGAGGCTCATTTTCACAGGTAATGGTGTCGGGTAGAATCTATAAAAGACTGTTTTCAGCTCTTGGCACACGCATGGCTTAAGCCATATAGCTTTTGTACTGTTTATAAGGCTTAGCTTTAAGAGTTTCAACAGCCAATAAGATTTATTGATGTCAGAATAAAAGATATGTCTTTGGCAAGGCCCATGATGAAGCTGCAGCTGCCTTATTTACAGGTCTTTTTCATATGAACAAACTGTGAAATGGACAGTGTTTTTCACTCCAGTGGGGGGAAATGAACTGTGTCTGTCAGTTATGGATGCACCATTTTAGTGTGGGCCTCAAAGGGCAGGAACGCTCTAGTAGAGATTTTGCTACCAAAGGAAAACCAATACAATTATGCTAATATGTTAGCTCTTTAATCTATGTTGTAAATGTACAGTATTTATCAATATAGAATCTTCCTTTTCAGATGTAGCACATCGTGAAACCAAGTGATTTCCACATATTTTCCTGGTTGCTCATTCTAAGAATAAATCAAGCCTTTTTAAGTGCAGCAATGAAAAACAAAACTGATTTCTTCAAAAGGGACTGCTCAGGGCCTTTTCATGGGTTTTGGTCACAGTTACACAAGTCCAAACTAATGTAGACAAAATGAATCATTTTCAGTGAAGAGAAGTACTGCATCACTGCCAATAGGGAAAAATTGTGAGGAATTATGGATTTCCGATATTGAATTTGACTTTCAAGCCCCAGTCTCGAGAGATTTCGACTTGAATCTGACCTAGCTATTGGCTATTCTGTGGATCTCTACATCTTCTTGATCAAGTTCTCATATAAATCCTACTGTTGAGTTGGTCATTGCTTTTTGTCAACAACATTTCACGGTGAACACAGTTGTTCAAAAAACAAAGTTAAACATCATACCTTGTTTTTTCCTTTAACCAGTTCAGGCTTGACGTTTATGCTCTTAATCCAGTTGTGGGAGTAATTTTCCCTGTCATCAATGTTAACCAGGATTGGCTTGGTGTAAGCAATGCAACTGTAGGACAGAGATAATGCAGTAAAACTGACCACACAGTCATGCTGTCAGTATGTGTAGAGACAGATGTACACGTGTTGGACCTTAAACAATACAACAATGAAGAAAAAAGCAGACTTTCATGTTGTTTTAATTGGTTAAAACACATCCTGCCCAGATAACATGATTATAATGTACAGCTAGCTATCCTATTGTAAAAGTCCCAATTCTGAAAGGCTGAGGGTATTTTAAAAGACTACTGAGACTGGTCTGGGTAAAGTCCAAGTCTAGACCAGCCTGTCTGGGTTATAAAACCTAGAGAAAGCCTTGACTTGACCCCCACCCCAAACTCTTCACCGCCCGTGGTGAGGAACAATCAGCCTGATGAGAGGAGAGGCAGAGGAGGAAACAGCAACAGCTACAGGAAGGGCTGTGCTCTGCGTAACCTCGTACAGGAAACTCCCCACCCCCCCGCGTTCTGGCCAGAGGAGATAAGGTTGATCCTAAGACCTTGGCGGTCAACAAGGGACAGCTGATAACTTCTCAATCTGGTGATAAAGAAACCCCCATATTTCTGCCACCTACACTATCAGCCTCATTGCACATCCAACATAGCAAGCTTCTCTCACCTCTACACCCTCCCCACACTCTGCGCTTCCCCTCCTCTCCAAATTCCCAAAGATTTAGATGAGATATGATCTTGAAGGGCTACATGTTTGATTTACAGTGACAGATACTTTATAGGGTCAGGGCTGTATAAAACAAACATTTTGCACAATTGGCCTCCCACCAGGCTATAGCTGTTCCTCTGTCTCATTAGTTGCCTGCCACAGCCCAGCCACTGTTCCTAGTGCCAGCCCTGATTATCTTTAGGCCTGCAGAAAGAGTAGCTTTGTCCCAACTAATGCTCTGCTATTTTTTATCATACATCTGACAAGTATAAGTGGGTTTTTGAGATAATTTAATGAATAAAATAATGGACGCACTGGTGGATTAACACATCGAACATGTAACATAGTTTAGTCTCTTTCTTGTGCAGCAGTCCACAATGTTGTTTTTGTTAATGGTGTTGGGGCCTGATAACCCAAGGGTAATGGCCCATTGTTTTCCTGATCTTACGACTCGCGGGTCTCCTGCTGTCATTGACGAGCCAGGATCTCAGGGAATGTTCATCTTGTTTGTGGGTTCACTACCAGGTCGGTATTCCTGCACAGTCACTTATACATTCAGTTCTGTTTGGTGCTGTAAGAGCTTGGGGAATCTGAGATTAATATATCTCCCCCATGTTTCCCTTTCAGCCCACACTGCCACTGACCACAAACGAGAGGGCAGTTCTCAAGGGCTGCGTTTCTTTGATTAATGTGTCATATTCTGGGCCAGAGTCAATTCAGTCAATCTAGATCTGTTTTATAGTGGGATCCCTGGGCTGGACGGTTGGCTCTGGACTCTAGATTTATCTACTGTTAAGTCTGTGCATTTGTGAATACAACTCCAATACTGTGGCACTACATGATGTCATATTTACATCAGTAGACCCATTTGCATGATTTTTCATGTTTTTGTTCAGGCTGACAGATAATAAACAAACTGCATAATCAGTTTTCTGGACAAAGTGAAACTTTTAAGAATTAAGAGTAGCCTGAATCAAATATTTTAATCTCCTGTAAACTGGCAGCTGAAACTGAACAGTACACAACCACAATGCAGAACCACTACATGGTAATTAGTGGCGTGTAACTGATTTTGAATCAGATTATGTTGGGTGTTCATGACTGATAAAATTTGTGCTTAAAATCAGGAATACTTTGCCTTTGATATGCTTTTAATTCTTCAAGACTGGAGGAAGTTAACAGACCATGAATGCAGAAAAACTAGTTTAAACACTTTGATGCTTGGAACATAGCAGGATGGTAACTCACTTTTTAAGCGTAGGGTCTGAGTGACACGGTTGCCAGAGCCAAGTGATGGTCGGCAAGGGCAACCCGTAAGCAGTGCAGGTTAGCTGATGCTGCTTGCCAGACATGTAGGGCTGCACATCCACAGAGGCGAGCTCTGCCTCTGAAATAGTTGGCTTCACTGTGAGAGAGAAGTGCACATAAACACACACAAGTGCACAGACACAAAAATACACACACATGTACAGGGAGGGAGAGAGAGATAAAGAGAACAGGTTAGATCAACCATACGCCATCACAACCCGGCCCAGCCCACTGTGGAATCTCATAATGTCTTTATAATGAGGGGTGACAGTCATGATGGATAGCCATGAAAAAGGTGCCATTGACACCAGTTGTTTGTTAGAAACTGTGTAGAAGAAGAATGGCAGGATGATTGGCTAGCCCGGGGCTGAAGGTCAAAGAACGACCCCAGTTTGGCCCATGCCCAGGTCAGTGAATCAACCAAGTGCGCTGCGATCAACAATAGACAAAGAGCTTTGTGCCACCTCAGGAGGCAGTCCACATTACTTAGCCATTCTCTCCATTTTGAACAGCTGAAATATTCAGGCTACACACAGCAACATAGCTTGGCAAACCACAAAACCTGGATCCCACCACACACACACACACACACACACACACACACACACACACACACACACACACACACACACATCACTTAGAACACATTCAAAATCTGGAGCACTGTGTCAGCTCTAAACAACTGATGGACAAAGTTTTGAATAGTTCCCTAATTGATACCAGGAATCTCTCTTCACTATGTTTCTTTATGTCTGTGTATCTTATTTTTTGTCATTCCAATAAATGAAAGTTTTGTGATGAGGACAGTCAAGGACCATAAATAAAGCTTATACAAGCCAGAAGGGGGCTGATTTTTCCACTTTTTGGCATGCAATTGGGATTCCTAGAAAATGTTTAAAGAATGCAATGAAAATAGCTCTGCTGCCCCCCCGCCCATGGTAGGGTTGAAGTAATTGACATACACTTCTCTGTTGTTTATAGTGAGCAGACTTCATTCAACATGCTAAAACATTTATAACCTCAATTGTTAGCAGTTATTAGTATTCTTTACAAAGTCATCATAATAATGAATTACATGCTCAGTCCTTATTTTCCTCAAGCTGTATACATATTGTACAGAACATGTTGTTTATATGAGCTGCACTGTATATACACATGGTGAGGATGCAAATAAATGCTGGGGACTGGGGGTCTGGAGTGACTGGAGTCTGCGTGCAGAATAGAACCCAGGCCATTTATACACTGCGCCAAGCCCCTTCAAAAGAGCCCCAATAATCAACAACAGCTGCCCCTGCTACGTCAATCCAGCCCTGGAATCAACAAGCCCCCAAATTCCTCTCATACTAGAGTACCTGCCGTCCAGTGAACTGTACTGAAAGCAGCTACAGTGCTGAGGCAGCCTCAGTTCACAGCCAAGGCACTGCTTCATTTCCTTTGGATCAGCAGTTATTATCAGGTTTATGGCAACAGCTTACCTTCCACTACCAGAGTGTAGCTCAGATTCCTGTGCAAGCTCTTCATTTGGTTGCCCAGGCTTATGGTGAAGACCCCAGCATGCTTCTGCTGCACATCAGTGATGATCAAGCTGAAACCAGACATCTTGTAACAGGTGGAATTCTTCTTGATAGGGACCCCATCCTTATACCTAAAAATTGGACGCATGGCAAGGTTTTTTAAGCATGGATAAACAATAATAATTAATGAAAAGAAGTGAATGGAAAGCTGATTTACAAAGTTATATTTCAGGTTTTGCCACAGCATTTTATATAGGTGCTCCTACACTCAATACATAATCTGTGGTTTTTATTGTGGCTGTAAATCATTACTTACCAAGCTAACATGACTGCTGGTGGCAGAGCACTGACCTTGGGCTCAAACACAAGCTTCTTTTTACCTTCTTTGACAGTCACCGTACTAGACCGATCATGCCTATAGGAGACATTGAGGAATGGATGCTCTGGAACAAAAAGATTAATGACAGACATTATCATCATATCGTTAAAGTATTACCATAGTGACACAATTATTTAGATGATAAAATGCATTTTTGTGTGAAAATTCAGTTGTATTTTTAGCTTTTTTTAATGTAGAGCTCATGGATGTCCAATTTTCAATTGGTTACCTGACTTTTAATCCACCCAAAGCATACTCACCATAGACAAGGACTTTTGCTGAGGCATTCTTGTGTTTTGTGGGTTCAATCTCAGCTTTGCAGCGGTACACCCCCTTGTCCTCCATGGTAATGTTTGGCAAGACTAAAGAATTGCTCATCACAAGAACCTGAGCAGGGTCATCTTTGGTCTTGTTCATAAAATGTCGATTTTCCTTAAGACAAAGAAAGTATCATAAACTCCACAGTTACAACCTGTGATGGTCCCTTTTACATACAGTGTCAACAGTAAATCCTTAACTTACTCTCATATTTGGAAAATCCCATGTGAAGTTGATTCTTCCATTATAGGTGGTCTCACCAGTACAGTTGAGGATGAGGGTGTCTCCAACTAACACTCTGACACGGTCTGGCGTGATCTTCACATTATTAAGAACAAGAGCTGTAAAATGGAGACAAATATAATGAGACTGTGAAATGCTGACGAAACAGAGAAATCGACACAAACCTTTACAGTATTTTTCAATGAGCAAGTTTAGCCAGAAAGACAACAGACTTACTGTGTCTCGTAGGGATGTACATTGACTTGAACTCATGCCCGTTGACCATGGTGTTACAGGTGAAAATACTATAGGCAGTGTAGGGACCGTAGGGAATCTTGAATCCCACCTTTGGATCCCATACCATTTCCTTAGCAATCTTCTCTGATAAAGATGGGATCTGCAATCAAGAGAGTAGAACAGAGAAGTTTTGTCACTACCCATAGATATTTGGTGACACTTGTGATGTTCATTAAAGATCACTGAGCCGGACAGACTCAAGTGTAATGAACTCAACTTCATTTAACATGTAACTCATGCTCTACTGGGCTCAGCTGGGGACAGACATCTGTTAGAGTGAAAGTCTAATTAGTTTTTATTGTTTTGTGGCGTGTAACCTCTGCAATCATTATGCGATGGAGCACAAAACATTGCGGACTCAGAGAAGGATGTACATGCCTGCTGCTGTTTGTTCCCATGCCAGAAATTGGGCTGGGAGAGGAGGCAAGGTAAGGGAAGGAAGGAAAGGGAGCAGGAAGGAGGAGTGCCAAAGATTTACGAATAGCAGGAAGGTCCCACAACCACTATCTGTGCCATCTGAGTCGGATGTGTTTGTCCACAGAAGGCACTATGTCACATGGTCGTATATCAATGACAAAACAATATGACAGAAAGCACACACCTTTGTGGTTGGCATGGCAACACAAGCATTGTGCAAACCACATCACTGAGAGAGCTCTCCTCCACTGACATATTTTGCTGCATTCTGGTATCATGTGTTACAATCCTCATGATAAGTTACCTGTTGTTTCCTGTGACTGGACACAGTGTGTACTGTTTTTCTACTGCATTTCCTGATGTTTGTAAGAGAAGGGGGACTAAATTTAGTGTGATAGTCTATTCTGAGAAAAACAATCTTGGAGCACCTTCCTGTTCTTACAGGAAGCAGACAGGATGACTCCCTTCGCCACCCCTGAGCTTCCGTCAGACAAGCCACTGTCGCTGGTCTGTTTCTCTGTGTGCTAGAGTGATATAACACACAAAGGGTGTGAGAACCAGTGAGACGCCTTAAGCACAGAGTGGAAACTTTTTTTCTCCAAAAACTACAAGTAAGGATACCCTGGTGTGGCATTAATGGCAATCTTGCTTTCTCAGACGATGTACTGTGTGTTTTCCTTCAAAGTTCATGTCCAACAATGTCTATGGAACACATACAGTATATTGCTATATAATATATACAGTACAATAAAACAACTTAACCTACAAGTGGAAGACATGAGTGGAATGATATTTTTTGGGAGACCTTACCCCTGTCAGTGTTACAATAGTATCCGGAGAGGACGTCCGGCAGGGGACCACAAGGCTGGTCTCATGCCTGTAGATGCCCAGGATGTAAGGTGTCAGATGGAGGTCCACAAATGGTTGCTTGGGATCTGAAGGACAAAAACAACCCCTTCAAAATAAATGAGATCTAAAATGCAGGTCAGTCAGAAATCGCATTTTAAAGCAGATGCGACCCCTTGTCCTTTGGGTGAACCATGTTTTGTTGCAAATTTACAGCTGTTGTTATGAAAAAAACTGTTATGCTAGAACTGAGTTTAGCAGTGCAATTGAATCAGGGCAATGACAGGGCATCCAACACAGAGATCAAATCTCGGATCAGTTAATTCTAACCGGATAAGGCAGCAGAGCACAGATAGAGCAATCAGGCTAGTGGTGTGTTCCTACTGGGCAGCCAGGCATCACACGACCGCTGTGGGAATTTCACGGCTACACAAATAGTCTGCGAATGGCGTGAGGTCACGCAGTAGTGGTGTGATAAAGGAACTATTATTTGAAAAGTAAGCATGGAAAATGACGTAATAAACAGCTGAAGGGTTTTGAAAAGAGAGGTTAGACTAAACACGGGCACAGCAGGCGGCCTGATAGCCAGGCGAACTGGGAACCACATTCACAGAGCAACAGGAGAACGAACAAAGTGCATCCAGCTTTTAGTTTAGTCTGTATTATTTACAAGTATTTCACATTCCTTAGACCAATATTCCATGATTTTATCTTTATTTAATGTCTTTATATCAACTATTGGCATAAAGTCTAAAAACATACACAAATAGGTAAATGGGCTGAGGCTGACACTCAACATTTGCTCTTCTTATGCTGCACAGCACAATCTCCATTTGAATGATACTGTAACTGTAACTGGTGCCATATGATGCTTTAGGGGAGACTGAGGAAAACAGTAGCTGGAGTAGGAAATCACAGTCAGTGACCAGGGCTTCCTGTGCGATCACGCTCACCCTTCCACCTCCAGAAGAAACCATAGTACCAAAGAAACCACTTCCTCTCCCTGTCTCTCTCTTTCTCTGAGGAGACCAGTGCAACTTGAGTCTAAATGCATGTAGATTAAAGTTCTCTCCTCACTTCCTTCTTTCTTTCTTTGAGACTTTCTTCCCTTTTTTCAACTTTTTTCTTTTGCTTTTCTTTCCGTTCTCACTGAGTAATTATTTTCTTGCTAAAGTGGTAAGTATTCCAGCTCTTGTATCTTACAGGAAATATCACATTGCTCATTAACCATTTAATTCTGTCCATTGAGTGCCACTGTTTGCAGGCTCAGTTCAACACCAGACCCCTCCACTGGCGTCAGCAGATGACAATCACCCTGTGAAAACCTTTCTTTTATCAGGGGTTTTTCACAAAAACAAACACAGTTAAATCCTGGCTCAAAGAAAAAGAAAGAACTCTTATCAGTGTTTTAGTTTATAGACCAGTTCTTTGTATTTCTAAACAACATTACATTCAGTTTCTCTCGTGCTGGATTACTGAATTACTTCCATTCTGGACTGGGAATAATGTCAGGGTCATAAATCTAACAGACACTAGTGCACAGGCTTCTGCTCTCTTATTCCCACTGCACTTCTTCGACTGTATTTCATAAAAAGGACCTATAATCTGAACTGGTCAGAACGCTTTGCAGGACTCACCTTTGACATAGACATAGGTTGAGGTGATGTGATCTGAACCATCTTTGGAGTATTTACAGCTGTACCTTCCTGTGTCATTGGCCCTCAAGTGTGTGATTGTCAGTTTGCTGCAGTGTGACTGAGAGTGATGTCTGGACTCGCACTGCTCCACCTTCACACCCTCTGATGAGATTGATCGACGGGGATCACCAAGAGTCCAGTGCAGCAGGCCATGACCTCTGACAGAAGACAGAGAGGGAAAGTATTAGATGTACCCGAAGACAATATGCTTAGTCGGCTTAAGATTTGATGACTGAGGCTATTTTGTGTAAAAGAAAAAGGTCTTTCCACACTATTTTGTAAACAATATGTACTATTAAATACATTTTTACGTTTACGTTTTTTTATTTTATTTGACACATCAAATTACTGTTTATCTGTTTTCTGCAAACAAAGCACTGGATCCAAAACTTGGATTTATTTTGGGCAAGTGTCACAGCTGGCAATGAACTCACAAGCTTTTTTAGTTTAGGATGGCAACGGCTGCTACTCCCCTTGGGACTTTTTGAGTTGATGTTCATTTTAAGTTTATTTTGAGTTAATCTTGAGTCATCCAATAACTTGAACTTTCACATGGGAACATGTTTTTCTTGAATGATGTGCTCAGCTAACACATTCTTTCCATGCAGCATCCATTTTAAAACTCTCATTAAAGAGATCCCAGAGGAACATCAAACATGTCTTGCATACCACTGCCTTTGCCTGCAGAATTTTGGGTCAAGCAACCTCCAGCTCTCATCCAGTGACAGAAAACAAGATAGTACTGTATGGGCCTGGCATCTTAGCATATGGCCTTGTAGGGAGGCATTACATTAGATAGACATGAATTCCTAAACATTCCTCGCAGGCCTACAAAATGATGCAAGTCTCTCTAAATTCTTAACAAATGTGAATGCAGCACACTTGAGTGCCACCATCCCTAAAGGAAATTGCAACAGACTGATAAATGTGGACCACCACCACTGGTTCCTGTCAAGGATTGTCCCAGCTTCTTTGTAACTAGCAAGTGTCCTGAGGCCCAGGCATGTCCCGTTTATTTCCCCCCTGGCCTTTCTGTCATGTAATGACAGAAATGAGACCAGAGTCTAAACTTTATGGCTGCAGTGACAGTTCAGAAACAGACTCCTCTCCTCCTGGCTGACCTCTGATAACTGACCAATAAAGGGGAAGAAAAATCAGGGCCATAAACTTGTTTAATTATCGCATGAAATTATGTTAAAGAATTTCTGCGTGACAAGATAGTTAGCTTTGTCACACTAATCAGGAATTTACATATTCATCAATAGCTAGTGTGTGCAGTGTGGGAAAAAGTATTCAGATCTTTTACTTAAAGTATAAGTAATAAATACTCAATTTCAAGTAAAAGTCATTCAATGAAAATGTTACTTAAGTATAAATTGTTTTTCAGTAAAATGTACTTTAAGTACTTGATGCAGGTTGAGGTAGAGCCACTTTTAATATCTTATAAACTGTTGGGTAGTTTAATCTGTAACAATGCATCATGTTTTGTAAGCTCATCGTGTTTTATATGTAAAATATTAACTTGTAAAGTAAGGACTATAGCTGTCAAATAAATGTAGTATATAGTATTTTCCTCTGAAATGTAGTGGAGTACAAGTATAAAGTGGCATGAAATGAAAATACAAGGAAAGTACAAGTACATCAAATTTGTATTTAAGTACAGTACTAATAAATGTACTAAGTTACATCCCACTATTGGCTAGATTTTACATTTAACACTGATTTTATTTAAATGTTGTTTTGGTTTACTTGTCATTGACATAAATAGGTGTGTTACATACCTGCATTTGAGGTTTAAGAAATCATCCTTTCGAAGAATGAGGGGATTGTCAGAGGGCAGAATCCTAGGCGAATGCTCTATCTCCAAATGTCCTGTTGAACACACACACACACACACACATACACACACAGAGCACTTAGAGAGAAAGGCCAACAAACTTGCACATTTAAAGCATCTCATTAATGGTGTTTGTCAGTCACTATCACACTAAACAAAAGAATGGAAAACATTGTAGGAAATTCCCATGAATCACTTCAGCGCTGTGCATGTGGGATCACTTTATGCTGATATGCTCCTGCATCTTATGCAAGTGATTCTCCGCTGTGAGAGGACTAGGGGTGTTTCCAGTGCTGGGAGGGCAGGTTGTTGTATGGTGGTGGTCTGGGATGAGCAGAAAGAAAGAGAGAAGGTAGAATAGAGGGAGGAAGTGGACGATATGGGGAGCAGCTGTGCCACTTTGCCAGAAAGGTCAAACCAGCCAGAGTCATGGAGAACCGAGGGAGACCCTGATGAGTGTCTTTGCATGCGTTTCCTCTATATCAACCACTCAACCTCCTCTAGTGGGTGCTCCCTTCCTCTCTTTTAGGAACAAGTAATTTTTTCATTTACCATTGACCTTGCACACTAAATGCTATTGTTATATTATCACGGGGGGAAATATGAGGTTGACATGCTTGATTCAAAGGTGGCCTCCACTTGGTGTACAGCCAGCTGTATCTGTTGAGAGGTCCCTCTAACAGTGATCAACATAGGAAACACTGTGATTCTCCCTGCTGTCCAGGAGGTGTCACAGTCCCATATGTGATTTCCTTCTTTTCACTGAGCTCCCTGAAAAGTCTGTCATTGTGGTCAGAAAACAAGTTTATTAGGGTCCACCCTCCACATCTGACAGTCTTCAGGGAAACCTTTATTTGTAGCACAGAATCAAGAAAGACAATGGAGTTACTCAACAACTTACTGCCAGGCTGACATGCTGACACATGATAGATATATATATACACATGCATGCACACGCACATGGAAACCCACACACAAAACAAAAGTACACCTGCATTTACAAATGCAAACACACATACACCGAAAAACACACACACACACATTTTGCTAGTATTTGTCTATTATTCAGAACAGCTGTTGTGCTAACAATGAGCTGACGGTGCCAGTGTTGGCAGTGGCACTCAATATCGACTTCCTAACAAAATATTAGAACATCATTGTTTTATTGACCAAGGTTATGCAGAGGGGAAGGGATGTGGCTCATACCCTTCATGTTGTGATACCACGTGCTTTCAACTGCATATTAGATTAATAAAAATCGCTTTGAGGTGATCCTGGTCATCCTGACCTTGATAAACAATCACAGGATCTACTAGATTTCTAATCTTCACTAGTTAATTATTATCCGTTGATTTCTCCTTCGCTGTCATACAAATTTCCTCAAGAATGTTTTCATTTGTGTTTTTCATGCCATGCATTCAGGCAGCAAGTCATGTAATTGAATTGCTGGAAAAGAGAACTTTGCAAATAATGAATCAAACAGAATTTGACACCTGGGAGCTGTTAAATACAAAAGGCAAAATAAAAAGTACAAGGCACCATGTGCTGTCTGCGAGACTAATTTGTTCAATACGTCACTTTTTTGACTTATGTATTGATACAAAAGCAACATATGTATGAATGCTGACATCTGCTTGCACACATAACACCAATAACAACAACTGAAAACATCATCCTGACCTTGAACTGCACTGGCAGGCAGCTCATCTCTTATAAAACTGGCCAATTTCCCCCCTATTCTTCTCAGTAACACATTACAGATGGATAAATCTGCAGGGGCCCGCAGCAGCCCACTAAAAGAGAGAAAAACCCAACATCCCGCGGTTGTCTCTCTCCACCCACACCCTCAAAACTCCCACCTGCCCCACTGCCTGCCCAGCGCTGACCTCAGCAAGTGGCCCGACACCCCTAACCCCCGGTAACAGCTGTGTGCTGCATTCCTCTAGCAGAGCGCCTGAAAAATGCCAGAAATTGTTCTTATTGTCTTCAAAGAGCCCTGAAGTTGGTTCTCATTAACAGCCATTGAGAAGAGGACAGGAATGGAAGAAACTGAATGTGGGAGAGAGAGAGAGAGAGGCTGAGTGACTTCTGGACCAGGGGTCTTGAGTCACGCAGCATCAAACTGATTATTGACTCAGGGCCAAGTTAACTAAGATTAGACCAGGATCACATTTGTATGTCCTTGTCCTCACTTGGCATTGATGAAGGGAAGTGGCACAGGACATAGTGTTTGGAAAACATTTGTGGTAGGTTCACAACCAGTCAGGAAAAAAAGACCAAAAATTCCAGGATCTACTCTACACTATTCTAAAATGTTTGCGGCCCAGAAAATGCTATTTAAATATTTAGTCTGCAAGAACAGCCAAACAATGACAGCAACTGAAAAAATTTTTCAATTCATCTAAGCCAGAGGTTCAGCAATGTAACTGCTCTTGTTAGTTACTGCATTATTATTATACTTCTTATTGGTATTAATTTCTAATAATTCTGGACTGATTTGGTACTTTAATCCAATATCTGCACAGAGTTACAATTTTATAACAACTTCTGAACTGAACAGAAGGTTGTGGATACTGTAACTGTTACAGAGACGAGTAATATGTGAACAACAATAAAGAAGCTGAGAGAAAATGTGAGAGGAAAGGACATCACAAGCTGCCGTAACTGTTGACAAGATGTCACCAGCCGTGCTGTTGCAGCATGCTGCCAGTAGCTCATGCTTGACATGTAATAAAAACCACTATTACTGTATGAGATGACTGTATTGGCACTAAATTAAACGGGAAACCCCAAACCGCAACCCTTCAAGTGCTGGGAATAATGTACGGAATTCCCTTCTCTTTTGCAGAGAGTACCTTTCATCTCCCTTTACTTCCCGTCCCATTTTGAAACAACGCGACTATCTTGAGAGTCGGGGGAAAGAACATCTTTTTTCAAGGCAAAAGTAACAATACGGCATGATGATTCCCTTGTTTAACCTTGCCACTTTATTTCTTGTACTTCTGTGACAACAAAAGACATAGAAAGGGTGGAGAGTAAATTACTGATTAACAAAAGAGTGCAGGGTCACTCTTGGTGAGTCATCTTCGCTGTAATGTGACCATGGCAACAGGAGCGAAACAGTAGCGAATAGTCACCAATCTGCAGCAGCCACTGAGATGAGCTAAAGGGATGGCATGCAACCTATTTAGCCTGTTGATAGTCTAATAGCTATAATAATTGCAAATCAGTGCAACACACTATATCTAAACTTGTTTTTAAATTATCTTTCAATGATTAGTTTAAAGTTATTATTTCAAATGGGGATACGCTACCCTTCTGCCTATTAAGGAAACTGACTGAAAAGCAAACTTAGATTTACATCCACTACATCAGCAAGTTAAAGAATTACACCTTCTCACAGTTTCATTGCTTCTTTGTGTGGCAGTGCAGCTACAGTATCCTGCTGCAAAAGTGTTTTGTGCCAGTGACATTTCATGGTAAGTTGCCTTTAGGTTGAGATTTTCAAGACAAAAAAAGAGACAAATTCACAAAAAGCTCAACATTCTGGTGGTGGAATTATAACATAAAGTAGAAACCTTGACAAGAAGTGGGACAGGACCACCTCCCAAAATAAGGAGTAGCTACCACTGCTCTGGCTGTGTTACATGGTCTGTGTGTCCTGGAGTATTCTCTTACACACAGCCCTTCTGAAACCCATCCACTTTGCCAACTGCAAAGTTAAGACAACAGTTAGGGAGAGTACCTTTTTTATTAGCTGTATATTAGCCTTTGGAGATTTGGAGGCAAAATGCCTCAGACTCCTCTTAAAAAAGCAAAATAAAGGAACATCTGGCCATGATGAGTGGCCATTCTAGGTTATATAAAGTTGAGTAGATCCAACAAATAGGAATGAGAGTCCAAAATGGTAAACCCAGAGGATTCCTGTTCCATATTGTCTGATTAAGACTAGTAGGCAGGCAGAAGCTCCTTGAAATTGAAATCTCATGCAGGATTCAAAGAAAGTATATTGCTGGCTCAGGGTGACTATGCCTAGTATGGACCAGATGCTGCAATCATCCTATAAGAACAGCTACACAAAGCAATTTGTTAAGTTAAATATCTCTGTGTAAGGCAATGACTTTTTCTGCTCTGCTGGTAAGTCTCCCAATCCAGGTGAGTGTGTGTGTATGAGTGTGTGGATGTGTTTTTCTAGTGCTGCCTGCATGGATCCAGACGTACCGCCAGTGAGCAATGAGCCCCCACTGCACTTGGTTGACCTCTCATCACTCCCATTTTCCACTCCATCTCAAGTGTCTCAGCAGGAAAGAAAAAATGACTTCAAAACAAATTAGACACGACATCAACTCACTCTGCTTAAAAAAAACAACAACACTGTCCTCACTGAAGAAAAGGAGATGTTTGACTAATACAGCATATTGAAGACTAATAAAGAAGAACTGCGACCATGATGAGTAAAGAAAAAGGAATTTTATGACAAAAAATAACTAGGTAGCTTCCAAGTTCAAATTCAATAATTATGTCTTTCAACCATCACTTTGCTTCACTTGTTTTTCCAGAATTTGGTCTGTACCCTAAAACACCTCTGACTAAAACAATATAAATCTACACATATAACTTGTTTCTTGGGTTTTGTCTCATAATTCTAAGACAAATTCCCCTGCACAACTACCTGGATGTAGCATGAAATCTATGAAATTCACAGACACAGTTCAATGACTCAATATTACTGCATGCATCACACCCCAAGTGTAAAAGGCTTAAACTCATTAAGCACTACACAGACCTACTGAAATAAATTTGAAATGCAAGCATCATGTTGCAGCTGCAAAAAGGTTCTCTCCCTCAGTCTCAGCCATTATGCTTCATTTAAATTGGTGTCAAAAGGTCATGAAGCAACACACTTGACCTGTGCTCCTTTCTGAAAAAGATGCAGCTACAAGTTAAGTGTTAACAAAATACAAAATAGGTCAGACTATCTTTTAGATACAGTGTTTACCTTTTTCTTCTCTAACAGTATATATAATCACAGTAAAAAAAAAGAGGCTTAAGTGAAAATTTGAAAATACAAGCTGTTAAAATGTGTCTCAGTAGAATAATCATAGCCTCTATCAATGTCTCTCTGTGATCAAATTCTAACTTTAATATTATGACACTGCACCATCACTGACACTGACATCACTGACTGATGCAACATGAATTTTAATTTTGGTGCTTAAGCATGAATTCATTGTTTCTGTACAGCTCTGTGCTTTATTCACCAAAATAAATCTGTTACACACCCCAGCATGAATAGAAATAACTTGATGGACAATCAATAACTAATGGCTCTACCAGTCAGTGGCTCCTATGCAGAAACAATACCCTCCTTTCCTCTCTACCATTGTCTTGTGGATGGAGTTTGACATAGCTTAATATGAGCACAAGGAGCTCCAGGAAGAAATCTTTGCTCAGGTAGCGTGTCACATTTCCGTGACCTTTACTAGCCAGAACAATTCCAGGTTGCCTCTTGCCCCTACATCCGCTTCCTCCTTGTGTCTTTCCCACGCTTTGTGCGTGGACAGTGAAGGAAATCTCCTTAAAAACATCATAGACAAAGCTTCATAGGCTGAAAGTGTGTACGAGTGTGTGTGTGTGATGGGGGAGGGGGTGAATGTGAACAGTATTTCCTTTGTTTGGATGAGCTGTTTATTTGGAAATGGTGAGGAAGGCTTACTGTGTATCTCCATGGCACACTAGACCTGGCTGAAGGTGGAGGAACATCCACCTTTTATATCCTATCTTGTTTTAGTGGAGTGACACTGAGACAATGACGCTGATTGTACTGCTAGAAGAAACATGCATTCTCTTCTCAAAATGTTTAATCCTGTTATCTCACAGATAACAATTGCTGGAATAAATGTTTTTCACAATATATAACAAAAGACTGATTTGTAATATATTCATAATATCTAAGAAAACAAATCAAAATTCATATAAAATCAGTCTTATATTAAAATCTGCCCAACTGTTTCAATTACCTGTCAGACTCAACACATTTTATTAACTTGTTAATAATCACCAAATTACAACGGGACAAGACTACCTCTAGCGGCTAGTGTGGGAACTGCAGGTGCAATGACTGTCTTAAACTGTTGACACATCATTTTCCTAAAACATGCAAATTGAAACAGTCATATCCATATACAATAACAAAAGTTCCACAAAAGTTAGGATTAAATAAAAACTGGCCAAAAAATAAACTCTAGCTTACAGTTCAATTAAACGTTGGAAGAATAAGATTATTATTATTATTATTATTATTGAGACAAATAAAAAAAGCCTCTCTCTGTACTTCTCATTTTAATAAGTGAAAGTTGATGAGGTCAAATATCTGTAAAAACAATATGCATTCAGCTATTAACGAATCAAACAGTCAAACTGTGCGATGTTAAAATTCTGTTCTGCCATGCATAAAACTACTATGCGTAATAACGGATCTGTATAAGCATGAATGACTTCTTACCATTTGTGAGTGACGAACAACAGAAGATGACAACGACCAATTTGAAGCAGTCGGATGAGACCATCCTGCCAACTCTTCACCGAAATCCAAACCGTGTGTTAGAAATAAAGTAATAGTCACTGGCAGGGGCTTATAATTCCGGGTGGCTGACAAAAGTTTCTTTTAAAAGCGAGCAAATCAAATAGTCGTATTTGTCTTTTAAAAAGCGCGACGTAAATCCACAAAACCCTCAGGTGTACATGCAAAAAGCGGCAGTGATTCTCCCGTATCCCATGACGCGTTTCGCAGGGGAGCTCTCTTGCGCAGCTGGGTAGTCCAACTCTCTGTCCCGCAATGAGGAGACGGATGTACCGCTGTATCCTCGGGCAGGTGCTCTAAATAATTTAATGGGTGGTGAAATATAAAAACGGAGTGAGTGGTATATCTGTTTCTAACTGGTGTGTGGTATAGCCCATAAAAGCAAGATCAATCAGCTCCTGCCTCCTATGCGCGCCTTGGACAATTTCTCCTCCCTTTGCCTCCTCTGTGCAACATTTGCACTCCATGCGTGAGGCACGTTTTATGGAGACACAGAGGAAGGACGCAACGTCACTTTTTGGGGGGGACAAACTCCTTTCATCAGGCTGCTGTGGGGGGAGATCACTTCATGAGAAATAACTATTAGGCAATGATTAATCCTGCAACATGATGGGTAACTAATGGTACAGGAATGTTAAAACCCTTGGACATGAAATATGCAATGGAAATCACAGTAATTATATTTATTTATAGAGGAAAACTCCACTCTAAAGCAACTGAAATCAACCTGAACAGGATGTATCACAACATTGTTTCAATCACAGTAGATCATTAAACTGGCCTTTGCGTGTAATGCTGCCTTTGATAAAATCAACCTACTGTGTAACTGAGGTTAAAGGTAACAGCTAGTTATCTTGTCTAGAGAGGAAAACGAATAAAACGTAAACAATCATTATCAGATCAAATCTATCTGCCAAAGTGCTTAGAATAAATATTTGCCAGATTTATTTTTAACTTCAGAAACAGGATACACTGCTTTTTATATCAATGTAAATAATCCTCTTTTGTCCAGCACCCTGCAGTGTGTGGATGTGCTGCAGACTGTTTTCTTTTATCACCACAACAATTACTCTGCTGCTGCAGGTCACAGTAGCAGGCATTGTAAATAAGAACATCCTGCCTTCACCTTTCCGCCCACGTCGGGACTGAACAGCCACCATCTTGGGAACTGGATCTTGAGTGGTGGTGTGTCCTGGGTGAGGCGCAGCACAAGTGGTGAAACGTGATGAGCATCACTCTCCCATCCCTGCAGCAGGCACATGAGAATATGGGAAACAATTTATAACATCCCAGTCACTCGTAGGAGTACATAATTGCTCTCTGGGACTCTGAGACCACAGTCACAGCTCAAGAATTCAAAGATTTCCAACACACTATCAGTATTTTAGTTCACAGTTTAAAATATACTGTAGTTTAATTGTATGTTTTTTCATGAAATCACTCAAGGAAATAACAAAGTAATGTCCATATTTGGGTGGCTAGAAAGAGTATACACAAAAAGTTCTCTTCTGCATGGTTTATTCCAAAAAAGGAGACATAGGCTTATAGGCTGTTGGGTTACTTTGTATCTAGACTTGAACAAGACTGTGGACACTCACAGTTACAATCTGGTGAAGCAACAGTAAATGAATTCACCCTTCTCACTTAGTAGATTTGGGAAGGAAATCTACATGATATAACAAGATTCTTAAAGAGCTAATAGTCTCAAGAAAATGGCTACAAGACATGGGCTATCAACATTGGTAAAGATGATATGCTATAGGCTTATACATTTTAAGAGAAAGATAGTAGCTCACAAAATACACAAGGATGAGGTGAGGTTTGCAAGAAACTACCTTGTCTACTAGAACAATTTTCTTCGCATGTGTTCACATTTAAGTCTTCAGTAAAGGAGACATCCCCACTGGGCCAAGAGGGTAGCAGATAAGACTCCTGATGAACAATTGCTGGAAGTTGCTAGCTGAGACGGGTGGATTTAAAGTGTTTTATTTTAGAATCTGGTGTTCAAAACACACTATGGGGGACTAACTGGCTCTACACACACAGCATGCACTCTTCCTTTTGCCCCAACAGCAAAGTCTTCAGGGTTAAATGAACCAGTAGAAATAAAGTCTTTCTTCAGCAGAAGAGTGGAGGGGGTCTGACTGTCTGCCCTGTTGATCAAATGACTGTAGTCGGTCTTGAGTGGAAACAATGCCACAGTCTCCAGACCCCATTTATACTGCAGCTTTGGAAGCAGGGAATATAATTTTATGGATTAAATGTTGGTGGGAGAATAAGATTTATAGTCTACAATATTAACAAAACCATTTCTTGTGACAACAATATTATAAATTGTCGATTTTCAAGCCAAGGTCATGGACAGAAGTCTGCTCTAGTCAGAAAACCTAAAGTTTTCTGGAAACCAATCATGCATCAAATCTGACATGCAAGTAGCTGGCCCAATCTGGGTCTCTCTGCAAAAGATTATAAAAACTAACTGATATAAAAGACACATAGTGTTCGACAGCCCCATTGTTGGATCAAGAACAAAAGTACAACGAAAAATATGGAAGAAGGTAATGTGGAATAAAAAATGATCAATTCAAAATTCAGTCCAATAAAATGAAATGTACCAAATTAGCAGAGGTAGCTGTCACGTTTAAGGTACCACTGAAGTTCCTGTTTTAGAATAACAGAGCAACCCTAACTCTCTTAGCAGAATAAATTTGCATGCCTGCTCTGATTACTCAGCTGATTTAAAAGTGGAAAGGTCTCAGGTTTAGTCATGCTGACCAAGCTATCTGGTTTAATTTCAGTATCTT
The DNA here is from genome assembly GCF_020085105.1 of Siniperca chuatsi. Lineage (NCBI taxonomy): Eukaryota > Metazoa > Chordata > Actinopteri > Centrarchiformes > Sinipercidae > Siniperca > Siniperca chuatsi. Next base: position 12,756,981 of record NC_058049.1, on the reverse strand, counting down.
GAAGAGAGTACAATATCTCAATGTTGTTATGTCAGTATCAGATAACATTTTGGTTCTTTTGACTTGCTTTAACAGAAACAAGGAAAGGTGTAACTAATACAGTTTTATGGGTGTGCCACCATGCCAGCAGGTACTGGCACTAAATGTAGTGTACCCATAATTAAGGTTATTTGCTGCAGCTTTGTTTACCAAGTCAAAATGGTCTAAAAAAATCAATATGCCATAGTAACAATAGCTATAATGGGTAGTTACCTTATATGTCAATACATCTTAATGCTAGCTATGCTAACAGTAAAATAAACCAAAATTCAAAATTTTCACATAGCTAACTGCAACCAAGTATGGCATTCTGGACCATATCAGCTTGGTAAGGCACACAAAGTCTTTGAGAGATAACACTAATAATGGAAACTTTGATTTGATTTTGGTACCTTCAAGCTCTTCCCCTCCTTGACAAACTTCGCGGGCATTTGTGACAGCTGTCAATCAAACAAGATCTCGAGGAGAAGCTAGACTGAGAGTTTTTCCAGCGGTGAAACCAAAGCATGGAGCAGTTTGTTTCAACTGTAAAATGTGAGTAACTATCCAGTTCAGTTGGTCTAACTACTATTTGTTATACCAGGTATTGCTTTAAGACAGTTTTGGCTGTTGTTGGCTAAATTTAGCTAACGTTACTAAACGTCCAACCTAGCTATGCTAGGATACCTAAGCATAGCTACCACCGAGTTCCACTGATACTGCCATTAGCTAAGGCTAACTACTGTAGCTAGGTTAGCCTGTTTATGTTTGCTACCTCTGCATTGACTTGATTTATGCCCTTCACCTGGCTAACGTTACCTTAGTCATGTCCAAAATTAATACAAGTGGATCCTTTTTATATCGGAATGCAATATAATGTACATTTTTATGGCATGCTAACAAGCCTTAATGACACTAAGCTGAAGTAACCCAACGAGGGCGCAATCAGATAACCTAAAAAAATTGTCTTTTGACAGAACATTAGCAAACTTAGTCAATGAGAATTTTTATAAACAATTGCTGAACATTTACAGGTTACAGCTTCTCAAATTTTTAAAAGGTTTTTCACTTTTCTTTATTTCATATTGTTGAATACTTTGGGATTTGGAAACTTGTTTGTGAACATTTGTGATTTTAGACTGAATAACTAGACTAAATAATCGAACATCAATGGTCAGCATTAACAGATTATTATGATTATTATGTCATTTTAAAACGTGTGTTAGCCCAACAATAAGCTACAACCAAATATCACAATTATTTTTAAAACTGCCACAAGACACACATAAGAAGTGAAACTAGCTATTGCAACACAAACTTTTTTTGGGGAAAACATTTGAATTATTTCAATTTAAAAAAGGATAGTGGCTCTTCTTGTTGATTGGACAATACTGGTATGTTTACTGTTATATTTTTGAATGCAACCAGCAGGTAGAGATGAGCTAACACATTTTCCATTTTGTCTCTCATGGTGAAATGAAGGTTGCTGTCAGATTAGTAGGCAAAACGATATTGTGATATGTGCTGTACACTGTGAGACATCATTGACCACTTGTGGACATGAAGTGTCTGCTGTTGTCTTGTTCGTGTCCTGTCAACATGTCTTGATTTGCTTTTATTCATACACAGGTCTCACAGAGACCCTGCTGCAGAAACATCTGACAGATTATGATGAGGTGATAGAGAAACTCTTCTCTGAAGTCTCTGGCCTGGAGGATTTCCCCAAAATACCAGATCCACAGGTGTGTGTGAGAGAGTTTGACTATAGCCCACAGTTCTGGTCAGGTATGTACTGTAATAGTAAATAAAAAAAACAAAGCAACAAAAAGCAACCAACATTTATGAATTAGCAAACAGTCATAAATCTAAAATTTCACCATGCTATCACTCTTGTAATGCAGGACTTACCATATGAAATGCCAACAAACTTATTTCTACTTAGCAGAGTGGTTTTTTTTTCACTCTCTTGAAATGTGAGTTAATTTAACTCATCATTCTGGTTCTACCATAATTTATATGACTACTGTAACCGAGTTGTGAAGTTTTACATCAGATCTCTTTATTTAGTATTAAGTCAAAGAGAAGTAGTATTAGTTTTTTTCTAATATAGCATTATGTCACCTTTATGTGGCCAATAAGTTGGCAGAAGTTGTAAGTTGCATGCATTTTTCTTTTTCTTACTTATATTCCAGCTTGAGGAGTGTGCCATCCAGCTGTGGAACTGGGCAGTTACTAAGAATGTGGGCACCAGTATAAGTAAAAATCAGAAAGCCAAAGGTATACTTCTAGTTGCTGTATTTATTTACATGAAAATTTTTACAGATGATCTTGACACTTGAAAATACTCAGACATCATCATCTGAAATGTTGACACAATGTAAGGATTGCAAGCAGGGGTAGTCAAGGTTGTGTCACGCCACATTCAAATGTTTTCACCATCCTCACAGTGCGTCATATTGCATGCAGTTTGCTGTACTGCTGTGAGCCTGAGAATCCAACAGAGGGCGTCATCCGCAAGCAAATCCTGGTAGGCAGTACTGTAGGCACCCTCTGTGAGTGCTCAACATTTCAGGAGGACAAGGTCTGTTTGTCAGTGTCTAATCTTTACAGATGGCCAGCAAAACAGGGAGAACCTGGCTGGACTGCAGAAATCCCCAGATGGCAGATAACTTCTTAAGGCTTGCTGTTAAGGTGAAGAAAATAACACTCAAACTGAGAGAGCAAACATAAATATGGTGTCTTTACAAATTATTAAACATACAATATCCCTAGAGCCTGGAAACCCTCTATAGCCAACTAACGTCCAGAGGTGACGGAGCTGCTGACATCACTTCATCCAAAGGGGATGTAGAGAAGGATCTGCTTCGAGTTCTCTCATGCCAGGCAGAATCGGTGAGCTGTGGCGCATGTGATGTTCAACACCTTCAATGTGAATATTTGTTCTTGTGATATTTGGCAGCTGAGGAAGTGCTATTCTGACAGACTTGCAGTGTGAAGTGTGAGACAGCTAAAATGTGAACTGAGAAACAATGAGAGGGGGAAATCTCATTCTGTGCTAATAGGGAACGTTATATTGTTTGCTTACATTTAATAGAAAGTTTCTTCTTTGCAGGCCATAAGTCAAGGAAATAACCATGAGGCTGTGGCCTACATGCAGCGCTGTAAAGACATGCTGCTGCGACTACCAAAAGATGTAAAAAAGCCCTCTGTTATCACTATAACAAAACTATATATTGTTGTTTAACATTTACAGTACATATTGCTATTGAAAGTGTGGGGGATGTAAACTGTGAATATATTTTTTTCAATGCAGACTGCGTACCTCTCCCTTATGTGCTACAACTTTGGAATAGACACTTACAATTTGAGAAAGTTTGAGGACAGTGCATTTTGGTTGAGGTAAATATAATGTTTACGTTCTACAGAAAAGTGCTGAGAAACAATGCAGTGGAAAATGGATTTTTTGTTCTTCTCTTTTTCAGCCAAAGCTATGACATTGGAAGAATGAATGTGAAATATGCCCCTGGATCTGAAGTCCAGGTAAGACAGTGCAATGCAAAGTTTAGTGGGTACAATTAAAATAGTATATGTTTTTTTAATGTCTTCAATTTCCCTCCCAATAGGCCAAGGTTTTGAGGCTCCTTGCCACTGTTTATTTAGAGTGGGACTGTCAGAGTTTTCAGGAGAAGGCCCTTAATGCTGTCAGCTTAGCCAACAAGGTTGGATATAAGAAATCATTTTTACATAATAGTTTACATTATGCATTTTGAAGCATGCACTTACAAAATAAAAGCTCAGATGCTCTGTACCTAATGTCACTGTGCACTTTGACAGGAATGTGTGAGCGCCTCTGGGTTGTACTTAAAAATCAGAATACTCCTGAGATCTGGGGCCTCAGACGATCATATCAGAGCAGGTTAGTCATTACCCGACCTCATTCAATTATTTACACAGATCTTCATTAACATAGGCAGCAGTCGGGTGTCAGTGACTGAGAGGTTAGAGAAGTAGATTCAAGATTTAAAAGTTTGAGTCTCTGAAGCTACTGGAAATATAATAGATTGGTAAAAACTAAAAAATGGCTATTGATGAGTTTATTTGTTCCAGAAATATTCTAAGTGTGTACATTGAACAATAGTCTACAGTAACTACTCCCTCAAGTCAAGCCAGGTGCTCCAGTAGAAGATTGTGCTTGTTCTGGGACCCTGCTAAGTCTTAATGTGTGTCTATGGGTGACTTAAGCAGTTAGACACACGTTTAAAAGCAGATCATAAAAATATGTTTTCAGGACTTAATGAGATGCTGGAAGCTAAGGTTTCTCTTGAAGTGTGTCTGAGCACAGTGAAACGACTCATGTCTGAAAACAGGTAAAAACTACAGCATCCTTGCTAGTGCTCTCACTTGGCTCTTTGTAGAAAGTCATCAGACACACACATAGCTTAACATGAACATGTGCGTATATACATATTTTCTTTGTAGGAATGCTCAGACACATGCTATTCAACTCTGAATAATATCTGTTTTGATTTTTCTAGAGACGTGCTGGCATTTGAGTATTTGAAACGTGTGTGTCAGCACTTTGAGTCGTCCCCTGACCTGGGAACTGCTCTTGTCTTGCAAATTGAGCTACTGCTGCAGAGAGGCAAGGAGCTGTTGGGCAAACAGAAGATAGAGGATGTCATCACTGGTACTTTATATTTGCATTCCAGTTCTAGAATAAGTCTGATTTTAATGAAAATTACATAATGAATTTAATAGTAATGCAGGTAATGCACTATAGATGTGCCTCTGTATTAGTATTAACATTTTTTACATCCACACAGGCCACTATACAGGAAAACAGCTGACTCCACAGGCCCTCACAAGTCTACATGTCATGCTGTGGGATAAAGCTTCCAAACACTTTGAGGTATCCAAAACACAGCCTTGTTTATCCTTAATTCACAAGATATTTGATAGTGCATATACACATGTATAGTTATCAGCATGTGATCAGCACTGTTGCCCTATAGCAAGAAGGCTGTTGGGCCGCTGTTGGCCCACCTATCTTGGCGGACTGTGCATTTTTCTCTCTGTTTGTGGGTTTGCTTTGGGTGCTCTGGTTTCCTTAAAACCCAAAGTCAGGAATACTCCTACGCTGCCTTTGAACAAGGTACTGGCATCAGAACTACTGGTGGTCCCTGATCCCTGCATTGTGGCTGCCCACTGCTCCTAAATAGTTAGGATAGGTACAATTCAGAGGTTTAATTTCCACAGAGGGATACATAAAGGATAACTTAACGTTCTATCTTTCTTCCCAGGCCAGGAACTATTCTGAGGCTCTTCAGTGGTATAACTACTCCCTGAGTTTCTTTAAGGCAGGTCAGATGGAGCCCAACTTAGCCAAGCTGCAGAGGAACAGAGCTTCCTGTTTCCTGCAACTTAAACAATTGGAAAAGGTAAGACAACTTGAGCCACAATAGCAAGTCAAGGAAATAAATGTGCTGTCCAGTGGCTGCACTGGGTGGTGCGTGTCAGAACTCACCAGGTAGTTTGTTTGTCACCAGCCACAATGGCAAGTGCTCCTGCCACATTTTTACGTGTGATGTATGTTTGTATGTATATGAAAACTTATGTTTATCAGGCCAAAGAAGCAATTAAAGAAGCAGAGAGATGTGATCCTGACAGCATTTTCACTCAGTTCAGTGTTTACAAGATTGCAGTGCAGGAGAAAAATGTGGAGAAAGGTATTTACAAAACATTATGTGTGATGAATATGCAGTGAAAGCGTGCATGGTAGTAGTGTTGCAATTTTATTACAACTACATTTTCAGTATATTCTCTATGGTGATGATGCTGTTTATATGTACCAGCTGCAGAGGCAGTGAATGCAATGGGACTTCTGTCCAAGAGTCATGTGGCCAGTGAGGACAGACTGCTGGTATCTGAGGACGCTGCTTCCAATCTCCTCAGTCTGGCTGCTCAGATTGCTTTGGACGTAGGACTCATTACTCAATTCTGTACACCATTCGTAAAATGTGTGGAATTTATGGGAAAATAATTGGTTTGGTCTAGTGGAATTATTGTCACATTTCCATTCGAACACAATTAGCAGAGTTTTTGGGTGGGAAGCCAATGAGAGATCATATCACATGTCACTGCACTCATTCTTGTTGGTAGTGTAGACAAATGTTGATGTTCAGATTTAATAGTTAAATGACAGTTCATACTGTACAAATAAACAACAAAAAAAACTTATTTGTGATATTTATAAGTTATTAAAAAAGACAGCTTAGTGGACATTCCCTTTCCCAAGCTGCTATTAGGAAACATACTGGACAGCAACCAGCTATAACCAGTACTTTGTGAGGGTCTAGAAAATGATTTTATGAATAGAAAATGTGTAAGAATCCTTTCTTTAGTATACAATATGATTGTGATGAATATGACTGGTGGGTGGTGGTTTTAATGATGATGAGGATGCTTGGATGCTTGTTCCCCTGTGACAGAATGAACAGCAGGAAACTGCCATGAAGGCACTGGAGAGTTTGTGTGAAAACTCCAAAGATGAAGCTCAGGTCCTGACTGCTCTCAGGTCAGTGAGAACCCAAATATACAAATGAGTTAAATACCAAAAAAAATAATTTTCCTGCAGGAAAAATTATCTATTAATTTATTAATATCTATTCTGATAAAATATCTCTGACATGAAAGCAATAAAGGAGTAGGAAGCCAGCAAAATGTATTTATTTGAGAACCTCACACACTTAAGTCCCAGTACCTCAGAAAGTATAATACACATGGCTGTGAAGGACAATGACACATGTGGACATTTCAATAATCAATGTGTTTCACCAAGGAGGCTTTTTCAGTTATAGGTTGGTTTCCTTCTAATTTTTTGCTGATATTTTTGCCTTACCCTTTGTTTTCCATGCTGCTATCTTGAAACAAAAACAAGGCTTTTTTGGATGACCCTTAAGTTTGCTTGCAGTTTGTTTTGAGAACAGAAATATTGAATTTCAGGTACCAAATTGTTTTTCCGTTTACTTTGAAGTATTGAGTGTTCATATGTTGTGACCGCGTAAAGAAAACATGATGGTAGAGTTTTACACATAAAGCGACAACATTTAGTAGAGATGGCTTATGTGCTGAGAGATTGTAGCGAGTCTGTTAGTTTTCCATACACCTCTATGATCCACTGACCTATATTCCCTTGCTTCTCCACTGAAAGTGTGTCTCTGTATAATACAGTTAGTAGGTGAAATAAAGGAGGTCAACACCAGTTTCTCCATTCATCTTTTTATAGGTGTTTGGTTCGACTTGTGCTCTCCACAATGGAAAAATCGAGTGATGAGATGAGGTGAGGGGAAGGGAAAGTACCTAAAAAAGTGCGATTATATAGTATTATTGATGCTGCTTTTAATAAAATCAAAACAGATTTACATTTACTACCTTGTATCACTCCATGTAGAAATGTGAATCTGGATGTCCTGCTGCCATATCTAAAAATGGGTGAGTACATATGCAACAGGGGTTAAATAGCATTTTGGGAAGAAATGTCTCAACTACAGTATCTGCTGTGCATCACAACCCACAAATGTTTTGTTTGCCATCACTGCAGCTCTGCATAAAGTTTCACACCAGTCTTGCATGACTGTTGAGCAACGCACAGAGGAAGCTAACTGGTTCAGGAAGATTGGTACTAGGACTCTTTCTCTCCTGTTCACTTCAATCAGACATCGTATGCTATCACTTCAAATCTTGTAGCACCTTCATTTTGTCTTTGTGTGTGTGTGTGTGTGTACGCTTGTGTGTGTCCTTGTTACAGCTTGGAACTCGGCTCTGCAGTGCGAGAGCAGCCCTGACCGAATGAGGGATTTCTTTGTGCTCTCTTACCAGGCAAGTGCCCATATTAGCTTTGTCAGGTGAATTAATCAATATCTACAGTTCGTGGGTGTAGATCAATAACACCTGAACAGGGATTTAACTTTGCTTTAGAAAGATAAACATATCAATTTAAGATAAAGAATCACAGTGACCCACAATGATCTAATCCTACATGTGGATTTTTAACCTTTATTTCTCCATGAGATGTTGACTCAGGGCACATACTTGATTTAAGTACATGCATTCATGCCTGAGAACACCCCTATACAATTAGAAGCTCCTGATGTTGAGTAGATGTTTCAGAGAAACTGGGATGACCTACTTTATTTTAGGGGGAATCGTCAAAAGTAGTTGTTGAATGAGGAAGGAATGTTTTTCCAATTCTTTCCTACCACAAATGATCCAGTTTATATTGTGCTCAAAACCACCTTCAGATCACAAGCCACTGTCTTGGTTTACTGCAATCAAAATGGAAATACAGTATTTAAGAAATGCTCAACTATCGCGCATTAGTTCCTTTGTCATACATGTGTGTGCATCTGCATGGACCTGTAGCTCTCCCAGTTGTGCCCTACTGATCGCACACTGCTCATGGGCCAGAAGACATGTCTGCTAATGGCTGCTGCTGCCTCTTTGGAGCTCTGCAGGAAGTCTCTTCTCTCTGTCCAGGTGTGTCACCCACTCCCTCTGCCCATCTCCTACATTTAGCATGCTCTCCATCCACATAGATGGAAATTTACCAAGACCAGTGGAGAAGAGAGGTGACTAACCACATTATTGGTGCTGGCGTAGGTGTTTCATTTTAATCCCTCTGCCTTTGAAGAGGAACTGAACACTAGATGGCGATGATGAATCCAGAATGCTTGTTATATGCTTCTGATTGGTTCACAGACTGAGGAGCTCACTCAGGCTCTGGAGCACATTCAGATCTGTTGGGAGGTCTGGAAAACCCTGAAAGCATCAGGTACCTTAAGTAGCTACACTATCCGAATATCAGCCATGTTTATTTTCACGTCTTTCATGCATCAAAATGGAGCTAAAGAAATGTATTCTCAACATGTGCTTACAGGAAACTTCCCAATGGACCCAACAGACACACTGCTGCTGCTGTATGAATTTGAAGCTCGTGCTAAGCTGAATGACCCCAAGGTTGAGACGGTACTGGAGTCTGTCTTGGAGCTTGAAAATGTTGAAACCAAGGTGCTAGAAACCATTGCAGGTAAAAACAAAGCAAAACCCTTGCTGGATTGTTAATCTTATCTCTGCTACATGCCTAAAGAAACAGACATGTTCTAGTATTTGCAGTATGCTGGCATCCTTTTTTTTCTATATGTAGCCTTAGCCATGGAGCCCCCAGCCCACTTCCCTCTGCTGTGTAAGAAGGCCTTGAGGGTTGCTCTCTCTCTGCACAAGAAACAACCACAGGCTGACCTGGCCCGCTGCAGGCATACCCATCACTACTCTGCATGAAAATAATCATGACATTTTATTAACGATCCATTCCCACAAAATGCTTATTTGGACGAAAGGGTTTCAGATTGTGTGACTGTTTTTGTGTCCCTGTCTCAGCAAGTGTATTCACAGCCTGATCAAGCTGTCCCTCCCGAGTGGTGTGTCAGAGGTGGAGGCCCATGTGCTCGAGGAGGTGTGCGACTACTACGAGGAGGCTCTGTCCATCATTGCAGCCGCAGTGAGTCAGCACCAATCACACACCGCCATCCCTTGGCTCCCACCTCCTGTTCCATCCAACAGAACTGCTCCCTGCTATATAATTAACCCCCTCTCTTCCACTCCATGCCTGCCTGCTGTTCTAGAAGCATCTTTTTATCAATGGGCTTTCAGCCGCACTTCAATTAGCAGATGCTTCCATTCACCACCCCCTTCCTGTCAATTTGAATGTTAATGTGCTGTACAAGTCATCACACTGCCGGTGAGCAGCAGCTCTGAAAGAGGCATCAAATTATTGAGACATTACACTGCTTTAGAGGCAGTGCATATTTCCCCTTTCATATTGAGTTATTACTTGAAAGCTGTGGAATTCTTTGGATCAAAGTGAAAGCCCAAGATTAAAGTGTTGTGAAAAACGAATGAAACTTTAGAAATGGCAGACCTTGGAGTTTGTTTACAGTCTGTTTAAGACTCCTAAGCGTTAGTAAAGGTTAACATACAGTAGACACAGGATTGGATGAAAGTTACTCACAGGCTGTACACACTAAAAACACAGATTTCCTTCCATACGCTTGGCTCAAGTGAGTCACCCAGGTGGTCTCCGTTAAATGGCCTTTTGAACATCTTCCTGCTCTTCTCTGTAGCCGGACGACTTCCCAGAGACGGAGACCCTGTGGTTGCTGACTCGGGCTTGGAACACAGGGATATTGCTGTACAGCCTGGCTCAGTACCCCGAGGCTGAGAAGTGGTGTGGCCTCGCCATGAGCTTCATCCGCCACCTGGGATCCCTACAGGAGAGCTACGAGACACAGGTACAGGAATGGTGAAGAGGAAGGAAGGGGATGAATTAAGCAGACTGGGGTGGTTGTAGCAGTGGAGCATGATAGAGCTTGAATCATCCTGCTAGTTAGGCAAATATGACAAAGGCGTTGGCCCAAGAAACACACAGGTCTTATGATGAATTAAGTATATAACCATCATTGTATACTTTTGAGAGCCAATACTTTTTTAAGTGATAGTTGTTTCTTGTGTACCCACAGATGTCTGGTCTATACAGTGAAATCCTGGACAGGTTGGACAAAGCCAAGAAGAACCTCATCATGGAAGAATAACCAAACTGGGATAGGTCAGCTGTTGTCACCCCAATGTTAACTGCCTGTTTTGAGGGTTAACTTAAATGGACTCAGTTCCATCACTTTGTTGCAGCTAAATGTTATTAATGTTGTGGTAAAATATCAGATATTACAGTTTGATAAATTGTTGCTGTAAATCTGTATAATTGTGGGGCATCCTGGCTAGTGGTTCAGACACATCCCACATTAGTTCATGGTTTGATTTTGGCTTGAGACTTTTGTTGCATGTTACCCCCTTTCCTGTTTTTTCTCTACTGTCTCCTGTCAATAAAGGCTAAAATGCCAACAAATAATCTTTAAAAAAAAAAGTATAATTTTAATTATTGAATTATTTTCAAAGCCACTGAGTCACTTAAAGCGGAATAACAAGAACATCAAAATCATAACTGAATCACGTATTTTATTTTCAAACAAATAAACTCTTGTCAAGTCCCAAAATAAAACCCAAACAAAAGTTGCAGGACTGTGTTCCCTCATGACTAGGACAGGGAAGACCATGAGGCCAAGTGTCCTGATAGGCTGTACCACCTGCAGTGACAGGAAGGAGACTACTGTACAATCAAAGGGTTCATGTTTGCAAGCACTTACTGCACAGATGTGCTATAACATAAACATCATCACCCAAAAGTACAAACAAGAACCCTGACCCCCCCCACCCAAAAAATAAAAGCATATATGTCATCATTTCTCTCATCAGAACAAAGACCCTCATCAATTATACACACACAGAGGCATTCAGGTTCCATCTCGTTATATATCACAACCTCAATGGAAAGAGTAAAATGAAATCAAGTTCTTTGGGCTTTGACATGGCTGACTGAGGTATGAATACCACACACATTGTTAACAGTCAGCTGTATTTCAACTAAACACCAGAGAGGACCAATTCTAAACTTCTAATGATGTATTGATCAATGCTCCTGGTTTCTGTGATATTATGTAGGTTTCTGCCTGCATCTCTTTTTGATTATTTTACAATATATTTTTAAAATTTATACACCCAGACACGTTCCACAAGAAATCACATGTAGACAGGCCCTACTTGAGGGAATTGAATTCCCAACTGACTAGTTAAGTTTTCCAATAGGCATTTGAAGAGAAATACCAACAATACAGCACATTTGTATGGAAATTATATCTGAAGAGTAGCTCAAACTTTACTTACCTGACATTTGTGGTCTATAAAACATGTTTGTCCCAGTTTGATTCACACATGCATGAAGCACAGGTGAGGGGGAACTGCTGGGGGCTTATTTACATTGTACAGCTACCACAACCTTTGAAACAGTCTGCAAGCAGTTTATAAATGGCTCTGTTCCCTTCGGTTATTCCCTGAACTCTGGTTTTGACACAGGTAATGACAGCTGGTTTAGCAGTGGTGCCTGGCAGGTGGGCACACCTGTTCAGAAAATGCTTGCAGTTACAGGTGCTCTGTGGGTGGGAGAGAGCAGGGGACCCAGAGGTCTACGTTACCACTTCCTGTTGGGTCTGGCTCTCTGAGAAGAAGAAAAAAATCCCTTTGCACTCTTCAAAAGGCTGGGGAGGGAAGCGAGAACGTTCATGATCAGGGGCCACAGTATTCCTTCTTCAGACGTGTTCTCTCACATGCACACATTAACATACAGTGCCAAGATCTGCATGGGAGGGTGGAGCAGGTCATTTCAATCCCGGTGATGCCATACAACCAACTCAAATGTTACCACACAAATGGCCTTGAACAAGCTCCCCACCTCACGTAAAAGAGAAGACACACAATACAGCCCGATTACACTGGTTAGCTTAAAACGCTGTTAACTAAGCGACAGTACTATTAGCACTTGTTTGTTCACATTTGACAGCTATGAACTCTGTGTCATCGCCAAAACGTGGTCTTTCAGTCGCAGGGGAAATGGTATCTGTACGTTAAGATTCCTGAGCTGGTCTAGCTCACCCCAGACGCACTAAAAGCTCAACACAGTGGTTCAGCACCTGCCAACAGATTCATTAAGAATTCATACATTTATAGATACACAAAGCATATCAGTTTAATCAAACCCAACTTTAGTGTTTTTGGTAGGAGGACAGGGGGACAATCCAAAACAGGTTATATTGACTCTTTAATTGTTAGGACATCCAATACAATTATTGTCTTGTTCTACCCGTTTTAAGGCCACCATCATGGCGGCAGATAGGACAGTACCATGTGACCATTCAATCAGAGGAGAATCCTCTTGGAAGGCAGAGAGTGTAATAGGGTAGTCTGCTGCTCAACATAAGTTAGGAGGCTCTGGCTGTCCAAATTGTAATTCAATGGCCAAATTCTTATTTAATTACACAGGAAGGTTGGTTGAACTACAGGGGAGAAAAGGAGCCCACAGAGGTGAGACTGTGTTATATCTATTGCACTCAAGTCAGGCCCCCTGGCAGTTGGGAGGACACAAAAAAAAAAGTAAGAAGAGATGAGAATGTTTCCTCTCTTCCTTGTCAATTGTGTGCAGCCTCCCTAACAGACAACAGGTAGTCACAAAACAGAATTTGTATTTGATGTAAGGCAGTTTGGTGTTTTGCAGAGAGCCCAGTTACACTTCTCTACCCCCATCCTTTACACAGAGCAGCTAAAAACCACAAGCAAAAAAAATCCCACAAAGAAAGAAAAAAACAAAAAACAAAAATGAAATCTAACAGCCCTCCAAATTGACAATTCTAGTGAAGTGTAAAATGTGTAGTTTTTAATATGTAGTAAAATCTCAGTGGGATTTTATCATTTATCTTGTGATTTCATAATATAAATGTAGAGATTCACAACGCATTTCTTCCTCTTGATCTGCCTCCCAAGATGTCTTTATCAGCTGCAGCACAGACAACTGGCAGACGACCAAACAGCAAGCTGGTTCGTGATAAATAGATCACCAGTTTGTAGGCTCCACTAATTTCCTCAGTCATTATAAACAAGAGAGATGACTCCTTGAACAGTACCATCAGCAGGGCTCGATTTTATCCAGTCTTTTTAGAAAAAAAAAAACAACCTTAATTGGTCTTCACTTCTCCTCTCGTGTCTTTTTAAATGTGATTTGATGTACATTTACAAAGTGTTCCAACTTGGTATGATTTGTCTCTGTTTCCCTGCAACTTCTTTTTGAATCCCAACTTCTCTCCTTCTGTAAAACATTCTGATCTTCAGTCAGTCCCAGTTCACAAAGGATTTATTCCTTTTCCCTTTTGTTTTCATTTGACAAATTCCTTTGGAATGGCATTTCCAGTCATGAATGGATTTGTTGAGAAACTCATGCAGGGGTGTGCACAGTCACAGTAATGGTGATAAGACTTCTTTTTCATTTAGAGAGTAACATAATGATGACACTAAAACTTGATATGAAACATATCTGCAAAAAGGAGGTGAGGAGGGGGGCTATTTGGGCTTGGGTGGGGTCTCTGGGAGGCAGGTGGGGAGCTCTGCACCGATGCAGAGGGGACGGCAGGGAGCTCAGAGCTTCTCTGAGGAGGGGATCCAGATGTAGGGACCAGACTGCTCCTCGATGATTAGCTTGATTTTGTTGTAGATCTCCTCTAGTGAGTCACCCTGTACAATAGCTGGAGACAAACACAGGCAGATATGTTTGTTGGTTGCATCAGAACTGGAGTTGAAACAATAGGTCGACTTGCCAGTAAGTCCATAGCTAATTAATCTGCAACAACTTTGATTATCAATTAATCATTTCAGTTGTTAAATCAAGCAAAAATGCCAAATATTTGCTGGTTCCAGCTTTTCAAATGCCAGTTTTCTGTGTTTTAGCATTAAAAATTCTATATATTTAAGTTTCGGACTGTTGATTGAACAAAACAAGGCATTTGAAGAAATTACTTTGACATTATATTTCATACAGTAAACGATTAATTGGGAAACAACAACAAAAAAAAAAGAGCTGAAATGATTAGTAGATTAATCAGTTGATTGACAGAAATTTAATCTGCAACTTTTTTCACAATCGATTAATTGATTTGAGTAATTTTACAAGCAAACATGCCAAACATCTGGTTCCAGCTTTTCTGTTGGGAGGTTTTGCCGCTTTTCTTTGTTATGTGACAGACAGAAAGCAGTAAACTGAATATATTTGGGTTTTAGACTGTGGGTCGGACAAAACGAGCAGTTTGAAGTTTGGCCCCTTGTGGGGTTTTGGAAAATTAGGACAAACATTTTTAAAAATTTTCTGACAGTTTATTAACCAAACAATTAATTGAGAAAATAATTTAAAGAGTAATCTATAATTTAAAAACTCATTAGCTGCAGCCCATCGAAACTACAAATATTTATCAGTGACCCAAAGCAAAAGGGTAGTGAGACCAACCTGTGAAATACTCTCCAAAGTCTTGCTCCAGCTTAACTGCCTTGTCAAAGACTTTATTGGCCTGTTCGTATGTCTGCCTCTTATTCATTTCCCTGGAACAGACAAGTAGTTAATGGTTAGTATCACAGACACACTTACGTTCACCGATATCTTAACTACAGTATGTCAAAAAGCTCAAACTTACATTAGGGCTTCAATGGATTTTGGTTTAATAAAGATGGCAATCGGATAAAGTTGTGCTTGCTGCAATCGTTTTATGGCATTCCCAGACACATCCAGAATGCAGTGTTTCCCCTGTAGACAGGTAGAGATAAGTTTTGTTAAAAATAATATAAACTTTAAAATTTTGTCACACAAATAGGCCACGTATCAAGCATTGATTGTGGTTCTTGTAATGTTGCAAAAATGACTACTGCAAACTAATAATTTTTGGAAGTTGGAGGTGGAATGTTAAGTACAGATGTCTGCGTTCCGATTTAGCAGCCCACCTAACATGCCTCGGGTTACACCTCAAATACACCAATCTGGTAACCCAACCCTACAGAGAAACACAAGACTCGGCGCCTACCCTCTCAGCCACAGTTCTGACAGACAAGATGCTCGTCCCATAGAGGTTCTCATTGAACTGGCCAGCCTCAATGAATTTATTATCCTGAATGTCCTTCTCCATTTGCTCTCGCGAGCCCACAAAGTGGTAGTCCTGGCCGTCCATCTCATTCTCTCGCCTTGGACGAGTCGTATCTGCAGAGGGGAATGGAACAAGTCTATTTTTGTCACTCACTTGTCAAACATGTTATGTTTACGGTCTGGATCTATTTGTTGCTGTAAACTCACGGGGTACACAGGAGCCAAACTTGTGGGGAAACTCAGAGATGAGGTCATCATTTACTCTGTCCTTCATTGGGCCCAAAATGATCACAGGCCTTGTGTAGTGGACTGCATTAGAGACAAAGAAGGCAGGTGAGGATACATACAGAACTATACAATCCACAGTTTGATTTATGCATTTTCCCCCCCTTAATTGTGTAGAAGTGATCACTCACTTTCCTGTCGAATGACTGGCTCATAGGAAAGAATTGTGTCCTCCTGTCCCTCTGTAATAACACACAAAAAAAATCAGACATTTTACATCTCATTTAAAGAAACACAATCATGATAAAACATCAAGAGGAATATTAATTTACAGATGTCTTTTCACAGGTAAATTTAAGGACATCTACCATGTTATTCATCTATGTGGGCAGTGTAAAACTAACCAGAAAGACCAGGAGAAATTAACGTGACTCACTTGAACTGCTTTCACTGTCACTTGTGTTGGATGTCAGGCATTCTGCAAAAGCACAAGAGAGCAAATTTCATAGAATCTCAAAACCAGTATAGCCAGAATTCAATTCAAATAAATTCTCTTATGGGTGAAAATTATTTTCACCTGCCTCAGCCTTAGGGGGAAAAAGCACTCTGTATCTCAACATCTAGGCCATTAAAAAAAGGGGATAAAGAAAGCTTAAAGAAGTCTTGTTTGGTGTGGCAGCCATTCTCTCGCAATATTAGGGAAGTGGTTTTAGGTGCAAGCAATAGGAAATTAAGTGTTTCCTGTGACAATATCCCAAATGACCCGCAATTCCCTTGCCAATGTTTCCTATTGCTAGACCTGTGCCTGTGGCGGCAGATCTCATATCAGGGGAAAGACAAAGAAAACACACAGGCGTTACGCCGTCCACAGGAGGGAGGCAGGATCTGGCTGACTCAGGGGAACTTGAGGGAAAAAGCGTTTCCAACCAGGCCTGCTCTGGTGACAGATATATTCCAGCTCTGTGTTACCTTAACTGACAAAACTCTACTAAACATTTATTGTAAAGACCCCATGAGACATTCAAAATAAGTCTAACACTTACTCACTCTCCCTTGGGAATGGATATTTTATATGTACTGTGACTTGAAGTAGGAGTGTGTGTTTGTGTGTTGTGTCTGTGCGTGTGTCACTCTAAATGTGTGTGGTTTTAGCATTCCCAGCTGGGTCTGCAGTGACAAAGCATTTTTCTCTGAGCTCAGGGGACAGCTGCTTGACACAGTACAACCACACACTTACTCAAACTCTTTGATCCATAAAAGTCATCGCTTAACCCTGGGAAGTCCTAGGTGTCCCGACAGGTGAGAGCAGAAACCAAGAGAAGAGAGTAGACAGGAAGAAGAAGAGGTTAGTGAGAGTTGAGGCAGAGAGGGAGAGGAGTGCTGTGTGGTGCTCGCCAGGCCCACTGACACATGGTGCTGTGCTGTACTCATTAAGCCTGAGCCCCACTTTGTTCATAGTAAGCCACGGCCTTTCAATTACACAAGCCCAATCCCATTAAAATGGGATTTTGACCTGTTAAGTGTTAAAGCTTCAGTCCAGTTAATGAGATTCTTCTTGTTGTGGGTCAGTGACTGACTGGAGAATTGATCAGGACTTATACAAGGAGTAGCATCACAGTGTTAGAGAGCCTGTGTGTTAATGCAGCCAAGAACTTGCGCACACACGCACACACACACAGCTGGCAGCACACACACTAGACACTCCTCTGGAGCCCATAGACAGATGCACAGACACACCAGAGAGAACCCCACATCTCCAGCCTGATGCCGGCTCTGCAAGTGGGCATCTCTTTGGGACAGTGAGAAAGGGATGCGAGTGGTGCCATCACACAAACCATCCCTGGAGGTGAGCGGAAAGATGAAAGTCGAGAGACAGAACTGAAGCATGAAGGGGAAAGGACAAAAAAAAAAAAAAAAAGAACCCCCCCCCCCCAAAAAAAATCGATCACACAGCTGGTACTCACGTTCAGACTCCACCAACTCCTGCACAATATTCTCCTTGCTCTTGTAAAACGGGAACTTGCGTGAGAGGTTGAAGCTTTTTTTGCGCTTTACTTTGACTGGCTGCTTGTCGATGTGTGGGTGAGAAGGGAGGGAGGGGGGCAACGAGAGGGTGAAAACAAAAACAGAATGGGTTTCAATGAAGGCACTCAACACTCGTGCAAAACAAACAAACAAATGAAATGTAAACAAACAATACACATCAAATAATGAAAATGAGAAGCAGGTAATGGGTGAAAATGAATGGCATATCAATGTGAAGGAAACAGGATTCTGTTTACCAACTTAAACATGTACCATTTTCATTAAACTGAATCTGCTTGCATTATAGATGATACAGACACAACATTACAGCTGATTTATACATCTGCAAATTACATCTGACAGATCAGCCTCTGACAAACGTGCAGACATTTTGTAAGTGCACATTTCTTAATATCACTGAGTGCACAAGCTTCTGTGTAATCTATACAGTAATATGAGCGCTTTTTGTGCGCGCTTCAGTGAGCAGGTGCTGGTCTCTTTCCCACACTCAGGGGGAAGTAGGCCATCTCCCTGGGAGCCCAGCAGCAGCTCTAAAGACAGCCTCTCTGGCACCAGGGCAGGGAGCAGCTGGCCCTCTACACTTACCCTGTTAGACTCAATCATGCCTGTCCTGGCGTGGAACTTGACTGTTTTTAACCTGGCCCGCTCCTTCTTCTCCACTCTGGGCAAAAAAAAAAAAAGGGGACATAAGTTTAGGCTGGGCATGAATGGTAGTAGTAGTCACATTAGCTTTGTCTGGCATTAGTGCAATGCAAATGAAGAGTGAGTGTACCTTTTCTTGCTAGGAATGACCCCAATCTGCTCACTCTCTCCATGTGGCGTGACCAGCCTCGCCTGCCACCACTCGTCGTCAGAAGCATTTATGACATGGAGGATATCCCCATAAGAGAAGCTCAGGCCTTGGCTGGGCAGGCAGCTGTCCCTTGTTCGATCATAGTCAAATAAAGCTCTACAAAAACAAAGGCTTTGGTTACACTCCTTCCTTCCTTTCATCTTAAATTTGTGTGTAGAGATTCCACATGCACCATGATCAAATTACTCTGGCACAAAATGGCAGCTATGAATATCCTGCATTACATTATTGGCCTTTGTTATTTTTTCTATTACTTCACATTGCTTGTATGTGGGCTGTGACTTGACTGTTATTAACAATATGTGGAAATTAAGATGACAATGTAAAACCTGGTGAAATTCATCTTTGATATATTCAGACATGTCACTTATTACATTCTAGTGTTGTACTGAAACAGTCAGTGTCTATGTAACCATATAAACATGAGGTGGAAAGTAATGTCACATCTTATTCTGGACAAGACGTATATTAAAGCATGCCATTCATAAGTTTCCACTTGACATTTGACTGTTGCCACATACCTTCCACGACATGCATAAACTGTGTATTGTCTGTCTGAATGCGTCAGTATCTTGTCAGACAGGTAAACCCACAGCCATTTCCAAAGGAATTAATACCTGCTTTACAGGTTTAAACTTAACTTGACCTACAAGCCTATATCTATAGGCCATAAACCATGGTCCAGTTGACAGACATGTTGTGGCCAAAATACAATTTCTCCTCTGGTTAAAGATTTCTGCTGGAGTAGTCCTGCTAACTGAAACTGCAGCTGGCAATAAGGAAACAGTACTGCTGAACTGTCATGATGCAATCTAGTGGAAGTTTATCTACTAGTGTGCTTTGCAGGGAAACAAGTACACTTTTAACATAAGTTGACAAGAGATAGTCAAATGCCTAGCCTTAACCATGTTATAGCCCCTTGAGATACTTACAGAGTGTTTCAGAGAGAGTGTGAGCACATGTGACACTGTTGTTTTTTTAAATATTTTTTTAGAGAACACCTAAGAAGGTTAACGCCTCCACATTCCTGAGGCTGGGCTGGGAGGACATGGCGGCTCCTGCATCAGCCGGCTAACTAGACAGCTTTTCCAACATAACTGCTGGCTTAGTCATCCGTACAGGAGCAGGCTAGGCTCTACATGCCTCATAGGAGCTGGTCTATAAGACAGGCATGAGTCAGACTGGTTAATGCTCATCTCTTTATAGCAGGCGTCTAAAGAGATAACACCTATATACTTTTGATATATCCGAGTAAGGTCCATTGCTATTGAACTTAGGCTAAATCAATCTAGTAATGTAGTTATTAGGCTTAGGTTAAGTAAAGTGTATTAGTGCTTCAGTAGAAATATGGTGAAGCACTCGGACTATGGAGTTACATCAGAGTCCTTTCACCTTGACCTCTGAGTCCTTTGCTCGCTGCATTTATGCGTGCCACCTGTTTCAATTCCTAAATGAGCCTCCAACCAGTTTGGCAACCGGCCCAAAGTGTCATAACACAGGTCACTTCGACAAGCCCCACTGTCAATCTACATTACACAAAGTAGAGTCAATGTCATATGTGGCATCAAAACAACAACAGGGAATGCCTGCCCATCAGCTTTTTGATGGTTATGCATGGTATCAACCCAATCCCCTAAATTAAATGTTACCTTATAAATAGCTCAGTGTGAAGTATTATGTTTTATCATATGATCTATGCGATATGTCATGCTGCTGTACTCTGACAGTGTGTGGCTGCTTTTGATAACATGTGCTTTCAGGCTTTATTCTCACCGACAGGCAGGTAGAGGTTTATTATGCAAGAGTGGCTATTTTGACCACAGATCTTAGAATTTGATGTTGTGAGTGCAAACATGTGTGTGTCAGTGTGTGCCCTCAAGCTTTACCTGACATAGAGGGAGCGTTTCTCACTGGTGCGCAGGGAGCCTGATCCTGAGCTCATGCTGCTGTTCATCATCTGCTCCCTCAGGTCGTGGATCTTGGACTCAAAGCGACTATACTCTGCATAGGAAGAAACAAACAAAACAAACTGTGTCAACAGCACCCCAAAAATAGGCCCTCGAGCATATACCATCCCTTTGGCCTTTAAGGTTGATAAACCTGAGGTTAAGGTGGTATTGAATATGTCGAATAAAGAGGCCAAAAGAGTGCTGGACCCTGCTCTCGTTTCACTGGAAAATTGTCGGAGATGTCTGTGTCTCATTTAGCGCTGCAGTGAAGAGAGGAAAGGTTCAGCAAATCCTTAGGCTGATTAATGACCCCAGGAACAGATGGTTTATCACAGATCTGCCTTACACATCCAGTAATGTCTCATGTCAGGTAATTAATTATACAGATTAATTAAGTTCAACATGGGCTCTTCGGTGTGGTCAAAAAAAGGGAAGGCCTCTAACAATTTCAAATACATGACCATTTGTCATAGGTGTGAAAATCCAGTTGCTGCTCAGGAGCACAGGGATGATATATGAATCCACCTGGACCTCCTCATTAAGAATGCTCTCATTAGCCTGCTGTGCACAGCGTGCTCTGTGCCCAGGCTGCTGGAACAAGCTAGGCCACCGCACCACACGGCTCGATAAACAGACCAGCAGATGCAGCTAGAAAAACAAGTAGGCTAGGTTGCTCATGTGATCACACAAAAGAGGCGTTGGGGCCACAAAAAAGCAGCACTGCGAGCAACCACTTCTGTCGTATATAAGTGTTTTGACAATTTTATACTTAGCACTGCTGATGAAACGAGTGTTATTGTTTCATGCTGAACAGCTGTGCTCAGGAATTTACACTAACGTACACTATTGCTCTAATGACATGACATATCTATGTCTTGATCATAATTAGCCTATAAAAAGAACCTGTGCGAGAAAATATAGTCCACATTTATTCCACATATCTCTTTTACTGCCATACCGTTAGGAGTTGACTCCTACCTTAGAGCTTAATCATCCATAGCTGGTAACGCTTCCTGAAATGTGAACAACAAGAGATCAAAGTCCAGATTCTGTCCAACAAACCTACAGGCAGCCTTGAAAAACAAACACCCATGCCTACAAAGATGATTTAGCCAAAGTTACTCCAAGCTCCCGGAAAATTCTGGGCAGGTGCAAAAACAAGCTTCAGGTCACCGAACTCTAACCCCCCTGCCGAAACTTATAGGAGATTCAGAACCTGCCCTAGGTCTGGTGCAAGCTCTCCACCCTGGTCTCTGCTCAAAGGGTTAACAAATACAAAAGAGTGACACTGCAAGGTGAGGTAACCAGACACCACCTGCCTGCCTGTAACCAACAGCAACATCATAGCACTCCTAGAACAGGGACAGTACATGCGGAAACAGCCATTCAGACTAGTCTACTTGGCTCTCAGGAACAGGAGACACGAGAGAATGGCTGCTTGGGAGAGGAGGGGTCGAGGGACAAGACAATGAGTAGCTAAACAGAGAGAGCAGTCTTAATGGCCTGCTTCACAATACCAGCAACCTGAAGGGCTGGCTGAGAGCTGTGCAGGTGAGATAGTACTATGAGTAGCACAGGTGGTAGAGCTAAATGCTTTGCTTGTTCACATTCCACATAAGGTCCAAATGATTAATCTAAAGACTGGACATTCAAGACGAGGAAGAGCGCTGAACTACAACCAGTTTAAGCCTCTGTGAGGTGGGAATTAAACTAAACCATAAATTGATGCCCTGCCTCATTTATAATGATGACATCAGAGTACAGGCAATTTTGCAACACAATCATCTATGTATAGTACATCACAGTATCTGTGTAACAGAGTAGGAAAACACACTGTAATCAATCTATCAAAAACAACCAACCAATCTGCAGCACTTATTTCCTGTATAATAAAATAATTTCAGTTTCCAGTAAATTTAAAGTCAGATGATAAGAAACAGTAAAGAAGTATACACATTCACAGAAAAGGAAGGATACTCCCAGTATTTAAATAGAACGTATTGTGATACTTCTGAATGAAGATCACAAACCATATCACAACAGTACCACGGGAGAATGATACATTATACTGAAATGTAAGTTCTGTATCAACAGTAATGAAAACAAATCTTTCAGAAGTGTGCCTAGATTGTGAGGAAGTCAGATAATAAGCACAAACCAAATCACCAACTGTTAAAGCATCATTCAGTCCTCAGATGACTCACAAGTAGGGATGCAAATTTAAGAAATGTCCTGAACTGTTTGCTGGTCACATTAATGATCAGTAATTGATTAATGAATAAAAGGCCCTTAAAAAAAAAAGGAAAAAAAGAAAAAAGGGTGCCCTTGTGGCCTAGGGGTTCAGGCGCTGACCAAGAACCACACTGTCTTTGGTCAGCATCCGGCCTGGGACCTTTGTTCCATGTCATTACCCATTTCTTTCCCTTCATTTCCTGTCATCTCGCTACTGTCAGCTACCTAATTTAACAATATAAACTTCTAAAATACCAAATGCATGTTTTTACTTCATGGACATTTTAAAGTTGGCAAGGTCTATTTTTGCAGAAGAACCTATGCAAATTGGGTATTTGAATCAGAAATTAACACCTGTAAATTATTTGAGTAATAAAATAAAAACCAAAACAATCAAAAATGCCATCACTCAAAATTACTGCTGTGCCCTCTGCCTGCTGTTATTTAACAAACAAAACTGAACAGATACAACATAATTCTGCACAACTTGCCATTTGTACTGGATAGAACATGTATCGGATGGACATGCAGGGAACTCAAAAGGAAGGCACCCAAACTTACTTACAGTAAGTGCTACTGTTTTTATTTAAGAAAATAACCATATTTACCTGGTTAAGAATGAGTCATATGTGCAATGCCGATTAATTTATTCTTGACCAGTCCAACTCTTGTCTTTACGGTGATCAATCCAACATCAATTATTCATTAACATCCCTATTCACTAGCACAGCTTTTAATGCTGGGCGGTGGGAGTCCGCAATTATTAACGTTAAAACTCTGTCCCTTAAAGCACTTAATACACAAGAGCTAGCTAGCCTATATTTTTAGTAGTGACCCACAGGAAGAAAAGACAGCTAATAGAAACTGGGACTATTCTGTATCTCTCACTCCCACTGCGTGTCCTCATTAGTCGTACAGCTTTTTTATTTTGGGGGGGACGGTCGCTTCTCTTTTGATCCAGTTATGCAACACAGCAGGCATGTACTTGTAATGTGAGAGTGTGTTATGTTCTCAGGGAGAGTCGAGCCAGTAAAGACAAACACCCCCTCCCCAATAATATACTGCAGGAGGAACATGTAGACTCTGGCTAAACTGTTTCTACAAACTTCTGTAATGCACACTGGTGTGAGTTTTGTGAGGGCACACAGAGAACATTTCCTCCACGGCTCTCCGCCCATTTCCTACATGCAAAGATTTTAGAGTAATTACACTCCTTGATAGTGGGGCAAAGCAGCATGTGGATATACACCCTTCACTTCCATTCCTTCGAGCTCAGTGCAAAACTTGGGGATGCTCCAGTAAGCCACTGAGAGTCGGGGGTTCCTGCTGCAGCCTGTGTGCTCTGTTGTGGCTTCTTGTAGTCTTCAGTGCTGGCCTTCCATCAGAGGTCAGTGGACACTCAGGTCCCGGCTCTGGCCCCTGAGAATACTCTCCAGGCAGTTTGCCCTGCATAAACTAGCATTCACCCTCCACTTCCTCCACCTAACTGGCTGTCCTTGTACAGATCACTGGGGGTTCCTCCTGCACATGTCACACACCGCTTTAGGATGCCAGACGAATTACTGGCGACAGATCTCAGGTCACCAGTGGGGATGCAGGAAGTCAATAATTTGCCAGCACTCAACTCGTGTGTTTAGAGTAGTTAAGCATTGTGTACACAAACAGATAACTGTCCTTCGCTGCGTTACAAAGGGCGCGCAGGGCTGAAAGCATGATTCGGTATGGAAAACAAAGGTTCCCTTCAACTAACCACATCATTATTCAAGATGCTGCCTGATTGGTCCGGCATGCGAGACAACATCAACTCACATGGACAAGAATGAGGCATTATAATCAGCATTTTGTAGCATAAGGAAAACCTATACTGCAATATTCTCAGTTTTGATCTCAGACTGTGTCTTTCTTTAGCTTAGCTCCGTTCCAATTCACTGATCCCGTTCCACTTCAATTTCAATGACCTTGGAGAGTTATTGGAAATTTAAGGCTTGTGTTTTATTGAAAGAGAAAGGAGTGAGTGCGTGCTACAACTTATGCCCCTTCACATTCCTGTCATAGTCCAACCTGAGAACTCAGCCTACATGTAAAGCTCACAATATCCTTCCCATTGTTGTTATAGCATTACTGCATCATGCTCAAGTACACATGCAAAGAACACTGAGAAAAATGCAACAGCCAAAGTAGCTGTAATGCACTGCCAGTCTATAATTTACTGTTACAAAGAAAGAGTGGCACCATTTGGTGAAACAAGCGTAAATAAGTAAATGTGTACTTAATATAACTTACAGGCAGCCAACAAATAACTTCTGCTTTAGTCAGCATGAAAATGGACTTTGGGTCAGAGAGATGTATGTCCAAAGTCCACTGGGGAAGTGGCATACAGCTGTAATGTAAATGTAAAGAGGCGATTTCACAGGTGAGGTCATTGTTTAAACCACCACCACAATGCTTAAACACACCTGTGTGACCACACCTGTGCGTCCCCACCTAATGGTTAAGGTTACATAAGAACAGTAAAGCAGTGGCTTAAAGTGCCTGAATGAAAATAAATTACAACATAAAGCTACTTCAACTGGTCTCAATTAAGTATTAAAAATCGAGAAATAACAAAACAAAAATTTAACAAATCATAAAACCACACAAATGCGGATTCCAGGTAATGAGGGGGGTTTACCACAGAAGTGGTTGTATTAGCTACAGTAGGGGTGAGGCTATCACATGTCTGCCATGGTAACTTATTAATTAAAAGGCTGATTAAAAGAGAGCCGCTTTCAACTTTAAAGTCTGTGTTGCCACTTGGAGAAGGCTAATTCTTGCAGACATAAACTTACTTTTTATACTGTACTAATGGAGTAAAACAACAGGTTACAGCTAGGAAGAGCAAACTACCTCGGTAACGTTACACAGTCAAGATAAACCTGTTCCACAATGTAAAGACTCAGTTTGTTCCTGTTTCAGTGTGTCAATATTTTCCGCGTTTTGCTTTCCTCGTCTCACCTCAATTAAATGAAACTGTGGCTATTAGTTCGCTGTCGCAGCCGGTAGTTTCTTCATCCAGCCATTACCGAGTTCATGCGGCTTCTGCAGGGCTGCTGTTGTATTCGAGCCCATCCCCCATCCGCACAGGCTGGTAGACAGATAAAACTCTGAAGTTTTTTTTCGTTTCCCACCTTCAGTTTCAACCCTTTTAAACTTTCCCCCCCGGTGTCGTAATAGAAGTAGAGCTCGACACTCTCCGCCTAGTCTCCTCTTCCCATCGCTGTCCGGGTTTGTGTCCACGAACAGCGGCTGCTCACAGGAGCTCGGAGTTTGAACAGAGAAAACAACAGCGGTTCGTTTGCCCGCCTTGCAGTTGGTTCAACACTTCAGCCTGCTAACGCAAGTGCCGCCCCTGAACCTGAATACTGCTCACAGCGAGCCTGTCGGCGGCGCTGCCCTCATTTGAAGCCAGAGCGTATCACGACCAGGTAGATCTGTTGTTTCGTTGCACCGTTAAAGGGGTATTCCAGTGATTTAGTACTGCACTGTCATAACGTTGGCGTACTTGTGACAAACTAGTTAAAAATGGCCTAAATCAAAGCAGCAGAGGCCGAGATATCCTGTTTTATGACCTCTGGATCCTACATTACCCACAATGCACTTAACAGTGCTTTTCCCTCCACTGCCTGGTAAATGCCCACGTCTTTTAAAGGAATAAGTACACATTTTGGAAAATGCGCTTATTTGCTTTCTGGCTGAGAGTTAGATGAGAATATTGATGCCACTCTATATGGTAAATGAAGCTACCGCCAGCAGCTGCTTAAGTTAGCTTAGCTTAGCACAAAGACTGTAAACAGGGGGAAACAGCTAGCCTGGCTCTGTCCAATGGTAAAAAAATCTGACACCTCTAAAGCTAACCCATGGTATCTTGTTTGATTAATCCGCACAAAAAAATTAAGTGTATAAACCAACATGTTGTGGTTTCACAGGGTTATGTGCCAGACTATTTCCTGAGTCTTGTTGTGAAAGTGAGGTTGCCAGGCAACCAGCAGAGACTCCAAAGTGACTCAATGTGTAATTGTAATTTAATAAACTTAATAAACTACTCTTAACTTGACAGTACTCATTATTGCACTATTACGTATTACTTATATTATTACATTGTATTATACCGTACATACTTATCAACCTTTAAATCCACTTGGTACTTACACTTATTTTAGCTTTTATTCTTATATCCACTTTGTAGTTAATTTATCTTACCTGTATTATAGTGTATTATATTTTGATTTGCTTAGTACTTCTATTCCTGTGTGCATTGACGTGATAGTGAGCAGCTGGAACGAAAGAGTTTCCCCTCTGGGATCAATAAAGTATTTCTGATTCTGATGTGTCCTTTTTACACTTTGATTTGTGTATGAATTAAACCATCAATATACAACATATTAATCAGTGAGCTTTAGATGTGCTGGAAGGCAGATTTTGTTACCTTTGGATAGAGCCAGGCTTGCTGTTCCTGTTTCTCGTCTTTGTGCTAAGCTAAGCTAACAGGCTGCTAGCAGTGCCCTCATATTTACTGTGCAAACACAAGAGTGCTATCGAAAGCGAATATTTCCCCAAAATATTGAACTATTCCTTCAAACTTGATGCCTCTAGTTTGTAATGCAGGTTTTCTGTTATAAATGTATAGTCTCCAAGCCCAAGTTGAGACAACCCTGATTACATCATCTGGGTCATTTTCTCAGACTTTAAAGCTGTCTCCAGAGCTACAGAAGACATTTTAGAAACCTACTTTAGCAACTACAGACTCACTATGTGTCAGTTGGTTTTGGTAATTTGATTAATTGTAATTTTGACAGGGAATTTGCACCACTAAAGTACATCAACTAAGGTGGGTCCTACATTATTAACTAATTTTGTGGCCATGTCTTGTAGATGGACCCTGTGTCAAAATCTAGTTTTAAGAGATTTATTATTCAGTTCGTTAAAGTTTGTTGATAACTCTTTCCAATACCGCCCATCAAAACTGTGAGTTCAAGATCATGAAGTATTCATGTGTCATACAAGACAGTATGGCCTTACCTTCAGGCCTGTACTGAGCTATGATGGTGACAGTCTGTCCAGCTCTCTTCAGTGCTGCAGCCGCCTGCTCATGTGTGGCATTCCTTAGGTTCACTCCATTCACCTGCAACAAGCAGACAACAAATCTTTTAGCAAAGAAAACCCTTATTAGATCCTAAAGGTGTGCTGCTGGTCTAATTATCTGTAGAGGAAACACGTCAAACTAGATGGAGCAAAGCTTATCCTTTAATCTGGAAGGTTTCATTTCAGCCTGTGGAGATAAGATCTGCCCTCATCATGTAAAGGCCTGAAATTAAATATGGCCAGATTATAAGTATTTATGAAAATGAATTTTTCTGAAAGATAAGACCGCTGATTTAGATTTTTAGCTGTCAATGATTACACAATCATGTTGCAGTAAAGACATTTATTCACCCTTAGATTGAATAACTTAACTTTTTCATATAATGTGTGGCAATGTATTTTCACACTACAAGCAGCATTGAAATAAAACAGGCATATATTTAGAGCAATACTGAAAAAGTTAAGAGTTATGAAATACGAGTCAAAGGATTTAATATGTAATTTATTGGATACTTTATTGATTCACCAAATTCTCATTTCTGGCAGAGCACAGCTAAGCTCCCTTGGAGTTGTTATGGATTTAATGTCTTGCTCAAGGACATTTCAGCAGAGCAGATGTTTGCTGGCTTTCTAAACACTAGGCCACCTTAATTCTATCATCATTATTCTGACAACGGGAGTTGGCTGAAAATCTCTGAGAACTGCCTCAAACTTGTTACAGTTGTTGATGTGGGTAAACAGAAAGCTTGAGGTTGAAATACTCACCGAGAGAATCCGGTCGCCCCTCCTCAGCTCGCCGCTCAGGTCAGCCGGCCCTCCTGCCAGGATGAAGGAGACGAAGATGCCTTCTCCGTCCTCTCCGCCAACGATGTTGAAGCCCAGGCCTGTGGAGCCCTTGTGCAGCAACACCTTCCTTGGCTCCCTGCCAAACAGAGTGACAGCGTCAGGGTGAAGGACATGACAGAGAGCATAGAAGAGATGGGCAGTGAGAGGGAGAGATATGACCTAAACTGAAATTGAAAGAGCATAAACAGAGGCGTACAATGAGGCTGTTTCAGAAAACAGCCATCTTCTTTTGGTTTACATTGTGTATGATCCCAAAATGTCGAGTGCATTTATTTTAGGCAGCTGCAAGCAGTAGGCCTGCAGATCTTTTTTGTAGATCCATTATGTATATATTTGAAAGTGAGTGCTTTAAATAGTGCATTTAAATGATTCATCTACAGGACCACTCAGCAGTAGAATACAACGATTAAGCATGTAACAATCATGTACTAATCATAGTGTTAATAAAGATGATTTGGATTACACTGATAACACTGAAAACAGTTCTGCAATATATACAAGGAATGCAATAAAACACGCAGCATTATCTACCAGTTATAGAACTTTCTGCTTTGCACATGGCAATCTCATGGAAATGTACACGTGTACACATTTAAACACCCACTCACATGAATGTACGCAGACACAATGAGCCACCTCCTGCTCGACAGACCCGCTGAAGCTCTGCTTTAGCTTTAGCCACTATGACTCATCCTCCAGCAGGCTATTCAGACTGCCTCAGTTTTAAGATGCTAGAGAGGCCAAACCGCTGCTAT
The DNA here is from genome assembly GCF_020085105.1 of Siniperca chuatsi. NCBI lineage: Eukaryota > Metazoa > Chordata > Actinopteri > Centrarchiformes > Sinipercidae > Siniperca > Siniperca chuatsi. Next base: position 12,727,317 of record NC_058049.1, on the reverse strand, counting down.
GGTCCAGCAAAAGCCCTCTGAGAACACACTTCACACGAGTGCAAATACACACTCTAGGAAGGCCAACGTTGGCCTCGCACACACAAACACATGCGCACATACTTTATATACAAATGCACACATAAACATACATGCATGCACGTACATAGGAACACCACACACAGAGACACACACAGTTTCCTCTCTTAACAGAAAACACTGCATGGTTTCCATTAGTGGTCTTCTCTCGCAGTACTCAGCCTGTGGTCTACAGGAACAATTCCTACTCAGTCCCTAATAGCTGCGCTTTAACTTGCTGTTAAGACCATTTTCCCATCGATGGCAGCCGAGGCAGCATTCCAGACTTTCCGAATCATACCCATGACTGACTGGAAAAAGCATTGATTACTCCACTTAAAGAAATTAAGAGCATCGGAAAGTCCTAAATAGTAAAACGGTGCCTATAGAAAGACTTAAAGAAAACTGTATTCATTTGAAATTAACTGAACTTAGAGGCAGAGTACTTTGTAAGACCACTAAATAAGATAGATCACTAGCAACATAGTGACTCTGGGTCTGCAGGGTTTCTTTGCAAGTAGTGTTTCTTTAGGGCAGAATTAGGGACAGATTCAATACGATTGTACTGACAAAGCTTAAAACATTTGCTCCATTATGTTCTTGCTTTTTTCCATATCCTTTTAGACTGTTTTAGTACCAGATATGATAAACTAAAATAGAAAAATGGCAAGTGGCAAATGCCTTTAAATATGCTAAAACAACTGACTTGCCTTCAAACAAGTCAAGCTTAAAATAACCTCGCTTTCCATCTTGAGCTTTTCATCCCAGCTCAACGAGGCACACAGATCTCCATGGTTACCTTAGTATCCGGAACTGGTGCTTGCTTCTGAAAGAGCATTTCCTAACAGTGCGTTCAGGCAGTCTCCTCACCAGCGACATGGAAGACGAGATGTTGACTGTGAACATGGTGGCTATGGCACATCGCTTAGTTCGGCGTTACTCCTCGACCCCTTCTTCCTATCTGGCCTTCCACTGAGAGAGGGGCTACAATTTTAGAAGCTCTTGTGTTCGGGGCCTGGTGTTCCCTATCTCATCCTTGTGTGCTGTGATGGGAAACAGCTCCTCTTTGGGCTGTCACAAACGCTCTGTCCCCATCATCAACAGCAATGCAAGACTTAATATTTAACCCTAACGCTCCCATGCAAATCATCTTCGTTCAATTCTACAAGAAGAGGCCAAAATTACCCCTCACTCACATCTGGAATAACCAGGACTGCATTACATCAAGAGCATCAGGACTCGGCGGATGTGTTGAACTGGAAGTTGTCCAAGTTTGATCCCCCTTCACACTGTGCTGTCCCCTCGCCTCTGCTCTGATGCTGCTTTGGGTCCAGCAACTCCCCCCACCCTCTCCAATACAGCACACCAGCATTCCTGTCTGTCAGCTGGGCCCGCTGGACACTAGACAGACAGATTCCCAGAGAGTCCTTGCTAATTTGTGAGTGTAAACAAAATGAGGAGCTCATGAACTTTCACGACTTTCAGGCCTTTGATTTGACGGCCCCATAGTCTGTGACCTGACTACTGTGGAATATATGGACAACGTCTTTTTATTATCGTACAGTTGGTGCTGCTCTCTGAAGGAGCTGTATGCATGTGTGTGTTTCTGCATGCATGCTGTCTGTTTGTCCATAGGATGTGGCCTGCCTGGCCATTTTCATAGAAAATGGGAGTGAATTCCAACAGATTTAAATGCAGGGATCAAGTCCTCCCTCCCCTCCCTTCCCCCCTTTGCCTTTTCATCCATGCCAGGAATGTAAACAGTTATAGAGCGGTAAAAACCCTTTCTCTGTCCAGCCTCTCTTTTCTCTAATTTAGAACCCACCCCTCACCCTCCCTCCCACCGCTATATTTTCCCTGTCTGCTTCAGTGTTTTGGCTGAGGCTGTCGCAGCTCAATCCTAAAGCTGTGAATGGATATCTGGGCTGTGGGGTTCAGCGGGTCATGCTGCCCTGGACTCAGCCCAGTAATTGGCTCTGCTTGGCTGATTAATGGTGGACACTGCAGATGGACGCCATTTTCCACAGACAGACAGTACCTCTCGCAGCACTTTATCGAGGCGTATACTGATAAAATTTAAATGCTGCTTTATCTCCATCTTCCTTTTCACTGCTTAAATTTCACCACTTTAAATAGCTTTTCTGTGGCTGCTTCTTCATGGCCTGCTATTTTCTTCTAATTTGACATAGGGAAAATGTATTCAGGCTAAGGTGATAGACCAGATATTCCATGTGTCTCACTGTGACTAAGAATACAATTGGAGCGATGAATGATTAACACCTAAGGCAAGTACTCAGGTGAATCTGCTCTGATTACTTTTTAAACTCCCCTTTGCTTTTGCAGCTTTTAAAAACAGCAACCAAAGGTTCCTCGTTATTGATGACTGAATTCTTGCACTGACCAGTCAAAGATTTTGTGTTGTGCGTGTGTGTGAGACACATAAAGTTACTGATTAGCTCACCTGATGCTGCAGTCCACAGGCTTCTGTATACACAAGCTCTGCCTGAACAAAGCGGCCTAACTAGAAGCATTGTTGTGTATATCTAACACCTGCAGCCCCGATAAGACCAGCAAAGGAGAGCATCTTGTTTAGTGATTGCGTATACTGTCAACACGGCACACACGTATGTTTACACCAAACACGCATATTTAAACACATAGGTTTTTATCTCTTATCGAGTCCAATGTGGACAGAGACAAGGATGCAGGGGAGCTATGTACAGTACTGACATATCTCCAGAAGAAGGGGGTAATATCAGATGGAGAAGGGGGTGTTGGGGGATGTGTCTGTGATGACAGCACTGAGGGAGATGTGCAGATGGGCAGAGGGCCGATACAAGCTCTGACTCACTCCTTACAACCAGCCTGCTCCCCTTCTGCGGAAAAGCCTGTGCTTACTACAGCATCCATCTAAAATAACCCCTCGCGGTTGGAGCCAATGGGGAAGCTGCCGGGGCTGGATGGAGGTGTCCGCTATCTACCTGTCAGTCTGATGGAGCTGGATGCTTATCTGCTGTGATTTGGAATCAAGTCGGCCATGATGTCCTCCGAGACAATGCCACTCTTTTCTGATTATACAGCAGACATGACACACAAACCCACTAAGGGCAAACAGGTGCACACATGGTCACAGTATGTAGGCTGTTCTCATTTGCACCGTTGATTTACGAGTTGTCTGCTGTGCAGGATGTATACCCACAGGTATGTGTCCGTGTCATAATTGTGCATTGCTCTAAAAGTGTGCGTATCTGCGTGTGTGCTCGTATGTGTTAGCACATTATGAGCAAATGTCTCAGTGTACAGTATGTGTGTGTGATTGGCGCTGGCAGCATGGGTGACAAGAGGGGTAAGACTTGAGTGCATGGACTGGTTTTCCCAGTGTGCAGATGAATCATGACAGCTGCACGACTGTCTGCAGCTACTGGTCTGCTGGCCCGTACCGGATCAGGTTCTTACTCCCCATTACATTTATGGTAACAGCAAGTCTTGGTGTTTATATTTGCATACATAGAGCAGCACGCAAAACATTCCAATGCTGCAAAGCAGAACGTTTGTGTTGGGTGGCTGCAGTAATAGTCCTGTCACAACCTGCCATTGGTTACAGCCATAAACAAGACCAGAATCTGTCCATTTCTCTCTCTCTCTCTCTCTCTCTCTCTCACACACACTCTCTCACACACACACACAGGAAAACACATATTGGAAGTGCATGGCATATATGGTACACAATATAAGCTACGTTCAACACAAACGCATTACACAAAAGCAATGGTCCACACACACAGAAACATCAGGGCATTCATCCATAAGGTGTAGCACCATGGACAAGACTGTGGATATAATGTAATAACTAAGTGAAACAAAATCAACAAACAGGATGCCTTTTGCACATTTGGTAATGCCAAACAGTGCAAAAAACAAGTTGCCATAAATATCTTGTATATTATTGTCTTCAGCCATAACCACCAGTGAAAGTAGATTGGCCCAAGATACAGGCTTAGTTTTATCGATGCCTCCTGACAGATGGAATTGAGCAGCTTGTGGGAGCGTGAAGCCCTTTCGGCTGCACTCCTGTGGAGATGTGTTTGTGAAGAGCAGGTACGACTCCATTTTAAACTGTGATAAACAGGGCCCTATTGTTTTAGATTCATAGATGTGAGCATATTAGTTGAAAATTGATGGACAAAAAATTACTACAGGGTAGACCTTTTAAAATATGAAAATTATAGTAAATAACAAACAAAACACAAACAAAAAGGGCAAGAAATAATAAGCTAATTTCTTATAAAACATCTCAGCTCATCTACAGCCAATTTGTTGTTGCATATGAGTCAAATACTGAGTATGTTGTACAAAGATAAAAAGCAGCAACATACGTAAGTATACAAAGCAGTAAAGTAGACATGAGGTGGGGAAACATTTAGATGCAAACATAGAGACAGAAAGCTACAGTAAAAAAAAGCTCTGCTTAAAAATATGACACCTATCAACACAAGTATAAACCCGCCACCCCCCCCCCCCTTTCATCTCCTTCTCTTCTGTCCGTTGCCATCTTTCTCCTCTCAGTCTATTTCTTCTGCTTGTGTAATTTGTGCACAAATGTGGCGCAACATGCTATTGGTGAGGCAGGTGGCCTCCGTGTCTCTCTGACCCTACTCCTGTCTGATGCCAGATCCAGATGCTGAGCTATACAGAGGAGGGTTAGCTAAGCAAGGCTTGATGGACTAGGTTAGTACCTGCCAGAGAAGGGAAGTGGACCTTGGCACAAGGGAGCAGGGGAAGGACAGAAGCCTCTGTAGAAGGCCTGGGGCACCTTGCTGTCCCCAGGTTTGTGGATGACACTGTAAATAGGTTCAGCCCTGCTGTGGGGTACAGGAATCACAGTGAACGGGACAAGTGTAGGACACAAATAAAGCACACATACCAACAAAGATGCGACAAATACACATACAAGTCATGTAGACAGCTTGTACAAGGACATTACAGGGCCACATAACGAACACTCATCCAGTAACACATTCACTCCACAACACACAGACCGCATTAACGCCAGCATGCAGTCACACACACACAGGGGGAATACAGCCTCCGCCCCAGAGCTGTGGGTTAAGATGACTCAAGGCCTTGCAGGACACTCCAATCAAGCCTCTATGAATGCTACTTTTGATCCAGTACTTGGATAGGAGGTCAAAGGTTAAAACACAGTCATAACAAGTACAAGAAGTGACAAGCGGCCTCTCTGCAAAGTATTTGGTCAGCACACAGCCACCACACACTGTCAAGCTATAATACAGTGTGCACCACCAGGGCCCTGATGAGCTGAAAATTGTAAACAAAGCATTGTTTTGCTTCATGAAACACTTCATAAGGTCAATTTAAATTACTATACGTACATGTATCGTTAAAGTAAACCACACCATGACAATACCTTTAAAACAGCGACAAAATGGAGGCTGCTAGGAACAAAGAGAAACCCATGCAAAACTAAAAATAACTGATCCGAAGACTGAGTAATTAAATCTTATACAATTAGGTCCACAGCAATGTTTCTTCACTTACTACTGCCACAGCAAAAACGCAAAAAGGCCTTTAGCTGATATCCACAAGCAACCTACGGTATGTGCTATGATTGTTCAAATCTACACTCATAGAGCCTGTATGAGTGTAATGTATGGGAGGAGAATCATTCATGGAGGAACCGGTCTGTAACCTACCTTGTGAAGTCTTCCTCCCCCAGCATGTGGCGAGGAACCGGGGAGTACCTGGACGGGGTGACCTGGGGCGGCGGGTACACGGGCTTGGGCTCCATTGCCCCCATGTAGTTATGGCTGACGTGGTTGTCTACCATGGTGGGGAAGGCTGGAGGGAGGGCCAGGCCAGTAGGGGGAAAGAAAGAATGATTACAACACAGGCACAACAGGAACACTGCATAAGACTGGCAACTTCACAACCCTAGCAAAAAATCTGATCCACAGGTTTTGCTTAGTCCTGTTAGAGTATCATGACCACCTTACTGATTATATTAAAGGAAATTCCAGTTTCTAACAACTTGGGTCTTATTTTCAGAGTTTTGGCCATTATTACTATCTGTTATGATAACACTGTTGTTACCACAGTAATTGCTGAGATGTGGGAGTGCAGCGACGATCAGACAAACCACTTTACTTGGAAGTACAGAAAAAACAAAAATTTGTGGACCCAATGTCAGTAATAGTCCCTTAGTGCACAGGAAAACTGTACGCACACAACTTTGGCAAGTACAGTAGGTCAAAGTTGAACCAGAAAAGTTGGTCTGTAAGCTGTAGATGCTTACATCTGACAGTTTGGGTAATAATTTTGCCTTAATTTTCTCTTCCAAGTAAGTTTGCGCAATCTGTGGGTTTGTTTAAAACTTGTCTAATCGTCTGACTGCTTGTGTTTATTACCCCATCTAACTTCTTTTTAGCAAAGTCTCCACGTTCCCAGATCTCAGCAATTAACTTGGTGAGAACAATGATATTATTAGTAATAGGAATTGTGGCCAAAAGTACAAAAATAAGACCCCTTTGAAAAACCAAAATGACATTTAGGAAATTGGCTTTTTATACACACAAATTCATCTCTTGTCTCTGTTCCATGTCTGTGCTAGTCTTTACACAATAGGCAACTAGCACTGACTAAATAACAGAGATGACACCTGATGTTGTCTGTCAAAGAGGAAAAATTGGGGCCATTTTTCTAAAAAAGCTGGTGTAGTCCCTTGTGCGTGCACGCATAAGACAGACAAGCATTAAAAAACACCTCTTTCCCCTGAATTAACATTCTTGATGGAGGCAGCTGAGCATGATAAAACAAGCGTTTCAAATCCAGATCATCTGACCACAGGTTATACTGTCAGAGCGGGGTTAAGTCTGCATTAAGGGCTCTCTTAAACCTTGACAACTACAAACATTTACAACATACAAAAGCCCTCAATAGCTCCCTCTAATACTAAATCACTGTTCTGTGGAAATTTGAGATGCTGCAGCTCAAGATCGTGGGCTCTCATGAGCAGGTGGGATGTGAGAAACCATCCACACTCAGTGGGAGGCAGAGAACTGCGCTTGTTGTTGCTGTGGGTAGGCTTGTGTGTGTGTGTGTGTGTGTGTGTGTGTGTGCAAGCATTCACTACATTCACTATGTGGGTGTCTGGGCATAGCAGTTTTGGGGAGAGAACAGTGATCCAACACTAAAATGCATGCAGGCCCGCTGAAACATCTCTGATAAAGATAAAAGGATGATTCCTAGAGCAAAACACTCCAACATGGACCTTGACTTATAAATCACCCTTTACCTTACCTCAAACATTTTATATAAATAAACCTGTTCTAGTTTTGGAGCTGGCCGCTTATGGATTAGTGAATATAAAATGTAGTTTCCGACTTCGATAGTGTGTGAACAGTGTTTGCACTATATAAGCAGAACGACTGGAACAACAAGAAGAGGTAGATACGTACTGCTGGAGTAGTCTGGAGGGGCGTACATGTCATTGAGATGCACAGGTCCTGGCTTGGCCACCTTGAGGTAAACCATATCAGAGGTGTTCTTCAGTGCAGCCACTGCCTCCTCATGACGCACATCCTGTAGCACGATGTTGTTTACCTGAATGTGACGATTGTCAAGAAAAGAGAGGAACAAAAATCCTTGTATCAACACCTAAATGCCATCACACCAGCCAACACAATAATGAATCATAGCTTGAAGGTATTATGAGATTTCAGTACATTTCAGCAGCAGAGTGAAAGGTTGGTGTGCTGCGCAGCGTTAACAGAGGTCAAAATCAGTAGATAGAGGCTCTAAAGATGCTCTGAATTTCTACAGTTTCTGTTTTAAGATTGAATTCCGTCAGTCAAAAGTTTTTGACCACCCTATATTCTTATTATTCTATATTGAGATCTTATATTATTGCAAATTGCCTTATATTATTGCAAATTGTATAGTTGTTACTATACTGTAAATTTGTGTTGCAAATGCTTCAGTGTGCATGTTTTCACCACACAGTAGGACTGCCAGACTTCTCTCTGTGGTCTTTCAAGTATTAATACAATATGTATTTACAGACATATTGATGCCTTTTGATAATGTAAGACACAACAAATATCTCAGAGGAGTAACAGCTTGCCTTTTCACTGTTGTGAGCTGACATTTGACTGCCACGATGATGCCTGAGTTTGTATTCTATCAACAGTCAAGTTCCTAATGGGATTTTTAATTAGTGTGTTTTTTTACTTATTTTCTTGTATTTACTCATAGTAGTTTTCAAAAATGATCGGACAAATTCAGCTGCAGAAATTAGATAAAAAGAAGAAGATAAAAAAGAAGTTTTTCATGAGAAGAAAAACCATAACAAAACAAAATAAAAGGTGAGTAAATAATAAGAGCAGTGTTTAAAGAAGTGTTTAAAAACTTTTGACTGCTGTTGTATTTGTATTTCAACTGTGTAAAATGATCAGTAAAGCAATATGTCTGTAAAGACATATTGTATTAATGACGATAATTATTTACAGGTTTTTCACAAACACTCTAGCAATTACTGATTTCTTTTGATATATAGCAGCCTTAAACAAATGCTATACTTCTTACTCTTATGTCCAGCTGATGGGCCTTTTTACTGTCCCACGTCACGGCCCAAATGGTAGATTATCTATCATGCACAAAGTAATAAATGTTGATGTGTGGTGTCTGTCTCACTTAGGTCAAAATGACAGCATAGAGCAACCAACCAGATCATGTAGTGTACTTAACATGTCCCATAAACAGTCAGTCAATAGAGCAGATACCTGCTCAGCTGAAGCAATGGGTGTTTGTAATCAGTACTAACGACTATTGCTGAATTTTTGTTTAACTCGCTAGTGAACTGCATTAACACCTAAAATGAGTTAATTTTGATTTGAACAGTCAATGTGTGACTGAGTCAGAGGGAGGCTCATACAGCTAGCAGACGGTCTCCAGTCTGCAGCCGTCCATCTTTTTGGGCAGCTCCTCCTTCTATGATCTTGGTAATATAGATGCTGTTGTCTCCTGGGATATGTTGGTTGCCGATCCCTCCAGCTATGCTGAATCCAAGCCCTGGTTAAATAATACACACAGATAGTCAATTTGTGCACATAGAATCACCTGTGATTTTACACATTTTTAATATATTCCATGTCTGGGGCTGCCTCTCCTATGCTGAAATGTTCACTTCTTAATAAATATTGCCTTGAAAGTGTAGTCTTTGTCTATATTTCCATATTTAACGTGCATGTATGCTGAAAAAGTAAGTTAACCCCACACTTCTATAAATATGTCTTTAATGAATCTAAAAACAGTGTAGTGGTCATTCAGCATTATTGCATTCATCTTCAAGAAGCTTGCATGACACTCAACTTATATATTTCTATCTTAGTGTGTGATAAAGTGGGTGGATGTGTCCCTGACCTTTGGGCCCTTTCAGCAGGTTGACCTCCAGAATCGTCTCAGGTGGGGCCTGCCTCCGTCGGACCAGCAGCCGCACCACTGGCCCGGCCTCCTTCAGGGCCTCCACCGCCCGGCTGTGAACCACCTCAGACACGTCCACATCGTTCACACGCAGCACGCAGTCATTCACCCTGTGCAGGGAAAAGTTTTAATATATATCACACACAGACTCCACCTTCTCAGTCAACAGATTATAGCAACAAATTCACAGCACACAAAGGCAGGGAGAGACCCTAGCATGGCCACTGTAATCAGAGGCCTCCAAAGCACATAAAAAAATCACTCCATATCATAATTTTTGCATGTTTCAGGCTTTGGTTTTCCACTGAATCATAACTTTGAGGAAGCACACAGAGCCTGGGGGCAGAGGGCTGTAGAAACTCTGTCTCCCACACAGCACCGCCTGGCAGGACACAGGGTGGTGGTGGTGAGCGTCAAAGAAGAGAGTAGGGAGGTTAGAGTAGAGAGAGGACAGAGGGTGCAGTTGAGCTTGAAAAGAGTAGAAGGAAAGAAGGAGGTGAGGAGGAGGAAGGAGGGTAACATGGTGAGGAGGGGAACTTACCCCAGCCTTCCATCCATAGCAGCTGCCCCTCCAGGGATAATCTTGGTGATGAAGATCCCCGGATCATCAGGAATGTGGGGATTGTCTATTCCTCCAGCAATGCTAAAGCCCAGGCCAGAGTTCCCCTGCACACAGGTTATGAATGCATTTTGAGTAGGGTACAATAAACAACACACACACACATACAATGTCGGCTCAAGGTCAGCACAATATGGCTCTTAAGTGTATTGGTATCTCAGAGGAAGATGTGATCGTTGCAAACTGCTCCAGGGATTTCTGATGTCCTTTTTTGTGGACACGTGTGTGTGTGTGTGTGTGTGTGTGTGTGTGTGTGTGTGTGTGTGTCCTCACATGTGACAAATGATAATGGCATGTATTCCATTAGAAGAGGGCATTTCATTCAGAATGTCATGCTTATTCCATCAACCCACAGAGAGGCTTCAGTGTTAGAAATGTCTCTTTGTGTCCACAGAAAAGTGGATTTATGATCTATAAAGTAAAGATGAGTTGAGAAGCATCATTTCTATTGCATGATACAGAGCTTCTCGCTCTCTGAGGGAGACAGACACTACCACCTCCCGTCCCGTTTCCTGGCCCTGAAAATGACAGAGGACCTATTTGGATCCAGTGTGTCCAGGCGCACTGCTGCGTCTGACAGCCGTGGCCACAGAGACAGCCAGCAAACAAGACAGCTGAGAAAAGACCTCACTTTATTATTTTCTATAATTAATGAGGAACAGTCGCAACAAATTAGGACAGAGGGAGGCTGAGGCCTCCCAGTGTGCTGCTCTGGAGCTGAGAGGAGTACACTGGGCCTTACCACCAAATGTTACACACCCACAGACCTTTTAAAGTGTGACTTCGCATCGCTTATTCAAGCTTTCTGCATGCAGAAATGCCACTTAGATTGGAAGGGGCAGGGAGATACTGTGCATATACCGTGGGTTCGGAGGTGCATCTATATGTGGGTGGAATAATGAGCAAACATATAGCTCTGCCACTACGAGCTGAACCACTGCTAACAAGTGCAGTGGTGCCTGCTGAACAATTGAACAGGAGAGCACTTTACATTTCTGCCGTCTGCTGATGACATGTGCTTCAGGATTATGTAAAAAGCTACGCCTCACTGGCGTTATTCTGTGCTCATACTCACATGAGACATCACACATAAGACATTATTGCTGCAGTGATATAACAGCTATAACTTCACTAGCACACAGTATCATATGTGATTCTCATAAATTCACAGAGATTAAGATTTTTTTCTTTGGTTTTCATGTTCTTTAAGCTCAATGAGTGAAGACTGAGCTGCTTACTACCACCTAGTGGGGAGGAATCCATCCATCATGCAGAAAATACATTAAAGAGGAATGTGTAAATTGTGGGAAAAAAAATGTAAAAGCAACTGGTAAAGCTCACCCGCTCTAAAATGATCTCTTCGTATTTATACATCCCATCACTGCCGTTTACCTGTCAAAATATAAGGCATAAAGGTTAGTTACATCACTGAGCTTGAATTATGTAATTTTATAAAAATATAGTGAGAAAAAAGGAGAAGCATGCAGATGTTTCAGCTAAATCCTTTACCATATAATGCAGAGTAGACCTATGTACAGACTGAACACAGAGAATCGTGAAGAATAATCCCCACAATCAGAAGACCAGAAGCTCAGCTTTCTGCCTGAGATAATTATAACTAACCTCAGGCCAGACCTGATCTTGTGGTCAACCTCGCAAAAGTCCCTGTTTATCGTGGAAGTATGTTCCATGGGAGACTACAATTGGTGAAGCGAATTAATGTAAAAGGCTGAAGTACTCAGACCTAGCAGCCGAGGCAGTACAACGGGGCTGGCGAACCCAGTTGCTCCCCCGTAGAGGTTGGTTGCAGAGGTTTTGTAGCCACAGCAACAACCAGGCTACTGAAGGGGTTGGGAGTCAGAGGACAGGCCTTCCGACAAGCCATCAGGTCGCTGTCAGAGGCTGCTAAGCGAACCAGCAACGAGCTGTGGCTAAAACAGGAGGATCCCAAATGGGCTGTAAAATGACCAAGAGGGGTAAAAGCAGAGCGGGGTGCACCTGGGACGCTAAGTGTTAAGCCCTTTGGAGGTGTTGTGGGCCTATCAACGAAAAACCAAGGAAAGAGGGTGCCCACCTGATGACCCCAATGAAGTGATTACCCCTACCCCTCACTCAAGATGTCAAGAAAGTGCCGATTATTCTAAGGGATAACTATCAAGTCCTATACGCTCAACCAATTGACAAAATATACAGGAGATTTATTCACCAGACTGTTTGACTCACTAAAAATACACCATAAATATCTGATTTGTTGCATTCAAAAGTGTTTTTCTTTCTTAAAATGCATATGCACTGTGACAGTAAATGTGCAACTGCAGAATGCACATTCCCCACAAACAGGCAGGGTCAATAGGATAATGGATGTCGGTCCACATGGCAAACAGCGTGTTGCTACCAGGAGGCAGCCTTTTCATCCACACACACACACATCCACACACACAAGCATGCGCATACACCAACACAGAGGGAGTGTGAATAAGAGATATATACTGTACAGAGAGAGAGAGAACAGATACTTACATAAGGGCCTGCATCTAGTGAGTCTGCGTTGACGATGATGGGGGGAGGGTTGGCCTGTGAACACGAAGAGATACACATTATCTGAGTGTGTGAGGCTGGCAGCGCACAGACGTAATGCGGTACACACACTATCACTTGGGAGCAAAGTGAACGGATGCCATGGGAACAGTCGGTGAATCTCCTTGGGGCTGAGGCTGTGTGTGTGTGGTGGTGTAGAGTGGGGGTGGGGGGGGGGTTGTTGGAAAGGTGTGAGGACTGAGAATGAGGACTGGGGCAGAGAGACCGCTGCTTATTAACCGCCACAGCCAGACGTCCTGCAGTCACCTCATAAAACAAACCGGCTTGTGTTCCAGCTATTGGGACAATACGTTTATCCCACATCAACCCCTCCTTTCCACTCACACACAGAAATTACACCATGTAGTATCACATTCAAAATGCATGATTTTATGGTTTGGTAGCCATTCAGTTAACAGGCTACATGTAAGAATACTAGATGAAATTATCTTATTGTATTCTATAATTTAGGGGGTTATATTTTATATGTGTAATGCTGAAATAATTAGCTGATTAATCTATTAGATGACTGGCAGATAATAATTTAACAACAATTTTGATCATCGATTAATTGTTTAAGCTATTTATCAAGAAAAAATACCTAACATTTACTGGTTCCTGTCTCTTAAATATAAGGCTTTTCACTCATTAGTATCATTGTAAATTGAATAGCGCTGCTGTTTAGAAAATTATCATTAATTGCAGCCATTGTTATGTGTTAAATATCTGTTTAATCTGGAATTTTAATCTGGAATGAATGTTTTGTTTTGGCAAATAGGGCTGAAACAATAAGCCGATTAATCGTTTAGCCAATTGACAGAAAATGAATTGTCAACAATTTTGATAATGGATTAATCGTTGAAGTCATTTATCACAGGAGAAGGCTACACATTTGGTGTTTTCTTGCAGTACTGATGGATAGTATCAGTATCAGCCTTTAAAACCCAGTTGACCCTACTAGTCAAGTGCTACATTATTAACTTTAACATTTCAATTATCTTTCCAGCTCAGCTCTATTGTGCCACCTGGTGTTTCTTTTTCCATTTCAGGCCTGCAGAGCGACCGAAGAAGCTATGAGCTGAGACCTCAGAGTAAAGCTGACAGAGTGGAAAGCAGAAGGGTGAAGGATAAGACGCTGGTTGGTTTAGGAGCAGCTTGATGGCCATCCTCTAGTTCAGCACAATGGCTGTCTACTTTTTATTGATTTGATTGAGCTGTGTGGGTGAGGGGATGCTGACGACGCTGCTTGGGGACCTTACACTTCCTGAGGTCCAACACTGAGGAGAAAATCACTAGCTGCCTATCGTACCCCTACCCTCCCTCACCTAACCCAATCTCACCCTCTCACCTTTGGCTCTTAATATATGCAGATGCTGCCAGTATCCAAGCAGCTGATTCTGATCTTCCTCCTGAATCATCACATATTACAGATTACTTATGATGCAGTTTTGTATGTAAACTGTGCTATTGTGCCATTTGTATATTGTGGAACTGCCTGCAGTAATATCTGTGAAAGATTGACAGTCTGTAGCACTAGTACAATATTAGATGTACACATATGTAGAGCTGGCTAAATCAATATAATACAATATTGTAATATAAGATTCAATATTATCTAGAATTTGGTTATGGTAATATCACAATATATATTAATTTTAATTTAGGGCTTTAAGGCTGCTTTACAGTTTAGTGATTGATTAAGAAACTGTTTTTTGGTTAAAATGAAAAGATTGGAACATCTGTATTTAGCAAATACAATTCCTGACATGTCAAGCTATTTCATCATATTGATCATATAAAAATCCAAAATTCCCACAATGCAGTCCTGCTCAGTGACTTACAAAATTGTCCATAATGGTATAATAAATCCAGAGATATTAAAGGGATAACTTCCACAGTATAAACAGTTTATACAGTACGGCAAAACCTGACAGTTGACAAATTTATATATTTATACTGTATATATGTGTATATATGGTCATACTACCCAACCCTGTCTATCATGATATAAAATTACATATAACGTGATAAAAGAGTTCATCCATATTGCCAACCTCTACTCAGTGTACTTTCAACCTTGTGGATATGTACTGTACACTATTAAAAACATCTAAGTTTATACTACTTGAGCAGTTTATAAAAGCCACTGAAGGGTTTTCAGTCAAGTTGCATGAGGTTGCAATACTTCTGTATCCACAAGACAGTAGCTTGAAACACGCTCTTAAAAAGATCTGATATCCTTTGATCAAAATCATTCATCACCTCATTGCTCTCCATATAAACAGGAGCTGTAGATTTGACCTGTACCACTCGGTGGTGATGTGCTATGACTCTGGACAGCTGTGGCTGCACCCCCACCCCCCACCCCACCCCCCACCCCACCTCAGTCAGCACAATCAGGCCTTTGCTGTAATCCGCATATGGACTAACAGATGCTCACGTCTGTGCTTGTATCTGCAAATTTCTCATGAATGCTTTGTACCCCCCTCCATTCATCTTAGACCCCAACACTTGCCTCAAATCCAGCAGAGGGTTTAATAGTAAATGCATCTGTATTATGGGTGCACAGCAGCCATGTTAGTGACAGTCTATTGTGAATGAAAACCCTGAAACCAAAGCCTGTACAGCAAGAAATGATATGAACCACAGCCTGAGGGCAACACAGGGGAATACGTTGGCTACTTTTGTCCCTTGGTGACTGACAGACTAAGCTACTGAATCCACTACTGAGACCACATGTCACAAAACACACCTGCTACAGTATAATGCCTGCAGTGCTTATCGTAAGTATCATAGTGGACCAATGCTGCCCAATGGGATCACTGAACCTACAAGTCCAGCTGAAAGACAATAAACCCATCAGTCGTAGAAAACAGCAGTATTATCCTGGCCTGGGATCGCTGCGTAATCCCTCTATCTGAATCTCACATAACAAGCAAACAAAAAGGAATAATGGAAGATAATCTCAACATGAGTTTGTTTAGAATGTAGCAATTTACTCAGATAACTCGAATTAGGTCGGATTACCCCTCCTCCTCGGGATTGCCGGTAACCTGCTTTTACGTTAACCTGCTGTCCAGAGAAGGAAGTCAGCTGATTAAAGACCATAAGATTTGACCACCACTGAAGTTTATGACACATCCTGGAGGTAGGATCTTTCTGTGCTACGATAGGCCCTCAGACAACGAGCAGGGGGCAAAAACTAACTTACAGTATCTGGATTTTCCTACCATGGGAGGCAGTTTGAGGATCACAAGACCAAAGCAGTCTCTTACAGATTGATGTCAACCCAGGAGGGGATGGGAATGTCTGTCAGTGTGTTGCAGGTGAATTTGGGTCAGATAACTTGAAGAGATTCATTGGTGAGGCAGTAAAAGGTTGCAGATGCGGTACAGTACCAGATCTGTAGACTTGAGCCTGGAGACTTGGACTTGAGTCAGACTAAATTTTAAAAAATGAAGACTTGAGACTTGACTTGGTAAAATCCTGGAACAACCAAAGATAAATAAGACAGCGACAGGCCGTACATGGTCACACAGCATGACATTTTAATTATTATCCCTCTGTATTGAAAGCACAAGGTCTCTGCTTAGTAAAAACACTATTATCAGCTTTGAAAGGAAAATGTTCAAATGCCACAATGATCAGCATTCGGAGACGTGTCACTTGACTTGGACTAGCCCTCAAGGACAATTTGACAAGATGGCCTCATTTACAGCTGGTATTAACATGTGATCTGTGTCTATATTCATTATCTGGATAATGACATCCAATCCACGGGCGTTTGCATTTACACCTGGCAATAAGCATTCTTGTTATTTTGATTCTGCCTGCATGTAATTGGATTTCAACATGAAAATTAGTTAGGCAGAGCAGGTGGACTTGGCGGGTCCCAGAGAAAGCAATGCCATGGATGGGTGTTACTTTTTTGCGAGGGAAGACTTGCTGGCTATTGCTACTACTTGTAGCTTTGGCCAGGTTTGCCCAAGCTAGCAGGAAGAGGAGGAATAAGGTGACCTTTCAACTTACTGGGTGGTTTTTATTCTTAATAATGTGGCCATGCTGTATGGACAGCATTTACACCTGGCTAAGATCTGATCACAATGCGAGCCAGACGATCTGATCACAACATGTCCTGCGAGCATTTACACATGGCATTAACAAGCGTTTTTCCTTATCCAGGTGTAAATGGTGTCGTCTTGAGAGTGGCCCCAAAAGATTTAAAAACAGCTCTGTATATTACTCGTGTGGGACTGACAGATATGGCAGGAATTAACAAAATCTGGATATGATTACCATAAAATCCCTTTATTTCCTTTTGATTCAAAACATTAATCAGTAAAGGCTGTTTTCACAGACGGTTGTTGTTCTTTATTTCTGCCCACCTGCAATGCAGCGTTCAGGGTTACAGTAGCTTTGGCACTATATGGACACCCATACACATAGGCTGAGGCATGGAAGCAAGTGAGCATACTGGACACAAAGACCTCATGTACACACAATGACAATGAGTCCAGACTGCTTTCCCAGCATGAGATCATTACAACAAGTCCCCATTGACCACCAAATGTGATGAAAATTCTGTGCTTTCTTTCTCTCACTTCCTCATCTCATCCACCCATCTGTTCATAATAATTTCTTATTCATCAATCTATCATCTTGCTCTTCTGTCAGTTGAGATTGTGTGTCTGTCTCTTGTCCCTCAGCATCACGGTGGATGTGTATCATGTCCCGGTGGCATTGCACCACACAACACTCACTTGGCTGCAGACCCTCGGGATAGCAAAGCCACTAAGACTCCCATTGAACCTTGGCAAGTGCAGGGCACAGGCTTCATCCAAATTGTTAAATAATCAATGTGTTCCCATGGTAACCGGTGCTTGCACAGTATTGGCCGGCAAGCCCACTTAGTCACCTCCCCCTGCTTCACCTCTTGGGGCTCTCACTGCAGTTTATGCGGCTCTGTGCTCGCACATGCGTGGCCATGGGCTGGATGTGCCTGACTGCCTTCAGTGCTGCCTATCCACATCACACACACACACACACACACACACACACACACACACACACACACACACACACACACACACACACACAGTTAAATGGAGAGAAGCTGTGCTCAAAAATGACATTACGGCAGTGAAGTCAGGAGAAGAGATTTGAATGAAGTGAATCTTGACCATTTGACACACACGTAGATATACTGTATATCATCTAGGTTAAAGGAAAAGGTTTGACATTTTGGGAAATACGCTTATTTGCTTTCTTGCCCAGAGTTAGATGAGAAGATTGATACCACTTTTATATCTGTACGGTAAATATGAAGCTACTGCCAGCAGCCGGCTAACTTAGCTTAGCATAATAACTGGAAGCAGGAGGAAACAGCTAGCTTGGCTCTAACCAAAGGTAATAAAATCCACCTACCAGCACATCTAAAGCTCACTAAGTAACACTTTGTATCTTGTTTGTTTAATCTGTGCAAAAAATGAAGTGTAAAAATAACAATTTACTGCTTTAAGCGAGAGTTTTTTCACCTTTGGACAGAGCCAGGCTAGTTGTTTCCCCCTGTTTCCAGTCTTTATGCTAAGCTAAGACAGCTGGATGCTGGGGGTAGCTTCATATTTACTGTACTGACATGTGAGTGGTATCAATAATCTATCTTTCGGCAAGAAGGCAAACAAGTGTATTTCCCAAAATGTGAAACCTTCTTTTCTTTAATTGTTTTATTAGACTTTCACGGCCTCTCTCGTATGTATGTTTGGCAAAAAAAAAAAACATGCTGCAGTTGGTCATCAAAAACAAAACAGACCCTGACAAGAAAACATCATAATTTAATTTTATGTAGAATTTCAAAAAATGTTAGTATATCCTGCACAATGTGTACACAAGCGGATGCATCTGCATCCCTGCCGATGACAATAATGTCACCCCTTAGAAAAGTTAAACCCTGGCTTTCTTCTTCACCTGTCAGCATTACTTGTTGTGTTTTCAAACCCTCCTCTTCCTCGCAAGTAGAACGGAGGGGAAGAACAAGAGGGTTCAGCATGTGCACAGTGACGGCATGCTGACAGGGCAATAACCCCTTCCTCCTTAGCAAACATTTCCACATCAGTTCCTCTCTCGCCAGTGGTGATATCACAGTGAAATATGACAGTCAGCCCCTCACAGATGATGCACCCAGTCAGTCAAATGATACAGCCAAGGCTGAAGGAAGCGCTTCCTGGGCCTTCAGTCAGAGAACAAGGCGTGCTATGACGTGCTTATGTTATCTAAAAATGTAATGTTCCTCTGTTTTCTGATGCCTCAAGTGATCCTGCGTTTATGTTTTTCTGCAGAATGTGGGATGAGAGACGCAGTCAGTGCTGCTCTGATCCCCTGGCTCTCATTGGCCTCTCGTAGGCCACGCTGCAGTCCAATCAATACCTACTCAATTACCATGCACCCAACATCTTATTCACGCTGTGGCCCCTGTGCCGGAGGGAAGAAGGAAGGAGAGAGGCAAGGTGAGAGAAGAAGTGACAGACGAATGGAGCTGAGAAAGAATGAACACATGACAGCGAGATATGTTTTACTCGCAGATGCCGTTAAAACCCAATGTTGCATTCTTTGTCAGGGACAATGGCGAAATAACTAGATGTAATAAAGAAAATCCCATAGCGGTAAAGGTCATCTGCTCCTTTTCTCCTGCAACAACGCCAGCTGAATGCAGGCATTCATTTCAATAAGGCGGACACAAGGAAATCAATTAGTTCACCCATAAAATGGCCCCGTTAAAGCTCAAAGTTTTCTGATTTGATGGCTATGATTGAGCATTGTGACTGTGTTGCCCCCCTCTCCCAAACCCAACGCACACCACAGACGCACATTCATGAAACCATAATTAATAGCCTGTCACAGCTGTCAGCAGCGCTCCCTCCTCATCTTTATGTAATATTACAAAAGCATGCTCTGGCTTACCTCTCTGTCATGCTGAGCAGCTCCAAATGAGAGCTGGCTAGTTTGACCTTCACAAGTGCAGCCACAGAGGGAAAAGTACTTAGTGTAACGAATATTCATAACAGTGTTGCTCGAGAAGGCCTTCTACAAGTCTGCTGACAAGTGATCAGGTTTGAAAATGACAGTGTCTGTGTCTGTGTGTACTAGTGACTTGATCAAAAGGGTTGCAGACTGATCTATTAATTGATTCCCAAAAAAATACCCGACTACCCAGTTCAGCACTATTCTTTGCTATGAAGTGCTGTACATGTATGTAAGCAACATTGTGAGTGATGTCTCATTGTTATCTCTCTGATTGAGTCATTCCTGCCTTTTGAATGTTGCTGCTAATGAGTGGGTGAAAGAACTGCAGGTGCACCCCCCCCCGGCCACAGTCAACTGCTGCGCTAAAGTTTGCTGTTGCAAAAATATAAACTGTCAATAATCATTATTGTCTTTTAATCCAGATACATTGTTATGTCAATTACTGTACTGCTAATTCACATCAGTCACTGGTCTCACGATCACACAGCCAACACCAGGAGGCTCAATCACAAAGTAACAGCTAAATTACCAATTGTGCTGTGGCACGGCTCCATAATGAAGGAAGCCTGTCATGTGTGAGTGTCATCAGTATGCTTCACATAATCCCGCCCCCACTGCTTCCTCTACATCAGAGGTCACTGCAGCATGTTACCTCACAGCTCTTGACTAGTTGCTACCCCTTGTTGCTAAGCTGAGAGAGCTGCTAAGCTTGTTCCTCTCTGGTGTTTTGGATCCTGCGCTGAGTACCGGTGACAGTGCACAACCGCACACAACTGAGTGCTGCCATTTTGATGCTTTCACCACTGTCACATTGCCTCCTCAGTCAACAAGGGTGTATTATTCAGCTGTCATTTTGGAGAAAAGCTTTATTTATTAGAATTCATCTTAATTTTTTTGGTTTGTTTGTGTATGCTGTGTGACGCTGTGAACATGCTGATGGTGTTGCTTATTTTGACATGACAAGATGAGACATTTCACTATACAAACAGCCACTAACAGGTAAGAAAAGCATTGAGCAATTAATCTATATGCTTTCAGAATATTTACATCTTTATTAGAGACCACTACTATCAGTTCTGGAGATAGCAAGGAGCAACTACGGGAGGCAGTAAGTGGAGGAGTGCATGAGTAGAGTTAGAAATTATAGATGCAATGTAATGTATTTCTTTTTTTTTCATTAAAGGGTTTTTTGGGGGAGTTTTCCCTATCCAAACTGCAGGTCTAAGGGTAGATTGTATACTGTGCAGATTGTAAAGCCCTCTAAGGAATTTGTGTTTTGTGATTTTGGGCAATACAAATAAAATGGACTTGACTTGAATATATCAGTGCCCACCGAGAAACTGCTTTAAAACAGCTGTCATAATTGCATATCACTTTACATCTTAGTCTCTTGAAATTCTATAAAATGTCACATTTATAACCTATAATCACAAAGCAAGCCTTACTGTATTAAAGCAATAGTTTTACATTAAGGGAAATTAGCTTATTTGCTTTAGAGCGTTAGATGAGAGGATTGATATCACAGCCATCAGACAGTTAGCTTAGCATAGCATAGCATAAAGACTCGAAACAGGGGAAAACAGTTAGCCTGGCTCTCTCAAAAGGTAACAAAAATCTGCCTACCAGTACCTCTAAAGCTTACTAATTAAAATATTATACCTTGTTTGTTTAGTCTGTACAAAAACCAAAGTTTCAAAACATCAATTTGATGTTTTTACGAGGGGGTATGTGTGGGTTCCTGGCTGGCAGCAGTTGCCAGGCAACCAGCAGAGACTCCAGGAAGTTACCGCTCCCAGCAAAGAAATAGTACAGCACACAACCTCTTGTAAATTGACTATTTGTCATTTTTACACTTGGTTTTTTGAAAGGATTCAACAAACAAGATATGGCGTTATAATTAATGAGCTTTAAAGGTGCTGGTAGTTGGATTTTGTTAATGGACAGAGCCAGGCTAGCTTTTTCCCACTGTTCCCAGTGTTTGTGCTAAGCTAAGCCAGTGCTGGCTGTATTTACCAGACAGATATGAGAGTGGCATCAATCTTCATCATCTAACTCTCTGCCAAAAAGCGAATGAGTGGATTTCCCAAAATGTTAAACTATTCCGTTAAAATGACATCAAGCTGCCTCCTGCTGCCTCTGTTAGTCTTAACTCTCTCCTTACATCCCAAACCTATTGACTACGGGAACTCTCAGAGAAGTATCTCATTGCTGCTAAAAGGGATCCACATAAAATTAACAATCTGAAACAAGTTACTACCAGAAAACACACAGCATGGTCCACAATGCTCTGCATGTTTTTAGTGAGAGCTTTCTGCTCTGTTTCACTTTGCTCTGATTCACCTTCATTTTCCTCATTCTTTTCCTGAGCACCCCAGAACACAATCTTCTGAGCTGCAATTAGGCCCTTCCAATTTTAGACTTATTCGTTTCTTTTAATTGGGAACATTGGACTGTGATTCTGCTTCGTGAACCCAGTGATGTAACAAACACTTTCCCCCAAGGCCACAGTGATCCTTAAACCCATCTGATGCATATCATTGCAAAAAAAAAAGAGAGGATATTTTTCTCTTATTTCCTTTAAAGGCCCTTTACATCACAAGCCTTCAATCACAAGTGAACTTCAGCAATCTAATTAATAGTAATAATTCTTAATTAACTGTTTCTTTAAACTATATTTTGGACTTGAATAAATGGAAATCCAAATCATGAGACAGCAATAAAACTACTGACAAAACTACACCACTGTAAAAATACTTCAGTGAAAATAACAAGGCTAACTTTGACCCAAAGCCCAATGAAAACCATTCGTCCCACCCTCCCAGAAGGCTCAGCCTGTCTCTACAAACAGCAGCAGAGATCCTCCTGTCATGGTTGAGGTTTCATGCTGTTCTATAAGCTCCACTCGGGAACGCCTACATATTCACATATCTCCATTCACTACCCTTGCCGAGTTTTGGCTCACAATAAGTGTAGGTGTTGAAAGTGATGAAGAATTACAGTAAGTAGGACAACGGGTGAGGCTACAGAAACAAGAGCCGTGCCTCTAGTTTCCCTGTGATAGTTATGAATACATGAGCACATTTATCCATATGCTGATGTATTTAGCGCCAAACAGCAGAGGGAAAAACAGGGCATTGTTTTAAACGTTTGTAGCACTTTGGTGATTGCCAAATCAATCTGCCTCCTGTCGAGGGTCCAGATTTGCCCTTCTTCTCTGCCCACCTCGGGTTGTGTTCAGGCATGACACACGCGTCTCTAAAGAACGCGTCTCTGCCGAGATTAGAGCAGCCACCTTATTGGACTGGAGAGATGACACAAACACTGATCTGAAAACACTCAAACCTTTAAGGCTGGAACACTTTTAACAGAGGTTCCTGTGATGAAACACAGTATACCAGCTGGCTGTCAAAACACAACAAACGTGTTCCGTTGGACAGAATATATGGACTCTAGCCATAAAAAAACAATGTGAATGCACTAAGATAAACAGCAGTTGTCAGTTTCAGAGAGTATCAATATAAAATGCATGAGTGGTTATCCTCCCTGAAACTGAAACATAGCTTACATGATGGTCCGAATAGATAGCTGTAGTGCTGAAGTAATTACTTCATTAATTAGTCGACTGACAGAAACATTTGTTGGTTCCAACTTCTTAAATGTGAGGATTTGCTGCTTGTCTCTGTTTTATCATTGTCATTGTCATTGATATCTTTCAGTTTATTTTCGTTTTTTTTCGGCTGGGCATTTTCACTTTTTTTCACAATTAATTAATAATTGATATATTAATACATAATGGAAATGGTTAGGGCTGCAATTAACAATTATTTTCATCATGGATTATTCTGATGGTTATTTACCTGATTAACTGATTGGTCTATAAAATCTCAGACAATAGTCAAAAACAAATCACAATTTCCTAAAGCACAGCAAGATCATTAGTTGCTGCATTAATTCAACATTTCGCGAGTGTGAGCAGTTCTGTAACCAGACAGAAGCTACAAAATAATTTTTGTAAATTTGTAATGTTGCACTGTCCTTCAGTCTCAAAGCGTCTTTAATTTTCTTTATTAACAAATTTTAATTTTGTGAATAAAACTTGTCTTATTTGATAGCAAAGCAGCTCATTGACAATGAAATCAACAAGCTTATAAGTATTGAGTTGAGAGTAGTTTTAAACAAACAATACCATGAGATTAAAACAGGATTTAAATTTCAAGGAGGATTTGTCTGCACTTTTTACAATCAAAATTGCTTATCACTGAGTCAAATAGTTCCACAGGATCAAAACTGGAAAATGAACATGGACTGACTTTACATTTTATCACATAATCAAACGTAATGGATACTTTGACAAGGTGTATGTCAGTGTTTGTATAAAAATTACTCCAATATGCAAAAAAGAGAAAAAAGATCATTTGATTTCCTGAGGATCACAACTTCTTGGCATCTACTGAAAGACACACCTCACTTGGTTACACTAAACATTATTGCAGTAGGAATGACAGGCCGAGTTTCTTCAACCCCCTAATATCGTTATTTAAACAAAAACACAAATTTCCTTGAATTCTATGTGCATGGACTGATGTTGCATCATTCCTCTCATTCAGATCCCCCCTCCCCCACTCATTCCTGCCTGCTGAGATATTCTAGTGAGCAAATGCAGGGCTTGGATTTGGCTGATTACATAATTGGAAATTTTAATGGTGAATATTAATCCACAATGGCCCATATTGGGATTTATAAGCAGGCTGATCAGGATCTGCAGGCTCTCAGTAAGCAGCGACAGTCTACGGACAATGAAGCTCTGGGCTGGAAGAGCTCTTTATATTACACAAGTGGCATGGCTGACACAGCAGAGCACCACTACAACGTTCAATAACGCTGTTCACCACATACCTACAGCACATTTTCAGAATGCATTTGTAGTTGGTGTTGTCATCTTAAGATACATTTTTCTACATATAAATAGATAAATTCTTCCTTGACTCGTACTCGTGTGTCAGTGCGGCAATCAAATAAAGCTCTTGGAAATCCAGAAGGCTTTGGCCGCCTGCGTATCAATATTGCAGTCAGTGGATAATTAGCTAGCTGAGCAGTAAAGCTACTGTGCAGCTCTGACTGAGCCTGCACCATGGCAACACACAGGGCTGTGTCTGAGCACATGCTCCATTCCCCCCTCCCTCCTTCCCTTTCTCTCATAATTTTCTTTACGCCACACCTCTCATTTCTTCCTCTCTTTCTCCCCCTTCCCATCCCTCCCTCTCTGCTCCTTTCCTCCCCTGACACCCCCCCCATGCATCCCCTCCTCTCTTGCATCATCACAGCCCAAACTGACAACTGAAAAGACACTCACTTGTTCAGAATCGGGGAGGGCTCTGTGTTGCTGCTTTCCTCGACATTCTGAACACAGAACTGAGCATTTTTATGACATATGGCAATCGATATGACACCAATCAGAATGCACCAAATTTGCATTTTTTAGGAAACATAACACTAGCTGGATTACATCTTTTTTTATCAACATAACAACAAAAAGTGTGTATTTAATGCAACTGCATGCTGTTCACTGCCAATGCAAAATGTTCATACTGAACAGCTGCAAAATGTTCACTGTCAACATGCTGTATTCCTTATTGTTTACCATACAATACTCCTGCTAACTAAAGCATGATTAAATATATAGTTTGAGATTATTAGTATAAGATTGATACCACTCTCATGTCCGTGCACTAAGCTAGATGCAGGAGAAGGTCAACTTAGCTTATAGACTGGAAACAGGGGAAAACAGCTAGCCAAACAGGGAAAAAAAAATCAGCCTACCAGCACAAATTAAACAAGCTTAATATATATGAGTGTTAATTAGTGAGCTTTACAGGTAATGGTTGGCAGATTTTTTTTCCTCTGGACAGAGCCAGCTGTTTCCTACTGCTTCCAGTCTTTATGCTAAAATAAGCTAAGATAACTAAATTAAGATAGCTAATCTGCTGGCGGTAGCTTCATATCTAACGTACAGATATGAGAGTGGTATCAAACCTCTCATCAACAAGCAAATATATATATTTCCCAAAATGTCTATTCCTTTAACATTTTTAGAGTTATGTTTAGGCAACCTAAGCACTTGTTTAAGGTTAGGAAAAGATATTTAACCAAAATGACAAGGTTTCCCTACATGTAACCAGCTGTTTCAGTTGCCTAAGCATTACAAGTGGGATGCAGGATGCAAATTCTGGTCTCCGGAGTCAAAGTCATGTGCTTCGTACAACTCAGCGCTCATCCACGACATCCTCCCTATAACCTTTGTGCAATATGAGAACATCAAATATCCTGGACTGGAAAAAATATTGCTAAAAAAAGGAAATTATGTTTCCTCCAAAAGGTATTTGGCAAAGCAGTTAGCACATTAACATATTTTTGCAAAGTTGCTGTATCAATGACAAAGCCTTCAACATAGACTCATCCTCGGTATCAGCTTATAAAGTTCTCGACACTGTACAATGCTGCTAAGCTTGTATTTTCTTCAAAATATCAATGCATTTTTGTCATATGGATAGTTAGGTCACTCAGCAGCTGACATTTATTTATGAGGTTCAAAAGCATTAATCCTTCATCTGTGTGATCATGAAGAAACATTAGGGTCTGACAGTTTTTGTGTGTGTGTACTTTAACAGTTACGGTACTAATCTAGTCGAGCCCATCCAGCCCAGAGCACAGTGTCTTGCAGCTTCATATATGCTGAAGCAGACATGGCAATAGCGTTTCAGAACAATGTGTTCTGACTTATTTCCAGCTGCCATGTAAAGCACATTAAAACACAAATGTCGGCTTTGTTCTTTTCTCACATGTCTCAGCTTGTGGGACTTAAAAGCAACTCTCTTTCATTGTTGAATGGCAACAGTTGACCTTTTAAACCGCTGTTTACGATAACAGAAAATAGTCCTATAATATGTCTAAAAAAGTCATTGTAGCTTATAGCATTTGTGTCAAGATTTTAGTTGTTTTTTTCCCCACTGAACATTTGGGCAATTGTTCTTGCAAATAAAAGTTTCTACAGCAGTGGGAGAGAAGGGAGAGCCGTTTTCCTATTAAGTAATGTAGGTTTGTGCAGTGCAATCTGGAGTATATTCTGTAGAATCAGGTATTGGGAATGCAAACTTCTATTTGAGAGTATTGCTATCAAATTTTGTCAAAATGCCTCATGAGCATCTACGGACACCACAATCTACACATATTAGGGTGTTTTCTGAGGTGACAATAAAACAGGTTTGAATTTACAAAAGAATGCAGTACAGACTCAGCAAATAATTATTATTAGTTCAAAGATGGACAGGTCTAAGAAATTTGCAAATGACATGATATTGTATTCTTAAGAAAGACTGATATGATAGCTTGTGTCATACTGTACTTAATGGATGTGGTTTGTTATTAAGTGTGAATTTTTATTTTTTTTGCTGAAACTTTTCTAAAAAAATCCGTCTGGCCTAGTAATCAACTAGGAGCTTTCCATTTTTTCCCTCAAAACTGGTTATTCACTTCATACATTAAAAGAATCTCAGAATAGAGATGCAATTTCAAATCTTACTTAGATTTCTAATTAGACATTTACCATAAAACATGTTAAACATCCACCATAAACATACATGTCTTGCTCTCAGGTATTGTTTATCATAATCTTGTTGGTTTGAGGATTACTTTATAGTATCAGCCTTCATATAGTAAGGTATTACTGGTTCTTGTAGTTGAGCATTCCATAGTCACACTGCCAAACATAAACTTAATTATGCAAAACTTCTTTGACAGCAAGCTAAAACAATCACAAAAGCCAACACATAAAGCTGATACACCAAAACATAAAGATAATAACATGAAGTGTGGCTGCCAAGTGAAAGGTTGGACCACTGCCCGCTAACCATGTGCTATACCCTGAAACTAAGAAAACAGAAAACCCAGCTTGTAAAAAATTTACAATAAACGTTTTCTCCAACAAGAAATTAGAGTCTAAAAAGCTAATACCATGTCACCTCCATTTGCCTATGTGCTGTTGGTGATTTTGAGAATTACTGGTTCATTACGAGGCTGTGTGTTTATTTGATTGACAGGTGGCTAGGCCTATCACACTCAGCCGTGGTGGCTGCTGCTTTCCATACCACTGGCAAGATGGCAACAAACCATAAACCCAACTTCAGCCATTAAAACATCCATCCAGAAAGCTATAGGTGATTTCACGCACACCATGTCCATATTGCTCTGAAGTTCATGCTACATAAGACCATTTACAACTGTAATCTACACAAGTAAAGGCACTAAATGACGTGAGGAAGAATTTGGATTTGGCTTTGGATTTGGTATTGGAAAAGGTTGTGTTACATTGTGAAGAAATATTAACAAAAATGCACAGACACACAGAGGGAAACAAAGAGTAATAAATCCATAAAAGCAATTTCAAGGCAGAGATGTACTCAACAATGTAATAAGATGTATGATATTAAGCTGGGATTGCTTGTATTGTTTATATCCGTAACAGGGTGAGGCCATGCTCTATCTTTATCTCTCTCTCCGTCTCTGAGATTGAGATGTGTGCTTCTGTTTTTCCAAACTCAGTGGGTAGATGGAGTCGATTTTCACTAATAGAAAATAATGACTGATAATAAACAGAGGAAATATGTTTTAGTGTTGTCGTCTGTGGTTCTGTGCACATACAACAGACATATGTCTGGAAAATGTTAGCTGTACTCTCATCTTGTCTGCTCAGTGGGGGTAAAACAGGAAGTCCATGCGAGCCAAACATATGCTGTCACAATATATATGTCTATACTGTTCATATACCAAGTAGCTGCAAATATAAAATGCCCCTTATAGGTCCTAGTGGAGGAGGAAAATGTATTTTCTTAACGTAAAAGAAAATAGTACAGTTTTGTAGAAACAGATATCAGCTGATTGTTTCTTCAAGTATTGCTATATGCGCTAATACAGGGCTGCAATCACAGTGCAATGAGGCAAGAATCAAATACAAGCAGTCTGTTAACAGTCTGCGTTTGCCCAAATGTTGTCAAGCCGTGCGCCGGAACCAAGGAGGAATAATAACAACAATGGCGACCGCTGTAGACAAGATAGACGCTGCTATCAAGACTATTCTAAATCGATTAAAATAGATTCTCAATATCACCCGTTCGTAGTTTGTTTCTACTTCGCTCTGCTCCAAACCAGTATGTTGGCATGGCCACGCCTCAGTGTCAACTTAAAATGATGTTAGATTCAGGTGGATATGTTGGTCTCTAGTGATTGGTTTGGGAAAAGTGAATCCCCTCCCCCACGGAAATCAGTTAGAGTGGAGGCAATGTCAGACTGAAGATGGAAATGGAGTGTAACGAGGCAAGGATTTTTTCACAACCTGGTTCTTATTTCTTTTAGTTGTGGCCATCTTTCCTATTGGTTAAGATAACATATTACTTACAAATATATTGAGATATGGGTCATTTTGGTTGTGTGGCTCTTTCTTTTCACTGAATATAAAAACTACATTAGATCATTTGGATAAAAGAGATTTTTTGTGGGATTGCTCATGCTTGTTTTACACTGCAAACTCCACTGTAAAGATACTGTATGTCAAGCAAAATCCCCACAACCCCATATATGAGCTAATAAATAAAATGTTATCATAACCAGATGATGGTCAAACTAGTTTGCAAAAACATAATATTTATGTTAGAGTATAAGATTGAGATAGATAATTACTGTAAATTAATATCGTGAGCTGTTAAAGGTTGCTTGGTTAAGAATTAGATCAGATTTTGACATGTGGTCACGATTTTGATATTTAAATCAAATATGCAATTAGTTACCAGAGATCCTACTGCTGTATTATGACATACAATTCTTACCAAACTCAGTTTTAAAGTCAGCTTTAAAAAATGAGCGACAAGGCGTAGATGTTGTATTCCTGTAAAGCACTGCTTGTGCATAACATATTAAACTACACTAATCATACTGACGCACAGGTCTGGAGTTGTTTGCTGCTACAGCATCCTCTCTGAATACTGCTCTA
The DNA here is from genome assembly GCF_020085105.1 of Siniperca chuatsi. Classification (NCBI taxonomy): domain Eukaryota; kingdom Metazoa; phylum Chordata; class Actinopteri; order Centrarchiformes; family Sinipercidae; genus Siniperca; species Siniperca chuatsi. The sequence continues at coordinate 12,697,504 of NC_058049.1, read as the reverse complement.
CACCCGAAAATGAAGCCTTTGATTCGTACTATGTATGAAAAAAGAAAGAACGGAGGAGGAGAAGGGCAGTGGAAGACAGGAGGGGGATGATAGAAATGAAGAACACTGAAAAACAACACACACACACAAAAAAAAAGAAGAGAGGCCAGACCAAATGGCTGAAGGGCTGCTTGGATAATGCATTAGACAGAGATGGCACTCAGAGCAGCTACACATGGTAAGAAATGCACTGCTTCGCCAAATGTCCTCCACACACACACACACACACACACACACACACACACACACACACACACTACACACCCACACTTGTTCCCAGAAAAAAGAACAACAAATATTCTGTTTTCTGTATAATGATTTACCAAAAAAATGTGACCGTTGGTTCACTAATTGGAGTTCAAAAAAATCTCCCGTACATATTGATGTAAGGCAGCATTTGAACTACCTGTGTTCTAACTGTCAGACTTTTTACCCTGAACACTAGACATCTGTTGGGCTTCATCTATGCCACCTATACATGCAGGCTAAGAGAGCACAGAGTAAAATAGTGTGTGAAATGGCTAAAATAATGGTAACACTCTATAATAAGGTACAACAATTCCTGAGTAGTTACCAATGAATGAGTGAGGAACAAATCTGTCATTTGTAATTAAGCATTAGCTAACAAGTAGTTCAGAACAGAGGACATTTTCTCATTATTAACCAGGTAGATTAACTGTTATGAAGCTGCTAGAAATGACTATTGTGAGTGCAATGAGACACGAACATTTGTGGGTGACTGACCGTAAAGGTCACAACCAGGGCTGAGTATGGAACCTCAACACTTTTTTGGTACCGACAGAAGTGTGTCTGTGTCAGATGGTCAGGTGGTGAAACTTCTGAAAGTCATGAAATGCCTGGTCAGATTTGTAGTCATGTTTACTTATTCTTTGAGATAGTTCCTAATTTAGATAATTATTTGGCCAGTTTTTACACTGCATTTTATTTAGGCTTCTTGTATGGTTTATCCAACATTTGTTAAATGAAAAAAGAATGAAAAAAATAAAAAATAAAAAAAAGTATGTTGAGTATGAAACTCAGATATCATGTTGGCAATAGTATAAAAATATTTTCAATTGATCCCGACCTCAATAGGCCTTTTTCACAGCAGACATTTTGACTTGTCATAGCAGGAAAAGCTCAGGTGTTACTAATAACATTAATAATGGCTCTGTTGTATGCATGTCCCAGTAAGCCATGACAGTGTGACAGTGAGCCAGCATGCGCAATAGAAGGACCCTGAAACTGAAGCAGCTAAATGGAATTCAGCCATCATTAATTATATTATTTACACCTGTGCTTTTCCTACTGTGACATGTCAACATGTCTTCTATGAAAAAGGCCTATGCATATCTGTTCACTAGTTAGCTAGCTAGCATCTAGTGTGGCTGTGTTGTCCATTAATATGACTTACAGGTAAGAATTAATTAATGTAAATGAGCTCAGAATATACAGTTAATTCTCAAATAAAAGTTGTTGTTCAAACAACAGTCAAGTCTTAAATAATAGCTGAAGCAGCACAAAATAATAAAGGCCAGGCATAAAACATTGAGAAGGGGTGAAATTACTTACTCTGATGGCTCACATGGTAAATTCAGCATGATGTACATTTCCAAAGCACTAACTCGATCTGTAAAGAACCAGATTACCACTCTACTGCTCTGACTTTCTCTTCTCTAATGCTCTTTTCATTCATTCATTCATTCCAATCATTTCTACTCCATCATATTTTATCAAGTGATGTTAAGGTACTATAAATGAAACTCAACACTTCCTGCAGATGTTTCAAATTAAAAGAAAGGGAGAGACTTTGCTCTTGGGGGCCACAGGAAAGCTCTTAATGTAAAACATCTGAGCAGGAAGTAATGTGTTTCATTGACAGTATCTTAAAAGCAATTTAAACAAAATGGAAGCGACTGGAAGTAATTAGTGAATGAAAACAGTATTTCTGTTAGAGAAGAGGGGTGGGTATGACATGACTATATTGCTGTACTGATGGAATTAGTGCTGTGGAAATGTACATGATGCTGAATTTATCAAGACAACAGGTAAACATGGAGGAAGTTTTGAGTTCCTCCAGCAGCAAACAGGAAGATCAGAAAACTATAAGGCTTCTGACGAAAACATGATACTATAAAACAGGGAATAACAGAATGTGGTCAGTATGCAGATTCACAGATATTTACAAACTAATCATTAGACACTGCTCATTAAAGGTGGGGTATGCGATTCTAATCAAATACACGTCTTTTTGTCAAATTCAGCGAATATCTCCCTACGGTCCGCTAGCTGTCTGTGTGTGCACTGTGTTTGTACACAGCCCTGGCTTTGTGCATGTGAAACAAATAAAGTGACCGAGCAACACAACACTATTCCAGCCATGATTTGTGTGTCAGGTAACGTTAAATGACTTGCCCACGGACATTCAGCTTACTTTCTAGTTTGCCAAGATATGCTGTTGCTGTGATGTTAGCTATAGTAGCAGGAGAGTTGTGAGTATCGCTGTCTGGAGCTGGTTTGCTGCCTCTGGGAAACCGTCTCATCCTCTCTGCATATTATCTTCGCAGTAGCAACTGTAGTGACAGTGTGCTAACCCACAACCTAGCTAACGTTAGTTACATTACTTGTTGCGTCGTTGTTCGCTCTATATCATAGTATTTGTCATGGTATTGGATTTCTCCAGAATTGCATACCCCACCTTTAACAAAATCTGTTCTCAGGTAATTTATGATTATCTACTATATAATCACTGATTTAAAATTATTTGGAAGCTAATAATTAGTTATTTATATTAATTATTCAGCAGTTAGCTCCTGTTTCTTCGGTAATATAATTACTACTGTGTACCTTATTGTAAAGTGTTACCAAAATAACAGCTGATATGATGGTGGAATAAAAGCAATAGAAGTACAAGCACTGTTGAAAGCACCTACACACCCACACAAAAATGAAGAGGAGTCAGAAGGCTTAGGGACTAGCTCCTCTCTGATATTGATTGGATATACACATATTCCACGGCAGCATGTGGGTGATGAAGCTGGTGTACTGTACCTTGCTGAAAACGCTAGCACATTCCTGCTAAAACGAGTCTGGCAGAGCAGAAAAAAAGCTTTCATATCCGTACATACAGCCTATCACACACTAACGTCTGATTCTATTAAATGACAGCAATAGTGGTATAGCATTTAACATCTCATTCCATCAAAGGCCCCGTGTCCCTCGCTTCTCTCACTAACAGAAAATCTGATGCTTCCATCGCTGAATCAGGAGTCCACTCTGTCCTGCACAGCACAGTTGCATTTCTAGGCCATTCGCTACTGTGATCAGCAAAAACCCCTAAATAAAACAAAGCAGGCAAGCAAACAAACAAACAGCGTTCCCCTCCTTTCTCCTTTCTTCTCTCCTCTCCTCCCCTGGCTGGCAGCGAGAGCCAGAGAGGGGAACAGGCGAGCTGATATGGGGCTGAGCCCTGGCAGGGCCTCTGCCAATGACCATATGGATCACAGGGGCATGGCAGCCTCGGCTTCCAGCAGGACATACACCTCCACACTCACGATCTGCAGCTTCAGGCGATTGCACCTGAAAACTGTACAAAAGCCTGTATATATATCACATAGCTGTAGCCAAACCGCAATAATGAGTAAACCACTTGATGGGCATTAAATCTGCGATGGCAGAGGACACAAGAAACTCCTGTGAATCCTGCATTTCACAGAGGACCTCCATGTTGAAATAAGAGCAGATTCAGTCTGTGAACGCGATGCAAAGGTAAAGAACAACAGAGCTACTGAGTAGAGGCTTTTAAGAGAAGAGGTGGGATTCAACACAGCTCAGGGTCCTGGGTCACAGCTACAGCAGCTCCCCATCACAGATCAAGCTCTTCAGCTTCCATAATGGTGGCTCGGTTGTCAAAGTCTCCCCTGCACGCTTACGTCAATGTCTGACTGGCCTTTTCTCAGGCGCTCTGTCCCGTCCCCCCTCTTACAGCGTATAAAAAGCAAACTTTTGTCAAAGTGCACATAAATACTGCAGTGCACCTTGTCTCCCTTGTTTCGTTCCCATGATTCACCATCCTCTCTTTACCCCCATATTTTCCTGGGTAAGGAACACTTTGTTTTTGGGTAAAGGTCTGTGTCGGGCATGGGTGTGTGTGCTCAAACTGTATGTGTGTGTGTGCGTGTGGAAGAGAGACAGCCAAGCGCAGAAGGGAAGATATGATGTAGGAGGTTTGCTAGCAGACAACTGAAATTAAATTATGTGCTCTGAATTTGTGTGAGATCAGTAAAATAGAATGTTGGCATCTGAATCATAATTTAATTTTTGTAGCAGTTTGAAAAGCTGAAATACAGTTTTTCAAAAATCTGTTTCAATGTAACTGAAAAATGGTTCAAATTTAGTGTTATTTGCTGAATTTGCAAACACCAAAGCACTGAGTGCAAAGACATTAAATGATTTTCTTGGCTGAACCAAACATCTATGTTACAACAAATTTCCTTTTCTTCCATATGTATATCGAAACATACTGAGTTAACCAACAAGTGAATTTTTTTACCTAAATATTTTTTCTCCTTTTGCTATATTACCGTAGTGATGAGTGAGAAAGCTATAGGGTAACATACTAAATGGCAAAAACACTGATAAGAACCAGTAGCTGCTGCTCCATAAAGTCCTTGTACCCAAATGTGCCATCAAAGTAAAAGCTTTGTAAATCTGTATCACATATAACAACAATTTTGAAACTATTTTCAGCCAACAGCATTGGCTGATATTATGGGTTCCTTGTACATAGCCTGGTAGCTCTTCAATATGCTTTAAAATTGTCAAAGCTCATTAAGATCATGGAGAAACTACACTGTACTGCATCTTATTGCCAAAGAAATTGCCTCATTTCTTTGCAGGAAATACAGGTCACGCGAGAGTAAAGGTTGTGGAATTCATTTTTCAAACAATCTTACTCTGACAACTGTAGCTGTTGCTGCTGTCATTTGAACTGGAACAACTTAAAACTTCTGTAGAGCTGTTCACGTTCATGTTACCATCAGTGCTCTAGATACTTCTAAATTGCTGCGAGCAGTTTGAAAGAACACTTACAAGAAATGGGAAAAATCAATCATAATATCTGGCAGAGGTATGTTTAAAGCTACACTACGTAAGATTTTTAATGTAAAGATACACCTGTTGGCCAAAGTTTTAGTAGTTGCAGCTATGTAAGTAACATTTGCCCTGTTTATGGTATTGGCTTAGTCATTTTTTTTGTGACAACTCACAACATGAGAACTAAATGCAAACTGTCTCCTAAACAGCAGAGTGCATCTTGAGAAAGTTGGAGGCACCAACATTTGGAGCACTTGTCTGTAACAGGTTTCAAAACATTTCACATTGTTTAGTTGCATACAGGGTATGAGCTACAGTACAGACAGATTTCAAAGAGTAATAACACCGTTTCAGCCTGTTTTTGCCTCCGACTGAATTTTAAAAATCCTTGTTGGGGTAAGTATGGGAGAGAGGGAGGGACGGCATGGGGGTGCAGGGTCCTCAGATGAAATGTAATCTGATTCCAGGGTAATGCTGAAGCTTAAAAGTGATGTCAGAGGTATTGTGACATCACAGGTGCTCTGACATCACTGGTGGGGTGGGAGTAGACAGTAAAATAATTAGGAGTTTTACTATTTTTGGTGCTGTATTATATTCTTTCAGAACTGTTAAAATTATTAGCATAAAAAATATTGTTTAATTACACAGAAGGCTACAAAATGCATGATTTTGAGTTGACATTTTGTCAGAAATTCACCTTCCTCTTATTTTGTAAATGTATAATTTTTCATTTGATGCTAAGAATGCAGACTTAAATACCATATCATAAATAATCAAACCAATAAATATATGGTCAAATCAAAAGAAAGAGCAATTTTGAAGCACACAAATGTAAAGAAACAACAACAAACCAGTCAAGAAAACTTGAGGCCTAAAGTCTTGGATTACTGCAAGAAAGAAAAACTTGCAGAGGGCCAGAACTGTCACATCTAACAGCAACAAGTACCACTGCTCCATTAAAGATGCAAATAAATGCAACAAGTGGGCAGAAATCTGGGGTGAAGAGGCCCACCAACTATCCCATACCTGGGATGTTGTCCTAATTTGCTGGGCAACAACAGAAGTCGTCATCTTGACACTTCTGGCAAGACAGAAATATGATTAAATGGCAGCCCGTGTCACACCACCACATGTGACATGAAGAAGATTGTGAAGGTAAACAAACAACTTTTGTGAGTCTATTAATAAGAAAAAGCTCACAACAAAACACTGCTTTCACAATGTGCTTATTTCTCGAGGTCAAGGTTGCCTAGCCTTATGAGGAGTCCTCCTTTCATTAATACTTAGATTCAGGGAAGACGCAGGAATGCTTGGTATAAGCATCATCCATAACATCTGCCATGTCTTATAGCTTTTCTCCATTCTTAATTTTCCTTTGAATCCAGCTCTCACCTGTAAAAGTGAGGTTTATTGGTATTTATCCCGTTATTGAACTTAAATGTATTTTCTATAAATGTTCTCCCCTTTATTCCTACTTTACTCGTCGTCATAAGGTCATTGGGGATTTGACACTTGACACTTAAAAAACAATCGTGCAGTAATTATGTGTCACATTGGACTGAATGTATTGACAGCAACTGCACCTGCAGGTGTAATGAAAATGTCATACATCTTGGCCCTTATCATTCACACAAGATTTTTAAAGAAAATGTATGGATATGCTAAGTGCACTTTCATTCAGGTCACATATGTCTTACCTTTTTATTCTAAGACAAGCTCACAAATAAATCTCTTGATCTGATGAGAATATTCCAGGTTTTAGATGGAGCCTTTTAAGATCACAGTAGGGGATCCCGCTCAAGACATTTGGACATGGAGCACATGTAAATCCCATCCGTTAATACTCTCTGGGTTGCTGTTACAGGAATGGCAAATCAAATCCGACCGAACAAAATCTCATCAGACAGATGTACAAACCAATGACACCGATAAATCAATGTGACTGTAAAAGACACACACACACACACACACACACACACACACACACACACACACTTCTGATCAAGGTCTGAAGGCTTTCAAGTCGTAATCACCTATGGGAGTGTTCGACATGGAACGCCCACCGTGCCTGTGCATTAATTTAAAACACCACTGCCACTACAGAGGCCTGTTATAAACAATGGGTTTGGCAAAGCATTTTGGACCAAATCTTGATGCTAATAAATAAAGTAAAATCCAATTAATATTTAAAGCTAATCATAGCCACAGAGCTGGAGAACACACAAAGACAGATTGGAGCCCGCGGGGGGAAGAGGGAGCTTTCTGACTGAAGCTCCCAGTAGTCTGAGGTCACTACTTTTCTCAGATTTAAATTCAAAAGCTCTTGTTTTAAAGAATGTTCTTATAATCCCAACTGGAATCATCCACAATTATCCAAGCAAGCTCTTGACAAAAGCAGCAACAATTGTTTAGTAAATAGATCACAGAGGGGGGAAAAAATTAATATGGCATCATGCCATCAAAATGTCAATGATCCAGCTATAAAAAGCCAGCTCAGATAATTCTGAATGACTGTGCAAGGTTATTGCTTTTTATTGTGCTGGCATCCAAATACACGGGTTATTATGAAAGCTATAAGATAAAAGACGCGTGTGGTTTGGCGTGTGTGATTACTGCAATGCTCTCCGGCTGTGTATAGGTAGTGGGGGAGGGGTTGCATCCACATTTCCCACCCAAGGATGAGCAACGGTGACTGAGGAGAGCTGGGAGGGCGGGGGTGGTTGTGGGTGTGCATCTTCATCCATGCCATGCTATTACCCGTTCTTAGGAAGGGGAGCACATACTGGCCATGCACATGCCCGTTTTAAGAGATGGAGGGACAGATGCTTGTCCACAGTGTCAGGGCCTCGCTTGCTTTCTCTCTCTCTCTGACAGCACCACCAACTGCCTCTTCTTACATAACCCCCTCCCCCTCTCCAGGCCCACTGCCTGCCTTTATTGGCTTATTTCTCTCTTTTTCAACCTTAGCATTTTCACCCCACTGACTGCTGCTTTCCCCCAACATCATCCATCGCGGATTCGTCATCTTTTATTCCAGCTCTTATTATTCCAATGTAGATACTCCTGGACTGAAGCCATGAATGCCAGGTTGGATATTTTCTCTACAGAGTTTTTGAGTGGTGCACATTCGCATGATACAGCAAGGGAACAAGGATTCTTCAAAAAGGATAGGATCAGATAGGATTCTACAGAATGGTTTATCCATTAATGGTGCTGTTTCGACAACATAAGATTCCTACATGAATCACAGTGCAGTCCAAAACATATTTCAGCAAGTAGATACAAATTTGCTTCATTGTAAGTTGAATATTGAATAAATATGCTGGAAATGAGCAGTAGAAAAAATTAGGTGGTAATACTGATGTAGAGTAAAATCTCCGCGTAAGCAATAAATGCTTACATAATCACATCTGCTGTGAGCTTTCAAATTTGTGAAACATGAAATAAGCCTGATTGGTCTGGATGCAGCTGATAAGAAAAAGGTTTTCAATAGATTTTAATGCAACACGAACCAAGAGAAAGTGTCAATCTCTAAAACCTCTCCTTGGCTGTAGTAATCTGCTAATATCAGCCAGGTTGCAGCTCATATGTGGGCTCAGCTCAGGGGGATTTCTTCCACTCTGCTACTGAAATTTCAGCCTCCATTTTACCCCCGTGCTTCTTCTCACCTTCCTTCTTCCTGTTGCCTCACATTTCTTGCCCAAAACGTGATCAGACATAAACGGAGGAACTACAAATGATGCAGTGGCTTCACTTGCAGCAAATACGAGACTACATAGACACATACTCATGCACAGCAAGAACCATTCCTTGAATCTCATGCTCACCAAGCTACCCTTCCCCCACCCAAGCTCACTCTCGTGCTCACATACATGCACCTTGCTTAATTAGAGACTGTGCTTCTGAAGCTGTTCTGACCTTTTATCAACTGTAATTTATAAATACATGTAAATAAAGGGAGATAATAGAAACAAAATGGAGCGCATGTGAAGAGGCGGTTTCATTCACACTGTGCAGCATGTATAACAGGCAGCGTTTAGACACAGATTACTGCTGATTCTCTATTTTTCTGACAGCACATTCATTATATTGTGATTCCTTTGAGCAAAATGGCTTGCTAAAAAACGGAGGCCAAATAAGAATGGAACTGGTATCAGAGATTGATTTCATCATCTCTTCCCTTACTCTGAGTTAATGAGACACAATCCTACAATTAGCTCATCTCTGAGAAATCTATTTCTTACATCTAATTTCTTCCAAAGTCAGTCTGTAATGTCGGAGTTACCGGCTTGAGAGATAACTTAAAATAATTGCAAACTGCATCTCAGTGCTGCTTCAATGAATGAAAATGCACCATTTTTTGGCCTATGGTAACTGCATCAACGTAAGCCTTTGACGACATACACTAGGTGTGTTAAATCTATAAGCATTAGTCATCTGCATCAAATCCAAACATGAAGATCATCCCCATGTGTTTGCAGTGGAACTGGATCGGTCCTGTTCTATTCTCCTTACTCTGCTTCCAAAAGAGGAACCACAGTCAACAAATGGGAAACTGAAGCCTTGAGATGAATACTAAATATGAATTCTCTTCCATAAACCGACAGGCTCAGCTGATACATGATCGCGTCTGTTTTACTACAGCAGCAGCTCATCTGATCCCAGCCTCCCCTGCCAGGCCCCACAGGCCTGAGCTATCTAACAGAGTGAGAAAGATGAGTTACCTGGTCATACCACTCCCGGTTGGTACAGGTGCACTCGGGCCACCATCCTCCTTGTCCACTGGAGTTGTTGCCGTTTACTTTGGGACCACCCTTGGATTGGCCCTTTGGGTTAGGACCTCCAGGGCCCCCACCAGACATAATCTTGCCCTTACTTCTCCCCAAAGTGCCCCCTCCTCCTCCCATGCTTCCACCTCCCCCTGAGGCAGGAGGAGGTAAGGTCTGGCCTCCCCCGTACCCAGGTGGGTATCCATAGGGCTCGGCCTGCCAGTCTCCTCCATACGACGGGGCGTCCATTCTACGCAGGGCAGCCATACGGGTCACCTCATAACATTCTGGGCACTTGCAGCAGTGGTGGTGTTTGTGCATGCTGGCTGGGCTGACGCTGAGCTGAGCGGCGTGGCACTCTATCTCTGCTGCCTCCTCAGATCTCACACAGCACGCTGTGATCGGCTCACAGAGCGCTAATGCCGATGGAAATAACACTAATCACAGGAATTTCTTCAGATTTTCCCTTTTCGTCAAATCCTGTCACTCTCCGCTTTATTCCTCTCGGATGTAGAAAAAAAAAAGATCGAGAGGGACGGGAAGCAGCAACAGGAAAACAAAAATACAAAATGGGCACGTAGTCTTTGTCCTCTTGACGTAGAAGATCAAAGGAAATATTCAAAATATTGTATACGACCACACAATCAGAGACCAGCCCCGATGATAGAAATTTCCTCTTGCTTCTCTTGGTTCACAGTGATGCGCATATAAATTCATATATATATATATATATATATTCTTTTTGTTTATATATCATATATATTTACACACACAAATACATATAAAAATATTAATATAAACAGACAAGCACAAATACAGATATGTACAGGGATAAATGTATATATATATAAATATCTATATGCGTGTGTACAAATATATATAGAGATATATAAACAATATGTATAAATAAATGATATCCGCAAATGAAAATCTTCCTCTGTTAATTCTTGGTATCTTCCCGTTGTGTCAAAATCTCACGTTTTTCCTCCTGCGTTGAAAAGCGTTGTCTTTCTCTCTCTGTCTCTTTTCTCAGCCTGCAGAGAGGAGCTGAGCACTGGATTGCCTCTCAGCCAGCTTGCCCTAGATGTGGATTATTCAGAGGGATGCAAGCAAGCAAGAGGGAGATGGAGAGCGAGAGAGAGCGAGAGGGGGGGATGGCGGTGGGATACGTAGCAGCATCCCTCTAGCACCTCAGCCATGACAGCCACAGCCAATCAACTGGCAGCGCTGCCATCAGCAGCAGCAGCACCAACAGGACTGAGCGCTTCACTAGCTGCTCTTAAAGGGGCCGCAACACCTAAATCTCACTGCTGCCTGCCTTGGGTGAAAAAGCACAACTTCACAAATCAAGGCACAATAAAAACATTCCATTGGGCTATTTTCTCAATAAAAAGGTCAGGAAGTCATAGTCTGCAATCTGCAAATACCGAGCCTTGACCCTGATCCACTAATTGTGAGTCTAATCCATGTTTTTCATCAGACCAATGCAGCCAAAATCCAACTTCCAGTGAGCACCCCTGTCCCTCTGACTGGTCACTGGTCACCTCCACAGTCATCTCTAGTTCAGCTGCAGACTTAACAGCTTTCTTATGCTAGTGATTGGCAACCTCAGGCTCTGTGTCACAGCATACATCTGTAAATAATCTCACAATGGAAGCAGGTGCAGCAGATGAAAATCCTTTTTCTCCTGGGTATCACTAGACCTGCCACTCAACAGAGGATGCCTTTGAATAGCACTGCATTACTTTACATCATTCTCTATCCCTCTTCCTTTTTTAGTATTACTACTGGCAAAGCAGCACTGCTGTTGTGCCCATGTGCAGTATTGGGTCAAAATAAGCACAGTGAGAGAAAACTGCACTCCTGAAGCCTCGTTTAAGAACCATAGGGGAAATATTTTATGTTCACAATGATGACATCAACACATGTGTACGAAACCAACAAGATTACACGCTTGGGCTTTCGAGTGGGTGGAGGAAGAGATTGAGAGTGAGAATATGTGTGAGGGGAAAAAAGAGAAGGACAGACTATATGGCTTTCATGTATCTGTAGCAGTTATATTTTCAGAAATGTGATAGGACTTCCTGTGAACCATTTTGCATGCTTACGAATTTCTGGGTTGATCACAGCTTGATATAAAACATCCTGACACAGAGGGTGAAGGTTTAATTTTTAGAGAACTAAGAGGGAATGTTACAGTGTCGCCAATAAAGCTCTGCATATATGTATTATTAATGAAATGTGACGGGGGAACGGAGCTGGGTGTGTCTGCATGGGGGAAGAGAGTATATTTGTACATAGTCTGCATGTTACAATGCTCATACATGAATGCTAGTGCCTTTACAGTGTTTTGACTAACAGACTAACTGACATAGTGCCTTTCAAATTATATGTATATTAATGTGAATCTGTGCAACCTTCCTTAAATTGAGCAGGATTTTAGGGACGAGGGCACACTGCATTGTGTTGCAGTGCTACCAGGAGGCACACATAGCAGGCTCAGCCGTACTAAATTACATGCAACAGTAACTATCTTCACTATAATGATATTCCTTCACTGTAACCTACAGAGATTTGCCAAGCAGAGAGCAAAAAGAGGAGAAACTTGGGCATTTTTAAACAGAGATTGGAAACCATTGAATGCCTTCAGTTACACTGTCGGATGCAGCCACAAACCCTGCTGAAGCCAATCAGAGCAGTGAGGCGGGGCTTCGAGGCAGTGGCTTGAAAGGACAATGTAAGCATATCGATCACAGCACACATGACCGAGCACATGTTGCAAACATCCTTTCCTAGACTCGCTCTGTCTCTCTTATAAACTGTCCACATCGCATTTTCCACTTAGTGTAGTCAGAGGGTTTGCAGTAAAAAAAAAAAACACATACTGTATGGCACAGAAACTGAGGGAATGGCAAGCAGAATACACATAATAAAGGCAGGAGAGATGGACAGAGAAAGATCCCCAGGACTGAATGCACATATATATGCCATCTGTATGGGTGGGTGTGCACATACACACACATCTGCGATATGAACTGTGCATGTAGACATATTTAGTACCTCTAGGGGACAGAAACCTCTCCCTTTAAATATTACATAATATAATATATATAAAAAAATGTGCAGCTCTTTTTAGAGCCAATCAATTGCTGATTTTCTGTATCAGGAGGATAGCAGGAAGAAGAATACAGGAAGTTAATATGCACTAATCAAATTAGAGCTATTACAGAGGACAGAAAAGGTCATGAAGGTTAATGTAGCGTTGGTATACATGTCTTGTAAAACATGTATTTTTTCAACGTAATTTTATGGATGAAGACTAGATTTTCTGTTTTGATCTTTTCTTTTTGTTTTAATCACTAAAGAAATGCAATGCTTCTTAACTTCTGCTTAAGAGTAAACATTTCAGTAGAGTGCTGATAATGTGAAATCTAAGCAATTGCAAGCTTTTACAGGTGGCATAAAACCCACATTAATACGATATAGTGTAATCAAATACAATGGCCCTGCAATAAATACAACCTTTGTGCAGATTATGTTAAATTTTTGTTGAGACTGTGTCGCCTAAGTTTCGGTTGGACTCAATTACACAATTATTTTTGAGGTTGTCATTTTCAGTATCCTTGTATTAGATTACATGATATTGTCAAATTTAATAAGCAGTTTCTAACTTAATAAAGCTGTCACCTATATAAGATTATTTTTCCATTTGTGACACAGTGCCAAGCAGAAAAAGCAATATTCAGTCACTGGTATTTCTTTAGTGGATAGACATAAATACCAGAGATGGAAAAATGTAAAACTATCAAAGAAATTCAGCAATCTTTTAGTTCACCTTCATAAATGTTCCACTCTCAATGAAAAGTGAAAAACCTTTTTTTTCATAATTATGGAAAAAACTTGTTGTCACAAACACTGAAACAACACCGCACAGCAGGGTATGATTGAACTGTTAGCTTGTAATTACACTCTGACTCTTCTCCAAATGTAATAACTAGTCCTATCCTGGAGAAAATACAATAATATCAACTTGGTTTTAGTAGACCCAGAAGAATAGCAATCTTGTAGGACCTCATGGCAATATAAAAAATATAAAAAGCAGACATTCACCTGTCACATATCCATGCACAAATGTATACATGTATACATACATGCATGAGTGACTGGTGTTTGTGTATGTGTGCAGTCCTTGATAAATGTTGTGCCCAATTAGCCTGGACTGGAACGATGTGGATCAACAGCATTAGGTGATTTATCTTGTGAAATGAAAGCGGTAACCTCTGACCTTCGGTTGACAAATGAAAAAGAGGGACCTGTGATTTATGGCATAAACGGGGAAATGATCCTGTGCTTTAGAACAGTATTGCTTCTCCTTGCAGCTCCCCCAACACTCAGCATCAGCCAGCACAGCCCATATTACATAAGCCCACCTGGACACCCTGTAACAAACATACACACACATGCTATCATAATGAGTGTTACAACCCCCAACCACTGCACAGACCATGTATTGAAATTTTCAGTCATTTCTAGGCATTTCTCAGAGAAGCTATGTGACTACTCTATTGTCACCTGACCGGATGCAGCACCATAAAAGGGCAGTCGGTAGTGAGGCAGTCTTAAAGAGGCAGCTCCATATCAACACGTACTAAGCTTTTCTATTGTAGCCTTAACTAACGGCAAGAGGGAGTGAGGAAGCAAGTCTTATGAGTCTCTCTCAGGCATCATTACATCTACGGAATCCACTTGATTGTTCCACAAATAGCAGCTATTGAAAGGAATAAATCCCAGAATATAGAGGTGTGCAAGGCAAAGGATGAGAGACGGCAAGACAGAAAGCCAGTCAGACTGAGAGAGAATGAGAGATACTCAGTTACTCAGTTTTGCACTAAAAGCCAATGTAACCTGTCGAAGAGCCACCACGATGCTCTCCCAACGATGCAGATGCAGAAAACAAAGGCTACACGGCGAGGACTCCTATTAATAGGCCTCAGTGGCAGAGAGCAGCTGCTCCACCACACACACCAAACACAGCACCTCCAACTGATGGAATAATGAGAGAGAGAAGCATACACATGGAGCAAAATGAAAGAAATAAGGGAGACAGGAAAAGAGGAACACAAGACGGCAAGAGTGGGAGATTGTATCAGAGCTGCATGGCTAAGGAACTGGCATAGATTTGGCGTAGATTTTGTACAAAAAGACAAAAGCAGAAAGAAAGAGAGCTATGAAATGGGATACAAGTAGGAGGTTAAGAGGTGAGCTGGAAACAGATAGGAAGGTGAGAGCAGTTGATAAAATATGATGAAGGAGCTGTAGGTCCACGACAGACGCCATAACTGAGGAGAAACGAAGCTAAGGTGCCCTGTGTGTGGGCAGAAATGTGATGACTAGAGGGGGCATTACTGAAGCATGGTGCTGAACAGAAGGGGGAGTAAAAATAGAGAGAAGAAAATAGAGAGAAAACAACAAAGTGCTTATGTGTCCATGAGTGCATTGGAATGCAAAATAAACTGTGTAATTACCCATTCACCTTGTCATAAAATACCTAGCAATGCATCTGAAATCAGTGTGCTTGTGGAGTGCATCGTCATGAATGTGCTCAATGCGTGTATGGTGTAAAAGCAGAGCAGAAAGAGAGAGAGAAAGAAAAAAAAACGAAACAAAGACACAAATTAAAAGAGGAATGAAAAAGACAGGATGAAAAACAGAGAAGCGAGGAGAGACATAGATAGAGAAGGAAAGAGAGTCAGAGCAGTCTGTGGGGATGCAGGCGGGGGAGGAATGTGGTTTCCATGGCAACCCGAGGAAGGCTGAGCTCTGGGTGTCCGTTCCAGCTCTGCACTGCACCGGCCCTCGCCTCTCAGCCGCCTTGCTCTCTCTCTCCAACCTCCCCCACCATATCCTTCTCTCTACAACCCCCACTTCTCTCCCTTTCACTCCCTCCCTCGCGTTCCCTGCGCCTCCTCAGCTCCCTCACCTACCTCCTTCATGTGATAGAGGGAGTCACACACACACACACACACACACACACACACACACACACACGCACGCCCGTACACACAGCCAGCTCCATATCATCCACACCGGAATCAACCTGTACTGTCACCGTATTCTTATGCATTATCATAAGAGCACACTGAATCCATGTGCTTACAGCTTGCATCTCCCTCTCTTTTACCACTTCCAAGCCCCTTGATCCTCACGTCTCTACACCCCCCACCCATTGCACTAGTTCTGGGCTCAGCTGAAAAGCCAATGCCTGCGGCCACTGTGCTGCCATGTGCCACTGGCCGTGTTGTAATGGGGAGGACATGTGAACACAAGTCCTTTTAACAATGACGAACACTGCAAGCCTATGAGACATATCTCTATCATGAAATGCGAGGACTGTGCTTGTTGCTCATGTAAGCAGCAGGTTGACCATACTTTTTCTCGACATTTTCTTGCCGAGCGTTAGATGAGAAGATCGATATCACGCTCATGTCTCTGCAGGCGGTTAGCTTAGCTTAGCATAAAGACTGCAAACAGGGGGACACAGCTAGCCAATGTTAACGAAATCAGACTACCAGCACCTCTAAAGCTCACTTATTAGCACATTATATCTGATTTTCTAATTTGTACAAAAAACAAAGTATTAAAAATAAGAAATAGCACACAACCCTTCATAAACACATTTCACACACACACACACACACACACACTTCTTTTTATGTACAGATTAAACAAAGAGATGTAATGTGTTAATTAGTGAGCTTTAGAGGTGCTTGTAGTATGGATTTTGGTAGCTTAGCTAGCTGTTTGCCCTTGTTTACAGTCTTCATGCTAAGTTAAGCTATCTGGCTGCTAGCTCTAACTTTATACTTAATGGACAGATGCGGGAGTGGTATTGATCTACTCTTAGCAAGACAGTGAATAAGTGTATTTCCCAAAATGTTGAATTATTCCTTCAAATCTTCGATATTTGCAGATAGCAACAGTGAGAGCCTCAACATTGTAAAAAGCATAAACTAATACCTGAGGTAAGTGTTTTGCTGCAGATGAAGACAGTGAAGACAAAATATTTACAAAATGGCACATAATAACTGTCTAAATATGATTAAAAGCCTATACTATTAATTACTATGATCTGTATGAGCATAATAAATGCAAATTATCATTGTAGGTGTTGAAATGTTGAAGAGAAAATTAATTAATTAAATGTATTTTTAGCATGAAATATTAACATCACAATAATTAACACACATTATTAGCAGGTCAGATTGAGGTGATTCCATCTGTTCAAAGTGATTAAACAAATCCCTAGAAATAAATTCCTGGACTCCTTGGACTGCTTTGTGATTTAGCAGTCATGTCTCAACATTAATAAAATGCTCCAAAGGTCATCAGCCCTTATGAACAGTAACAAATGTTTCATGGTGCTAGGGCACTTCTGTCACAGAGAATGAGTAATCATCACGTCATCAGGATCATTAGTATCTGCTTCTATTAGTAGCAGTTGTCTTTTCTGATGCCTGAATAAAATCACTAAGGAGAAGTTGTGTTCGGGAGACCCCTGGGAAACCTATTTTTTTGCTTTGCTTTACTCACCTTTGGCATGTCGACATGTGAGCGAGTCACCAAGCCAGAAACCCGCTCCACTTTGTGAGGGCTGCTCCTGCTCGTCACTCGCACCCGGAACACACCCTCCTCCTCCTGGTCCTGTGGGACACAGACAGATACATTTTCAGACAAGAATAAATAAAATCAGAACATCCCAGCCAGCCTGGACCCTCACCAGTTTGCTTTCAGAACCAACAGATCCACAGAGGATGCCATCTCCACTGTCCTCCACTCAGTCTTCACACACCTTGAGAACAACAACACCTACATCAGAATGTTTTTTGTTGATTTCAGCTTAGTATCCAACACAATCTCCCCCATGAAACTGATTGGAAAACTTAGCACTCTGGGCTTGAGTACCACACTTTGTAATTGCATATTGGACTTCCTTACAAACAGACCCCAGAGAGGTTCGGATTAGCAGTCACACCTCCTCCACTAGCACTCAACAATTGAGCCTACCAAGTTCTTACTAACTTTTACAGAGGAACAATAGAAAGCATCCTGACTGGAAACATCACAAACTGGCATGGGATGTGCACGGCCCAGGACCGGTGGGCTCTGCAGCAGCTGATTAAAACCGCTCAAAAGATCATTGGTACCAACCAACCGAGCATCAGTGATATCGGTGAGGTGAGGTGCCTGCAAGTGCCCAAAAGATACTAAAGGACAGTACCCACCCCAGCCACAGCCTGTTCACCCTGCTGCCATCTGGAAATAGATACAGAAGTACCACCAGACTACAGAGCAGCTTCTTCCCTCAGGCTGTGAGAGGCAGACATCCTCAGCACTCCACTATGTAAAATAGTTTTAATTTCTATGACTTATTATTTCTATGACTTATTAATTATTCAATGATCTATTGTATATAATTTTTTTGAGTAGCATAAAGGGAACTACAAAACAAAATCTCATTATACAACCCTGTGTTGTAAAATGATCAATAAATCTATCTTGTATTCTGTAAGCGAGTAAGCTTATATACCAAAATGTTGAACTATTCTTTTAGTGTTGTTTAAGTGTAAGAGCATGGCTAATTGTAATGGGTGAAAGGAGAATACATTTGTAAAATCAAAAATTTAACAATAACAGAAAAACACACAACAAAGTGCTACTTGTTGTGGAAACAGTCACCTGCCAGAGCAGCGCAGAACGAGACTGGATGGTTCACTCCATCTCATATTTTATGACTTATGAAACTCAGACAATATAAAATAGCAGCAAACTAATCAGTAACAGCAACTAATCAAACGGAAGTGACCAAAACCTTCTACTGACTATGGACATGGATACAAAAAGTCTACAATACCTGAAATTCACTGAGATCATTCCAACAATTTTAGACCACACAGACCCTTAACTGACAGCAGAGGGCAGCCTTTAGAGCAGGCCATCATCATCGTCATCAGTTCGAAAAAAAGTTTCTGCAAAACAGGCCCAATGATTTTCCAAACAAGTGGTTCCTTCTCTCTCAGCTGATACCTTTAAATTAAAATGAAAGCTGCTCTTGAGCTCAAGTTGGAAGTGTTTATATTAACACACACACAGCCGTAGGCATGCAGGCTGCTGTACCTGGCATCACTGCAACCAACAGGAAGCGAGTTGGAAGGCAAAATTTTATTAATCTCAAGCATGCAGTATTCTCACAACATTTGTATTATATACTATGTGTTATTCCAGAGATGCAAAGTGAGTTTCTCTTTGACGGCTCCATTCCCACATGGCGGCACTGACAGGCAGGCAGCTGACCCCCCACTACCCCCCAAAAATTTCACACTTACACACTCACATACACTTAGAAAATTGTGCAAACATATTGAGATGAGTCCATCAATTAATAATTTCATAATTTCATACAATATTTACAACTCAGGTTTTTCAGTTTCTTGTTGACCATTACTTTCTTAGTTATTCCATTATTACTAAATAAAATCAAACATAATACATCAAAAGGTTCTTGCAATCAAAACACTAATTACTTTCTAATTATGAAATCAATTAGACTAATAAAAAGAGCTTCTTCTATCGCGGTTCCTTTATTTTCCAGAGGAGCTATTCTCCACTCTCACCTGCTACTCTGCACCAAATCAGGGAATTTGCAGACTCATTTAGTTTCCCTCCCATCCTCCACTCAGGTGACAGCATGGCTAGAATACTGATGAGCACTCACTGGGTGTCCATTAAGTAGCTTTCGCTCTCTCAAACTTCCCTTTCTCTCTCTACAGGACTGTGCCTGGGCCCCACTAGCAGCTGGGATCCAGAGAGGGAAGGATGGGAGAAGGATCAGGAGCCATGCTGCACTGAATTAGAAGCTAGACAGGGTGGATCACGGGATACACTGAGAGGAGTTTAGGATGGCAGAATAAAGTTCAAGCCACAGTCATAGTTTGTGGTTTAGATCCTCCACTATGGGAGTGACAGATTATGAACAGAAGTTGTCTGAGTGTGGCCGTTCAAAAAGTTTCTTCATCCAAAACACAGTGCACAGTGGAGGCTCATTTGGTTAGTTACACTATTACATTACACAGTCCAATTTTCCATGACATGGGGATATTATTGTATAACAATTATTCCAAATTATATTATTAATCAAATATACTTTATACTATATTACATAGTTGGGTGAAATGATGTGTTTATTCATGTTGATAAATCAAATACCAGACCAACAAAGTTAAAGCCACCTGGTTTAGTGAATAGTGAATGCGAATAATAATAATAACTTAATAACCTACATCATCGTACTGATAAGTTAGCATCAGAGCTCTTGAAATTTGTCATCATAGAAACAGCTACTGCAACACAAAGTGAGCTAGATAGATAAAAGCTAAAAGTAATTATATGGATATAATGCTATGGTAAGTAGTTATAGCTAGCTAAAGGTAATGGATAAATGGTTGAAAAGTAGTAGTAGTGTGAATGCAAACTTGATCAAACTGACCTAAACATTGACTATTCAATTGTATAAAAATATTGTAACAATATTGAAGCCAGACTATCCTTAGGATGCCAATATTCAACCTAAATAATCACCAAAATCGACTTTATATAATTCATAGTGTTAAATATCATCAGATTTTAAATCAGTTCAAATTAACACCTTTGGAACATGACGGGTGCTGCCAATGAAGGGGTACTTGACTTCCCATTAGTTTTTAAACCTTGCATAATCAGAAAACATATTGTTAATATGCTCCCTGCTATGTCCTGTAACAAAGTTATAAAAGCATGAGAATCCTTTCTGTTGAAAATAACATCAGTCACTCAAGCTTTATGGTTTGAGGAGCAGTCATAAACTGGACAACACAGTCTTCTGCACTAAAACATCCATTTAATACAGTCTATTAAATGGCAAGTTTATTGCAGTTCCCCTGTTCAGCTGACCGTACACAATCCAGTTCAGACTTAGCACATGAATTTCAAAAACATATTGCCATTAAGTGATTGACTGGAGGGAGGGGCTGTCAAGCATGAAGGAATAATGTTAGATTAAAGTTTTTATCCCATGTGATGTCTGAATTGTGTAATTTCACTATCACCTTTATATTATAGGCCAAAAAACACTGAAAAAGCCACCATACCTGACTTAAATAACTTTTCTCTGCCAGAAAAGTGGGTCAGAAATGTGAGGACCCTTCTGACAGTAACCCAATAGTTGACATCACATTAACTGTGCCAATTAGTGACCAATCAGACATGGGTTACTCTATTATATGACGCATTATTATGTAGCTTATCATTTTGTTACTGTCTCCCAGCCATGGTTAAGCAAGCAAACACTGTCTAATTTCTAATAACTTTCAACATACATATGGGCATGTGAGTAATGCATTAACATACATTGAAAAATGTGAACCGATCCTTTAAAGACCAGCAAAAAGCTGCAGCAGAATAGTGAGTTTTGTCACAACTAAATTAAAGCTTTTGGTGAAGTTGTGTTCTGAAGAATAATAAATATTGGTACACAAAATCAATGAAGCGATCCTTTAATTTTTAAAGGAAAAGGATTGAGAAGGATCACACAAGAGAGACTCCCCTTCCAGGTCAAACAGGTGGCAAATGGACAGTGAGACAAAATAGAGAATCAATGTCACAGTTAAACAATTAAGTAGATCGTCATGCATATTGTATAAAAGCAAAAGGGGAAGATAAAGATAATTGCTGAGGATGAACTGATTATACCAGAGGGTAAGTCATAGTTTATCTTTGGTCTCAACCAAAACAAGGAAGTAGTGGCAGTGCCCCTAACCCACAGCTAAGCAGAAGAAAACATTCACAACACCCAATGGACTGTCTCATATTTGTGATGTTCAACTGTACCCAACTGTTCCTGATACTTACTTACTTTAACAAAGGGAACCACCTGGAGTATCTTTGGGAGCCCCCCCGGTCTAATACATGTACCATATAACCACAGGGGACCGGCTCCAGGGGTCTTTTTGTTGCACGTCATATGTCTTTCTCCCCATGTTTCCTGTCTGTATTTCTACTCTAAATTATAAAATAAAGGCCAAATGCCAAAAAGTGATCTTTAAATAAAAACAAAAAGGAACACTTCTGCTTCGTTTGGGGTTTTTTGTGTACAGGTACAGTTAGCTTCTTCTGACTTGACTTGATCAGCATGCTGGATGTCTCTAGATACATTTCTGTTCACTGAAGAGCTTTTGTGACACATTAAAACTGAGAAAAGCTTTAAACCCGATTTTGAGTCGGCTCTTTTCATCTCTGAAGTATTTCAGAGTTGACAGTGAATGGTTACACTACAAGACTCAAATTCTCTAAAGGCAAGGTCAGTGCCCCTACCCATTTCTGTGGTGTTACAGTATATTTGAAAGGAACTGCTAATATTATATCAATAAACTGTTGCAAGCTTGCACATCTCTAAATAAACTGAATACAGACCAATACACTGAGTACATTAACCAGTCAGACTTGTTCCCTTCTGGATAATAAATGAGAACAGTAAGCTTTACAAAATGGCCTGTTGCTTTTCCTGTTTTGGACTAAGGGTCTTTGAAGCCTCTTTCAGACACACATAATTTGATAAAATTGGTCTAATATTTCAGTGGAAGAATCCAATTTGTTGGTTCAAAGGGATCAAAGATAACTATTGTGCCATAAAATTGAATTTTTTAAAATTTTGTGCTAACATTTTAATCATGTTTTTGGCATCACTATGAATTTATAGTCCCACATACCGCACGTAGACTAAGGTGATTGTAGACAAATAACCAGACACACACACACGTTATGCAGAAGCTATAGTGTTTCAGTTAATGGGCTATAGAAGTCAGCCAAAGATCAATTTCATTAACATTTTGGCATAGCTGAAGGAAAGTTATGAGGCAATATTAAATCCTGCAACAGATATGAAGTCAGGGGTTTTTACACATCCAAAGGCTATTAGATCAGTGACATGGAACTACAAACAAAATTATCCATATTTTTAACCAGTGTGTGGACTTGTTGATATTTCACTTGCTGTAACATGTAGCCAGAGCTCTGTGATGCTCCCTAGTAAACATCTGAATAACTAAGTCTACACAAACTTTTCTCTTTTTAATTCAGTTGTTGTTTTTTTGTGTCCTACACTAAAAATATTCTAAATAACCATGTGACTGCAAACACTTGTTATATTGAAAGGACTGGCTGACTTCATGAGAGCAGCCCACTGACGAGCAAATGGTAATCAGCGCTCTTTTGACTCTGTCTCATTTCCTTTTCT
This sequence comes from Siniperca chuatsi, assembly GCF_020085105.1. Taxonomy (NCBI): domain Eukaryota; kingdom Metazoa; phylum Chordata; class Actinopteri; order Centrarchiformes; family Sinipercidae; genus Siniperca; species Siniperca chuatsi. The sequence goes on along the minus strand of NC_058049.1, from coordinate 12,674,275 downwards.
CTCTCTACCCATGTGTCCCTCTCTCCAACTTTTTCTCCGCCTGACACTAACTCACCAGGTTGAAGTCATAGCCGTCATGACTCATGATAACATTTTATCCATGCAGGATTGTGAGGGACACAGGTAGTGACACCTTGCGTTGGCTGCATTTGCGCAGCCAGGAGGCAAAGCACAGCAGACAACAGCACGTGCAACACCAGATATAATGTAAACATTAAGAATATTTTCTCCAATCTAAAAAAAAATGGAAAATTACCTCCCACGCATCCTGCCTGCTGTCTTCTTTCACAACAGTTTGTTCCCTGTTCAGTTGCAAGGTCACCTCGTAACACTCTTGAATATCTGTGAGAAAAAAACAATAATGAGCTTTTTTTTCTTTACTTGGACAATTACAAACATTAAATGTGAGCACTTTTTCTTTATTTCTTGTTCATAACTTCTCAGCCTTCTAAACTAAACTGCTTTGGTTGCGTAAAAGAATCCACCGATCAATCATGGCCACATTGGGAGATGGGCGATGCACTGGGTGAAAACGTGGGTGTGGAAGTCGTCTGTTTACATGAAAGTTTTGTCTCCACATTTGCAAGTGCTCTTCTTATCTTGTTGCAGAACTATATGACTCAGGCACTGACTGAGCAAATCATCATGTCAGTGTCTAAGAGGCCCACATTATAATATTGCATACTATCTGAACAACACGCATCACAAACAAGAACTTTTCTCTTCTTTTTGATTCTTTTAGTTCAACATCATCATAGATCAATTAAACTGTAGGTCATTTCCAGTATTGTTGCTTTAAAGCTCCATTTTAGGGTGAGGGTTCTACACATGTTGATAAATGTAGACACTGCCCCCTAGTTGAATAGTGGGCAATCCATACCCTGTTACATGCTTTGATTTGAGTGCTGTATAAATGGAAGTTGGTTTTATAAATAAGTTATTTACTGAACTTTCAGGGATGTAAGATGATGCTTCAAACTTAATGTGATTGTATATGCAGTAGAAAGGAATGTGACTTTTCATACACATATTTAATAACATGCCACATAGTGAACAAGAATCTAAGGGTGTAAAAAAAAAAAAAAAAATATCAACAAGAAAACAAGACCAAGAGTCCACAGCCATGCTAGCAGCTCTGTGAGGCTATACTTAGGCACAGCAGTGCTTTGAGCTAAATGCTAACGTTATCATGCTAACACGCTCACAAAGACAAAGTTAACTCATCCCTAGACTCATCCCCCCAAAAAGCACCACAGAGCGCCACAGGAAGTCATTCCTGCCTGTGGCCATCAAACTCTTTAATTCCTCCCTCTAGGTGTTAGTCTACATGACCCTTAGTCATTAAACTGGAAATTGATCATTAACATCTCTGCAATACTTGACATATTTGTGCAATATTCTGTGTTAATACTGCTGTGCAATATACTCTTTTCAGTTTAAAATTCCCTATTTATTGATATTTATTCATACTTCTATTACTGCTGTGCAATATCCTCCGTCTCATTATAATCTTAATGAGCTACACTTGACAGTTCATGCACTATTACTTTATACCGTATTATTATCATCAACTGGTAAACCCACTTTGTACTTCACATTTATTTTAATTTTATACTTATACCCACTTGTTACTTAATTTATTTTCTGACCTGTATTATAGTGTATTATATTTTTTGCTTAGTACTTCTATTCCTGTGTGCACTGACATGATAGTGAGCTGCTGTAACAAAAGAGTTTCCCCTCGGGGATCAATAAAGTATTTCTGATTCTGATTCTGAACATGCTGATGTTTATTTAGCAGGTATCTTTACCATGGAAACCATCATAGTTTAGCGTGTCAACATGCTAACATTTGCTAATTAGCACTAAAGACAAAGTACAGCTGAGGCTGATGGGAATGTCCTTAGTTTTACAGGTATTTTGTCATAAACCAAAGTATTGGACAAATAAAAATTTGGATTTTTGCTAGATGTAAAGTTAAGGGATCACCAAAGTTATTACAATTCATCCTGAGTGAAACATCAATGTTTAATTTCATGGCGATCCATCCAATAGTTTCGCTCAAAACCACAAATGTCAACTTGGTGTGCTAGAGGAAACGTCAAGGGATCACCAAAGACAGTAGGACTCACATTCTTGGGATCATGAATGACACTGCCATCCCTAGAGCCACGCAGCTAGCATGGCAAATAACGTTTAAACAATATCTAATTTTGAAGAGTCATAGCAAACCATGAAGATGGCAGAGAAAACCGTATGCTGTCCCTACATTTTGTACATGGTGTAAAGTACTGTTAGTGTAGGGGTATTCAAACATACGTCACTCTTTCACAAGTACCCCACAATACCGTGAGAGTAACATTATTTGTACTGACATCTCAGCGTGTTCCTCAACTCCTCCTCTGTTCTTTTAAAGTTTTCCTTTTCTTTTCGGACTGAACACCCCTGCTCGCCTCCCTTCTCCCCTCGTCTCCACTCATCACCTCTTGGCTCATTACACGCCCATGTCCTGTGGTCACCTATTGAGTGGCAGCCATTTGATGAGAATGCACTGGGACAATTTTGCTGATGTCACACGCAGGCCTGGTTATTGCACTGTTGACATAAAGAGGTTGCTGGAGACTTCATCAACTTCCCAAAGTTCAATGTCAGGACAAGACGGGCTACAAAGACACATTTGAGAGGGACATATAGGGAAACTTGATACATTTAAAACACAGAGACTCAAAGATAGTTCTGCACTCTATGTGTGTGAGACAAGAGAGATAAGAGTCAGTATGTCCCAACAAGACACTGTGAGAACAAAAGTGTAAGAATGGAGCATGTGACTCATCACTGTGTCTGAATGTGGAGGAGTGAAGCCATGTGTGGGCAGAGGAGTTTGTTGCCTAGCTGACTAAAGAGCAACCTCACTTAAATAAACTCTTATATACATGCAGACACACACATACTGTAGACCTACCTGCGTATACACAATTACATACAGACATACACACAAATACTCACATTGACACTAATAAACCTCCTTATTGCTAATATACCTATACACAAAAAGGCACTAACTTTGTCTGTCTGTCATTTGGTGCTGGTCGTGTATAGCGGGTTTATCAGAGCTAGCCAGCGGCTGTAGCTGGACACAAGGCTTATGAGAGCAGTGAGAGGGAACCAAAACAGTAAAGTAGCGGGCTATAAAACAAAACAATAAGCTAAAAGACGCTAAAAAGCTATGTAGCGCTGAGGAGAACTATAGAGTCATGTGATAATTCTAGTGACACCTTTCACATACATTTAGTCATTTGAACCTTTGTTCATATAAAACACTCAGCTTTAAATAAGTCTTGAAAATGTTGCATCTGTTAAGTCTTGCAGGATTTGCTCTTTAGCTGCATCCCGGACACCTGGCTTGTTTTCACACAACTAACACTTCTAATTACATCGTTCATCTATTCCTGGCAGAGGTAACAAAACAGAGGAAAGTGCTCAATCAGGTCTTGAAGTGTTCTGAGATCAGGATTCACAGTCACACAAAGTACTGAGAGTTTTCTTTTTTACATCTGTGACTTTCCAAAAAAAATCTCTGAACTGTTTCAACCCTCACAGACCACATAAATTCTTTGCCATGGAACAAAATACATAATCCAAGCCAGAAGTCTCTTTCACAGGACTTATTCCCAGATCTCTTTTTGATGTTGGGACTATTTTGGGATGGCCCGGTCGGAGCTCTGAGCCTTTCTGTCACAGTCACAGAGGGTTTCCTGCACCTTCTCCCTGTCCTACAAAGACTTTGCATACGGGATCTGCGTGTTTGTGTGTGTTGTAGGCCTCTTCTATTTGTCATGTACCTATTCAATTGGTCTGAAGTCATCTCTGTATTGCCTGTCTGGGTGAATCATACAAAAAAAGAATGTGCCCCTGGTTCTTTACATGATGATGAGCAACCCACAGCTCACTAGAAAAACACATTCATGGAAAACTAGGTCACAATTTCAAGGCAGGGCAAACAATTCACCCCCTTGTCACTGCCTCAATAAAATGTTCCCTGGGCATTTAGGGTCCTCTGTAATTTAACGTGTGTCTGTCTGTGTGTGTGCCCCAACGCCCTGCGAACAGCCCCCCCCCCGGTGCTTCCCACTGCATGTTTGTATGTTGTAACAAAAGGGTGGGTGCACAGTTAAAGCAACCTTTGTTCGTGACTGTGCAGCCATGCAGACATCCAATCAAGTAGCCAGTACTGAACCTTCCCACACTGCATCAAACACCTCTTTACTTGCCACAGTGCATCAAAGTTCGAGAGAGCTCTTCAAGACAAATACTGCACTGTAATGTTGGCAGATTACTGTCTTCAGATTGTGAAAATGGCCACTTTTCAATCACAAAACTTTCTTGTTTTCTAAATCTGAACACAAAACGTTTACACCATTGTCAGCTCTGTGTAGAAAGCTCTCCACTTTTCAGCCCCACCACCACACGGTCAAAAGCAACACAAAATGGTCCAAACAGAACCGGTTCACATGGCCGAGAGGATGAGCAATGTTTATACTGCACTGTATTCCTATTAGTGCTGTGGACCGGCTGCTCCTCCACTCTGCCTTCCCTGATGAGAACCACATGTTGAATGAAGGGCGAAGCCTCATCAGCCCTGCACCGGAGACACACCGATCACTGGCCTCTTCTTCTTCTACCCTCACACTCTGCGCAGATCATCCAGAGAGCCTGGAGACTTGTGGAAGAGCCTTGGCATGGCAGCCAAGAGCAGTTTATTTTCCCATCTGCCTCAGGCCCATCCCTGATTGAACATTCTTTGTGAGGAATGTTTGGAATCCTGATTTGGAAAGCTAATCCTCTCTGAGTATCCCTCACTTACATAAATAACAAGGTATATTACATGTGACGTAGATAGTTACTAGATTATAATTGTGCATAGCATCAAGCTATATTATATAAATACATTATTTAAACCTCTTTCATGTATTCTGCAGAGGTACATGAGTATTAGTTAATGTCTAATAAAAATGTTTTCTCTACATTTTAAAACAGTTCCAATACTGGGAGAAATTGACAAGACTTGAGTGTTTTTTATGACTTTGCCGCAGACAGACACAAGTGGAGCTAGAAGGTAACCAGTGCCTTGCTCAAGAACACTTGACACATGGCTTATTTTTAATCCCACGGGGGATGACACCTACGTCATGGTGAAAATACTGATTAAATTGGTACAAATATTGAGCATAAAAGTCTTTACAGATGCAAAAAGATACTTCTTTATGTGTGCATATATATATATATATATATATATATATATATATATATATATATATGCTGATGTTTAACAGGTCCATGTACAATGTTTATCATGTTCACCATCTTGGTTTAGCATGCTAACATTGCCAATTAGTGCTAAACACAAAGTAAAGTTAAGGCTGATGGGAATGTCGTTAGTTTTGCCGGTATTTGGCCGAAAAAAGACACATCTCATATGCATATGCATATCTCTGCTGCATCTGAAGAAGCCTTTGAAATGGGACTTGTTGCCCGTTGCATTACAAACTATGAATTTATATCATTCAGATTTAGTCTCTGCTAAGTCTCTGGCAAACAAAAAGATACATGATAAAAGTGGGTTCAGTATCGCTTCAGATACACCACTGGTAAAAACTATCATACTGTATTTCTTTAACTGCTGCCTGGGCAGCCCCTCCCCCTCCGCTCCCCAGCAGTGAAGCAGCAGTGGGTCAGCAGTAGCAACAGCAGACCCAGGGGCAAGCATCATTATAACATGGCTGTGGTAATTAGAAGGACCACTGAACCATTGGTTAAACTGAAGTAATGTGCTTTATCTGCTTTAAAAGGAATTGAGGTTAAGATTCACATTGGCTTCCCTGAGCTCTTATCCAAAAACACACTCATCATGAAGGTGTAGCTGGTTACACAAAATAATAGTCTCTTCAGATGAGTTGCAGTAAAACTATGCACACTTTAGGATTAGTAATATCAGTTTAGTCAGCAGCAGCTTCAGTAGATTACTATACCTTTGTGGTGATGGTGAATCAACTGTTTTCTGAGCAATGATCTACATCAGTTTGGCATGAGTTCATGAAGTATATGATAAATAAAAGAGGCCATTTTGTCAAAGTCAAGGGGAGAATTGTGCTTTCTGTCTGAGCTTATAACAACTCAGTCTATAGATAGATTGTGATGTGTGTGGCTTTATTAGGATTTCATTACTTTGTGAGTATCTTACAGAGGGGGTATACAGGATACCTTTGTGAGGCAAACTGAAAGGCCTCTTTCATAAGGCTTAATTGGGAAAAATCTAGACTCAGTTAACTTCCCACACAAATTAATACAACCTGACCCTGTCTACATCCTGTCTGCCTGCAGCCAGTCACATGGCAACACAAATCAGAGTATATAAGCGACACTAAATAAAAGACTGATGTAGCATGACAACTGAGTGTTGCAGACCACAAAAAAAAAAAATCAAGCTGTAAACCATCTTCCTTACTCAAAAAGAAGGGGGTGTGAACAGGAAAAGTCTGATGTAATTTAAGCTAGAGGGAAGACTCTTCTCCAAAACAAAACGTTTTACAGTGTTTTTCTTACCAAGAAGGGCTTGGAACAGCTGGCTGCCCAAGATGGCAGACACTCTGCCCACGCTGGTGTTCAAGGCCTGCTCCTCTGGACTGTTCAGGTTGGCCTGGTACCGTCTGAGCAGCCCCACTGCTCGCTCTGTGTCTGCCTCACAAAAGAAATACATGTCTCAGGACAACAGCAGCAGAGAACCTACACATGTTGGCCTTCATTATTGACAGGGTCAATAATATTCTTATGAACAGAGGTTAAAATAAATACTTATCATATAGCTCTTAAGAGGCAGTTCAATCCAGGGATAGAATATGAAAATATGATAAATATCTCGTCAATTCTGTTAAGGCTGCTTATCATTACTCTACAGATAATTTTCTTGATTAATCGTTTGCTCTATAAAATGTCAGAAAATAGATGCCAATTACAAGTTCCCAGAGCTCTTGGTCACGTCTCTAAATATCTTGTTTTGTCCAGCCAACAGTCCAAAACCCAAATATATTCAGTTTACTGTAATAGAAGACTAAGATAAAAAAGAAAATCACATTTAACGAGCTGGAACCAGTGAATTTGTGCCATTTTTGCATCAAAAATTAGACGGTTAATTGATTCACACAATTGTTGCTGACTACATTTCTGTCAATCCACTAATTAATGATTAATTTCAGCTCTAAAATCTATACAGATTAACTGATTTCAAACAATGACCTAATGCCGCACTCCTAATAATACAAAGCTAAACCACAGAAGATAAAAAACCACGATACATGAAGCAGGTATGAAAACTTCATTTTTAACTATCACAGACACACTGTTAAGTACAAATATAGGATTTTATTAAAATATCAAATAACAAGGATGTATATTATATTTGATTTATACACACATGCAGCACTGCTGATTGTTATATTCCCCTACAGAGCACTTTAAAGGTATTTATCTCTTGCAACACGACTGTACAGCTGGTTGTTGAACCCGGTGGGTGGTGAGGAACACAGCAGAGAGATGATGCACATCACTGAGGTAAATCTACTACTTCACAGTTTCCTACCTGATCCTGAACATTTTGATCGAGAAAAACCTCAGAACAGTAAACTGCTGCCCGGAAGTTGCACAATTTCCAGTTACAGTATTTTACCTTTGTCATTCCCCAAAGGACAAAACAATCTCAAGGGATTATAATTGAGGTTAGCGGGCCAGTGAAAAGCCCTGCAAAAACTTTCATGGAGTAATGAGCTGGCATTAACCTAAAAACTTAAACTTTACCCGAGATTTACTACAACATTTTGGCACGTGAGGGAGATGAAGACGTTACGTTATGTTAACGGTACTTACCATACTTATGCACCATGGTGTGGCCAACTGGAAAAGTCATGCAGATTACAGTTGTGGGTTTGTTTGTTTTTTTAGAAGAAAATAATTACAGCAATAGTCCCGGATAATTATACAACCAGAACTGTCGCTCCTTCTTCACAAACAAGTGAGATATTGAGTTTTAAATCCAGTCGCTGCAAAACTCCCCGTCTGTTACTGCGGCGGTCAGCGGGGATCCGCACCCACAGACAGAGGTTATGATGTGACAAGAAGAGATTGTTTACTTCATGTCAACTTTTCCAGAAGTTTTGGGCATAACGGCCCCAGAGCGTGACATGTCCCTCCTCCCCTCACACACATGCCTCGCCTTCATGGAAAAACGGCCCTGTGGCTCAGCCTTACTAGGGACACTGTAATACCAATATTAATATATTTAAACTATGCCACCTGCAGCTAGATTAGATTATCTGTTGCATGGCATCATCGTGAGCGATCAATCAGTTAAATTAGTGAAGCATCTTGTCCATGGTTACATTTTTCTCTGATCAGCCGCCAGTCGACTATTTTTCCATTTTTTTGCATTGTGTGCCATCTAGTGGTGCGTTAAGGTGGTGCTGGGAAATCCCAGTTTAAATGGGAACTCGGTCTGTTTTCAGATCTTGGGGAGTAGCTACTGCTGCATATGGGGGGAAAAAGTTGTATAACGCCTTTTGAGGCTCCAGAGGGAGCTATGTGAAGTCTGATACATTGAGTCAAATGAGTCAGCGTCGGTTGAGGCTGAAGACCACAGGTTTGAAAGCGAAACAAATCTGGTGGTGTGGAGTTAGAAAGAAGTAAGCTTACCAAACCTCGGTAGACCGCTCCTCATCTCTGCTTGAGGCTAGCAGCTCGAGATTGCGTTAGCCGCTACTAGCATAACCGAACCGAATCTTCGACCGAACTGTCGGCGGTCTAATTGCATTATGGGTAATGTAGGCGCTAGGTTTTGTCAAGGAAGAAGAATACGTGGAATAATAAAGACGATATCTCTGGTTCTGCTGCATCGATTTTTATCCTTTTTATAAAACTGTCCATTGTGAGTCTGAAAATTGTATAGGAGTGCAATACAAAACAGTTAACCCTCTATTGCATATCGCTGCCCTGAGGCAACAGAAAGACGTTTTGACCCTCACACTCTATTCCATTTATAATTTTTATTTTTTATTTTTACACGTTGTAATATATGTTGACACGTTTCAGATGGATCAGAGGAGGAGCTGAAGTGGGTATACTGTTGCATTTTGGAGTGGGAACACACTTTAAGGTAAGATAGATTTTACTATTTAACATCTCAGTGGTGGAAAAAGTATTTAAATCCTTTACTTAAGTAAAAGCAATACTACAATGCAAAATTACTCCATTACAAGTAAAAGTCCTGCATTCAAAATGTACTCAAGTAAAAGTATTATCAGCAAAATATACATAAAGTTAAGTACATTAAGTACAAAAGTAATAGTACTCCTATGCAGGCAAGATGGGCTCTGTCTGTATTACATTATTATATATTATAACATCATATGAGCATTTAAATGATGAAGCTGGCTGCCATGGAGCTAATTGTACCCATTTTATATACTATTGGGTGTTTTCATTAATTATATAACAATGCATTGTATTCTATACACTCATTATAGGTTTTTAAAATCTTTTTATTACACCTTGTATAGCTGCCAAATAAATGTAGTGGAGTAAAATTATTAAGTAGTATAAAATTTAAATGATCTAGTAAAGCACAAGAATTGTACTTATGCGCAATACTTGAGGCCTACTTTATCATTCCATCACTGTAACATATTTAAATCAAAATAACTTGCTGAAACAATACAAGCATGTGGATGAATCTCTAAATAAGCATAACTGATTGTTTAAAGACATATGACAAGTGCGATTTTCCATTTGTTGTCTTAATGACATACAAAGGACCTTTGTATTTCTTATGCAAAGGCAGAAAATGTGATGCCCTTTGTTTCACAAACAAAAGAAACCAGAAAACAAAGACCGTGGTGCATAAAATATGTTGGAAAAATTAACAAGGAAACATAATGTATGTTGTAATGCAACTTTTCTAATGAATATGTTGCTTTTTTTCACCTAATTGATTGATTTTAATAACATAATTCATGCAGTAGAGGATTAAATACACAGAAACAGGACAGTGTATAAAATAGTTGTAGTGCTTTTGGCTCAGGTTACAGTACATACACATCTTTCCTGCAGTGGTGACACCATGAAAAACAGCTTAGTAACGCATCCAGTGCAGATCTACAGTGCACGATCCAGTAGTACAATCAGAGTTAAGCGTCATATTTTCAGTAGCAACCGAAGAATGATCAAAACCCTGTGAACGATAAACCCAGTTAACCAGCTAGACTTGTACAGAAACAAAAAATTAAAACTGCCATCCAGTGGCATCGTGCCAATATTTGATTCACATCTTATAAAAAAACATTCTTATTTTCATGGCTTTGTAATACAGTGTATTGTTATTCCCATTAACTTGCTTTCTTCCTCATCTAGGTCCAAACCATTTTGACAGTGCAGACAAAGATGTACGTCAGTTTCGGGGCAGAAAAATCTCCTGCTGGAGTCGGGCAAACTACCCAGTGGGTAAGAACGGAGACAGTTCTTTCTCATTCCAGGCTGAAGTATTGTCCTCTGTCCCTGTGCAGAGTCACACAAAAGTTAATGCTAGTAATAATTTTCTAATAATTTATAGATCAGTTATAAATTGTTAATAAGAACAACATTTGGATTACCAGGTTGTGAAACATTTTTTAGCTGTTACTCCTTTCTATTTGGTAATAATGATGTTATAATGTTGCTAATCCTTTAATACATTTTCATTTGTTTCTCACTTTCTACAAAACCATGTTAATAAGTTATTAATAAAGGATTTTTAATCCATTAAGTCTGCAGTTTAAACAAGTTGTTAATAAATGGAACCAAGTCAGTGGTCAAAGGGTCCAAGTAAAAATTATTATTATTTTATTTTACAACCAATCCAAAATGTGTTCTTATTGATGGCCTAACTGATCAATAGAGCTTTAATAAAAAATTTTAATAACCAGTTAATTGAGCAGTTAGTTACAATTTATAAACCCCTTGTAAAGGGTGACTTGAGAAAGTTACTTCATGTCTATTTGCTTGCATTATAACATTCTCTAAAATGTTATTTTGTAAATGTAAGGTACAGGCTCATATTTTATATTGCCAACAATCATTTTGTCATTGTAGATACACTATACACTCATTAACTTCTTGTCAAACCCAAATGATTGCCCGGATTAGCATCACCAGTTTAAAAAATTTATAGCAACCTATATTCAGTTTCATGGATTCATGGATAGCAATGGTAACTGAATATAGGTAACCCCACTTTAATCAAGTGTGCAACACCCAAATGTTAACAATGTAAATATTGATAGCTAGTTTTTTTTAGTATCATTATTGTCAATATGTTAACTAGAGCTGAAACAGTTAGTCGCTTAATAGGTTAGTCCATCAACAGAAAATTAATCTGCAGCTATTTTCATAATCAATTAATCACTTAAGTCATTTTTCAAGCAAAACGCAAACATTCCCTTGTTCCAGATTTGCTGTTTTTATTTTATTTTATATGATAGTGAACTGTAAATATTTGGGTTTTGGACTGCAAATTTGAAGATGTCACCTAGGGCTTATGGAAATACTGATAAACATTTTATTGACTTAACGATTAATAGATTCATTGTTAAAATAATCTGTAAATTAATCAAAAAAGAAAGCAATCATTAGTTGTAGCTCTAATGTTAACATAATAAAATCTAAATGTACAGTACCTGTTCTGTGACAGAAACAGTGTGTTTTCCTGGCGGAAACAGTGAGATGGATGAGTCAATCTATTCAATTTCATAGACATTTTCATGCAACAGACACAAATGTGTACAGCACACATACCACTGAAAGATGAAGAGTACAGTCATCATCAGAATAGATGTAATGTCCACTGCAATCCATGTTATTTTGTATGTAGGAGGTTCCTGAAACACACAAAAATGCCCATAGGGTCAAGGCGTGTCACATATTTTTGAAAACACCTGTACAAACTTGTCGATTACAAAACAACAAAATGCTTCAACAGATGGTATTTAATGCTGGATAGTGAAATGAACAGAACGGGAAGTAACGCACAAGCTACTGTACGTGCAGCCGTAGGTATTGCTCACCATGACCCAGTCAGGCTGGTCCATGTCTTTTAGGAGGTGGCAGGAGTTGGTGGTAACAGAGCTGGCCCCTGCACACCACAGCAGAGAGAACAGCCAACGCTCATTAACCACCCACAGGTTCACTGTAACATTATTGCTCCGAAGTCTCCTGTCAGATACAAACAAAGTGTCAGAAATGGAACATAGGACAAGAAAAACTTTGTATAGATTATAATCTAGGTAAATGAAGTAAGAAGTAGTATATTGGAAGACAGCAATCTATGGAAAAGCAAGACAGTAAATATTTGTGAATGCGTGTATGCATCTGCATGGGTATGTAAATGTATATGTTTGTTAATGTTTATGTATTTCGCTCCTGTGGGTTATGTGTTGTTTTCCTTTTTGGTCTATATATTGATTATTCAGAATTTTTAAATAACAGAACCAATAATCATTTAAATCAATAATCACATAAGGAACATACAGTGAGTTGTTCTGCATGCATACATGAATAGACAGGGATAAAAAGATACATACACACATGCATACAACACCGCTACACCACCCTGCCATCACAAGCATTGACCAGACATACATTTATACCACACACTATTTCACTGTGCATAAATGCATGTGATCAAAGGCGTAAGATTACATATGTTTATGTGTAAACAGTGTTAATTTGCCAAGTGATTAGTTTTATGTGGAAGACATGTAAGCTTGTGTCATAAAGCAAGGACAACAGTTCATGTACAGCGAGTTCATTAAGCACTTAATGCAGCACTTCAGCATTTTCTTAAAACATGTTGCTACACTGCATTTAATTCTTTAGTCATTTTTTCAAGGTTGGTATGCTCATCCATGAAACAACATTCATGGGTTGGGACATTATTTCATTATCATTATTTCAGTCATTCCCTGGAGGCTGATCCTACTCCTCTATAATCAGTGCCAGCACTGTGTCTCAGCATGCTACACACACACTTTTAATGAACACACTACTGTGCATAACAGTGGCACAACCACATAACTAACATGGATGTATTTTGTTTCATATTTATTTTTTTTACCTGATTTCTTTTATACTCAAACCGCTGTATTTCACATTCAAGTGTTTCCCACTTTTCTTAACCATATCACTTTCAGTGTTATAGACCTGGATGAAGCCTGGAGCAGTTTTATTTACATATTCTCTTTTTGCTGGAGGAAGCCAGAGGACCTATAAAGAAGGAAAATACAACACCTTAACAAAATATGTCTTATCATGAAATATCTCAATCAAATTCCATCAGAGGGATTATAATTACACTTACCAGGCTTGGGTCAATGTCAGAATTCAAGATGGTTCTGACTGTGTCATTGTCCTCGTCGAGACTATACAGGTCAAACATCACTGAGATGTTGTGCTGCTTGGCGAGGTTGAGGAGCTGAAGTAAGGAAGGTATAGTCTGATTCCTGGCTGTTTCCATCTCCTCTTCTGAGAGGCTGGACACTGAACGGAAAGGATCCGTCTGGAAAGTCAGATAATGCTTCCTTTGACTGTAGCATGCGGCAGGATAACACATAAACCTTCATGAGTGAGTGTGTGGACGAGCATGTATCAAAGCAAAGCCCTCACCTTTAGGAACCATTCACCTGCATTCAGACTCTGTAGTTCCTCCCAGGTCAAGTTGAAGCTGTGGGTGAAGTCTTTGTCGGGGAACTTCTCTTTAACGTTTGTTGTTCTCCGCAAGAACTCAGACTTATTGTCATGCATCAAGAAGGGAATTCTGTCTTTACTAGGTTAGAAAAACAGTAAAAAGAAATAGCATCTGTAAGGCCAAAACAATCCTAATTTAAAGGTGCATTAAGTAATTTATGACCCTTATTGACTTCTGTGGGCAACTACACAAACGGCAAGACATTGATAGACAAACACCAAGCAGAGTACACGAGTTATTGGAATTGATCAACAACCAGACAGAAATAACTGATCATTCGCTAAACCCCTTCCCCAGACAGTGATTGTCCAATCATAGCTTAGCAACTATAACTAGGCACAGCAGGTCTGTCAAGCTTGGATTTCTCCACGTCAAAGTGTGCATAGGGTTGTGGTAAGAGCGATGCTTGGTATCCAAAGAGTTTGTGAAGGAGCTGGTTCTGGGTGCTACAATATCAGAGTTCAGTATAATATTAGTAGCTCTGTCATAATGTGGGGAAGTTGACACTACATCAGCTCTAGCCCAATCATTACCTGAGGTAGCATTCAGTTTTCTCACACACACTGTTTAGTCCTTATTCTCAAAGCCTTTTCTCTTGCAACATTAAAAGTGAATAATACAGTTTGAAAACATTAAAGCATAAATCTCATTAACCATCATAACCTCTATGTTGCTTGTCCATGCATGTTTTTCTGTGAGCTAAACAGCCAAACAGGGTAATGTAAGAACAAATTACCTTAAATTTCCCATATCACACTAGGGCTAACTAGCTTGACCCTGCAGTACAACAACAGTGCTGCTCCTTTATTTCCATGTCTTGTACATGGATAATCAGCTGGTGACTTTTTGCCTGGGACTTGTAGCTTTAGCATCAGTCTGATATCATGTATGCATCCATCAAGTGCATATTTAGGGTTCTCGTTTCAAAACAAGTCAGCCGGAGTTTTATACCAACTCATGAAGCTAACGATAATTAGCTAGCTAGCTATGATAAAATATGCTAGCGTCACTTGTCATTTCAACCAGCAAAATTGGTTTTTGTAAGCTAGAATCAGAGAAGTCTGCTTTTGTCTACCTCTGTCTGAAATCAAGGACGCATTGTTTCAAAAAATGATGTTGAGTGGTCACCATTAGCACTGTAAACTATATATGTGCCATGCAAGAAAGGAGAGATTTACAGCTGTAGCAACAGGAACTAATGGGGGTGGGGCTTAGCAAATGGTCAATTAGTGCAATGTGGCTGTAGAAATCAGGCGCACTACCACTTTTAAAAAATAGATTATTATGCTTAGCTATTATACACAGCCACTAAAAAGTCTTTTAAATATGAACTCATTTTCACTGTACCTGAGCTGTACGTCTGTCTCAAAGGCTATAACGCCGCATGCGATGCTCCTGTTGAACGACATCATGGTGTTCTCTGGGGCCAGCTGAACACAGTGAGGACAGATGAGTGAGACACACTTGTGCTTAAAACTCACAATTTACCCTAAACCTCTGTGAACACACACAACCCAATACACAGTGTTAAACTGAGCTTATTGGTGACCCAGGAGCAAAGCAAACTAACAAGAACAGAGCAGCAAAAAATATGGGGCCCTCACATGACTGGACATTTGTTCACACCTGAAACAGTTGAGTATTTGCTGTAATGTGAACATAAATGTAAAGTCATTTAACATATTACATCAGTAAACATAATATAATATATTGTAAACAGAGTATAATGTATTGTATAAGTTGCTCTGAATGACAGGAGATAATGATTATTTGCATGTGTAAGTGTAGCAGTTGATTTTTCCGTTTGGGTGGCTTACAAATTAAAGGAATAGTTTGCCATTTTGGAAAATACATTTTTTGCCAAGTGTTAGATGAGAAGATTGAAACTCTCATATCTGTCCATTATCAAGATATAGCCAGGAGACGCTTAGCTTAGCTTAGCATAAAGACTGAAAGCAGGGGGAAACAGCTAGTCTGGTTCTGTCTAAAGGTAAAAAAATGTGCCTACCAGAACCTCTGAAGCTTATTAACACATTATACCTTGTTTAAAAGTGGAAGTGTGAAAATGACAAATTTTGGTTATACGAGGTGTTATGCAGACTATTTCTTGGCTGGGAGCAGTGACTTCCTGTCAGAGTGGTATTGATCTTCTTATCTAACTCTCGGCAAGAAAGCAAATAGCATATTTTTCAAAATGTCAAACTATTCCTTTAAATGATCATCAAACTACCCTCCTTTGACTACAAGCCTTAATTATAACTGCTATGCCTCAACTGTGACAGCTCTTTCCAAAGGTGTACTAATGGCAACACTATGAGAGGTGGACCATGTGTATCTTTAGGGTGTTCAAGTAAAAACAGGATGCTCACCATCGGTGCGCCTCGGTGGCCAATGAGCTTTGGTTTTTCAGGTAATTCATGCAGCTTTATCAGACAAGGAGAATCGATGTACAGGGGACACAGGAAGATGGCTGCGGACACCACTACAAATACCACTGCAATCAGGAACTTAGGGCCTGGTGAGAACAAAAGTCAAACAATAGTATAATTCTCTTTAGCTATTTACACTGCTGTGAGTCTGAACAGAGGACCTGTACAGACGTCCCTTTAGAAGTGTGAGAAAATAATGAGTATTATTTGTACTGTGGGAGTATCATAAATATCATTAGTGCTTTTCAAATCCTTGTCCTAGTTCTTTTTTATGCCTTTTTTCCCTTGCAAGAATTGACAACATTTAATATTTACATACATTAATATTTCTGTACATAGCTTATGCAGCATTCAAATTACAGAACATAATAAAGCAATAGCCATTTGTTAAATTACATATATGTGTTTTACTTGCTGAGTTCCATGAAAATAAAAAAAGTAAATAGAGATTGATTAGATAGATAATCACATTTGCACAGAGGACACAAGTCTAATTTAGGGCATTTGAGTCCAGGTCTTATGATGCCACAACCCTGCAGGTTTTCTGTAGTAACAAAGTTGCATTTACTTTGACATCCCAGTTGTAAATCTGTTTCTTATTAAATGGTTAGGACAAAGTCTTTAGGCCATGATACATGACGACCATTACTGAAAACCAGCGGTCGTCCATCTTAATACTGTTGTGTGAATAATCAACAGTACATTATCGCAATACATATTAAGCATAACAAGAATAAATGGTGATGCCAGCTGTCACGCTGTTTTAATTTTTTATGTAGTATGTATATCTGTGTCCTTTATTTTTTATATCTTTATTCACTCTTTCCTTCCACCTATAGTACTATCTTAATTTCTAGTCTGGGATCAAGATAGTTTATCTTTATCTTGTAGAAACTGTTTCCTGGTCAAAGCAAAATAAACCTCAAAATTGACTCAGTGATGATATTTATGTGTGTGAAAAATGTGTCTGTACACAGTGTTGTAATTGCTTGTGACTCATGCGAATGTGTGCTCCTAAATGACGTCTGAGACCTACATTTTTCCTTGGCCGTGTGGAAACCCCGGAAGACGAAAGGGCTCAGCAGGGTCAATGCCCCGACAGCACCAAACTGCAAGAAAGGAGCTGTGGCCTGCCAAGAGGCCGACACGCACATCAAAAACACATGATGTACACAGAGAACTAAGAGCCATGTAAACAGACATTTACACTATCATTCCCACACACTTCAGTCCTTGACACGCGACTATTACTGTACCTGGAGTGAGAGCGGAACAGTTGGCCATTCATCCCTCCACTGGTGACTAATTCCCGTGACCCCAAAAGCAATGAATATCACACCAAAAAATAAGAAGATCTGTGTAGAGAAAAGGCAAACATGATGTTTGACAGTTTGAGCAACCTCACTAGATGATGCATATTTGGAAAAAAGTTTGACAGTTAAATGTTTACGATACCTTGTGTATCCAATGTAAGTCAAGTGGTTCTCCTAAGGCAACTTGGAACAGTGCAAAGAGCTGTAATGAATGGTGTTAAATTAT
This sequence comes from Siniperca chuatsi, assembly GCF_020085105.1. NCBI lineage: Eukaryota > Metazoa > Chordata > Actinopteri > Centrarchiformes > Sinipercidae > Siniperca > Siniperca chuatsi. The sequence continues at coordinate 12,656,485 of NC_058049.1, read as the reverse complement.
AGAAAATTAAAATGCAAATATAGCTTCTGTCTATATGGCTTAAGAATGATACTAATCATTTTTTAACCATATATCATAATATCTGTTTCCATGGTACAAGGCTAAACAAGGCTATTTTATCTACTTTTTATTTAGGTAGAACTCTAAACATCCAATCTCGTGCCAGTAATTACTCCAGTAGTCACTCCATCATTACTGCTAAATTTCAGCACCACAGTATCAACACTATAATCTCACCAGCAGCAGAACGCAGTAGGTGGTTAACACTGCAGAAATGATGATCAGCACCATGAACCAGTTCACCCACCGTTTCAGTTTTGTGAAGCCCTGCCTGATAATAGAACAATAGAGGGCAGCACAGGGTTAGCAGAATAAAGGTCACCAATAAAGAAAGAAAAGAAAAGAGAGGATTCTGGGCTTTTGTGCTAGATACAGTGGGTTAGGTGTGTGTGTGTTTGTGATCACTCACCAGTTAACATCGTCTTGGTCATTAAAAGTAACCAGACAAATGTATATCCAGCACAGGGAAAGCAGGGAGACCAGAGTGACAACTGAGAACCAACAGTGTGCATGCTAAAAAGAAAAGAACAGGTGCAATATTATTCTTTTTCACTTTTTGACACTTTAAAGCTTTTAGATCATTAGGGTTAACTTAATAATCAAGATCTTTTGTATGCTGTGTGTGTGTAAGTGGAAGTATGTGTCTATGGATTCCAAAGGGAATTTGATCTGAGAAGACAATGGAACAATTCCAACATTTTTTCACAGTTGGTTTTGTGGCATCCAATGTGCCATGACAGTTTACCACAAGCCTGTTAGGGCCTGTGAGTTTACTTTTTTCATCACTTCGTTTACAAAGTAAATACATTTTTCTTTTGTAAAAAAATGTAAATAGCTTTCTCTAAACAAATGCAGGCAAATAAAATACATTTAAAGCATAGGATTCACACAGCAAAACAGGTCACTGGCAATATTTTGCGTTTCTGAATTCAGTCCGGTGGAATGTTAATCCCTGATTACAGGGATTTGTAAAGGTTATGCTGTTTAGAAGTACAAGGAACCTGAAAACTGAAATCGATGAAGTAATTTGGAACAGATTATTTAATAAACATCACACACTTCAATGCAGTATAGAACAGTGCTGAAGAAAATTAGAACATCTAAGACTTTTCTGAACTCCCTAATGATCACATAAAAATGTATTTATATTTGTTAACTTACACACAGATATGGCTAAAAATACTCACTTTTCTCTTATTTTCACTCGAGTGCTTCCAGTGGCAGCTATAGAAGCCCCTGCTGCAAACTCTGCAACAGCTATCGTCTTGAGGCATCACTTCTCCTCCTCAGTCACAGAGTAGGTCCTGTTCAGTGGACACCTGATACAAGTAGCCTGAAGAAAGATGGAGGGAGCCCAGATAACACTTTCTCTGGATACCTAGGACTGGCCTGACCTCATTCACCTCTCTAAACCTATAGAGTGCAGGAGGGAAAAAAAGATGACAGTGACAGAAAGCAAATGAGGGAGGGGGAAAAAGAGTTTCTTTGAGTATTAAGGCTGCTCAATAACCCTCTCAATAGAGCCTGTGTGCAAGGGGGGGGGGTGTATAGCCACTGGCAGCACTTACAATGGCCAACACCATGGGGTATTGAGAGTAGTGCACAGTCGTGAGAGTGAAGTCACACTATTGGAGCCTTTGCAATACAAACAGCCACAGTGACTGGCACATCCACGCACAGAGAGGGGGTGGAGGAAAGAAACTGCAAGTAAAGGACAAACAGTTTACATACTAACAGGGTGAGAACATTCTCTATACATGGGTAATGACTGGAGTTCATAGGGGTTTAGATTCCTAGAGATATATGCATTGATGTGCAGTAGGCTGAGAAAGGGTCACAGTTAGATTTTAGTAAACATGTTGGGACACATAATTTTACAGCTGTGCCAGGTTTCGGTCCCCTCTGCAAAAATACATCGTGGGAAATTATCCACATAATTTGTCATATTGAGCAATAAAACTTTCTATGATGAAAACCAACTGTTTCTTGTTGGACTTGATTTGACTTGGGGTTTTGCCAGCTATCGTCTCACCTGGATTGCTCATTTTGTTTCCTTCATCAAAGCCTTCAGGGCAATAAGCAAGTTCAAAGTTAGGGCATTAGTTTAGAAAAGATCAAGCAGGTGAAGCTAAGATGAAACTTAACTGTCACTTACCACTCTAAATTATTCTATAGTATAATATAAAATGACATCCCACCATTAAGTAACATGTTTCTTAGAGATAGGAGATTATCATCTAATATTATTATTGTTAATAACAGCATGTTTGGACAGGTCGACAGCTTTTAATGTCACTGACATGAAACAAAAGATGCCTTGTTTCACTGCACAAACATTTACCAGGAAGTTTTAAACCTGAGCTGAATGTTGAGTAATAACTGTAATATATACCAAACTGTCAACTAGTGACACGATTACAAAAGAAAGTGAAATAGAAATGTCCCTCTTACAATCGAAGAACAATTAAACACTTACAACAGTTTCCTTTTTGTGTCCCAGTCTAACATATAACTGGAAGACATAACTGTGTATTTATTAAATTATACTTTAATTGTCACTCTCATTAATCACATCACACATAAGCACACCTAACACATGCTGGATAACTCTACTTAAAATAAGGGCACAGCACACAGGGGTACCTGCATTGTTAAGCATATTAAAAAATAACAGAGACACACCTTGCCAATTTGTTCAGCCAGATAGCTTTTATCACTTCGATTGTCTGTAATTAGACAGAAAAATGTAGGGAGTTTGGGTCAAAGGGGTCTTAAGGGGTTCATTCACAGTTGAACAGCTGGTTGGGTTACTTTGACCCAGCTGATGGTTCATTTATTTTCCCGCTCTTCCATTGTGAGTTTTCTAGGTCCATCTCTCAGTCAGAGGTTCGCACAACAGGTGGGCAGGATTTTATGGTAGGTTAATATGAATACTTTACCTATATGTTTAATAAGTTGTGGTCACAGCATGCTCATTTCACTTGCTGCAGACGCTCATTGGTTTTCAGGTAAGCTGTCACTTGAAGTAAATTGACATGCAATAGCTATTTTGTTAGTTCTGTGACATTTAATAAAGTAGTAGTAGCTTAGCTACTTTATTAAATGTCACAGAACTAACAAAATAGCTATTGTATGTCAATTTACTACCTGGCTAGCTGACTGGCTGGCTGTTGTTGTTCTCATGGGTGCCGAAAATCCCGTTCGCTAGCGTGGAGACGCCTGCCGAAATCTCACCCGGATCACCGGGAAGCAATTGGCGCGACTCGGTAATAAAAACAGGTAATAAAGCAGTTTCACGTTAAAAATCAGTGTTTCTCCGACGCTCTTCGGCGGACACAGGACGTGAGGAGGGGCTGCGAGCCGACCGACAGCTCAGCTGGTTTTGAGGTTGGGATTCTTTCAGTGTTCATCGTTCACGAGGTTTTTATTATCCGCAGAGGTCTCCTTCTCTCCAAAACGAACTGATCAGGTAATTAAAATAGGTGAAAATACTAAATAAAGCAGTTTCAAGTTAGAAATCAGTGTTTTTCAACTCTTGTAGTCAAATGAACAACCTGACAGTGTGTGTTGAAGCATGAGCTCATGTGTTTGGGTTGTTCTCCCTCTCCACCTGTGTGTCTCCCAGCAGATGTGGACCGTGTGCTGCCCCATCGTGTCTCCAGACCTGCCAACCTGTGATGTTATTTCTGCTCCGTCACTTTTCTGTGCTGGAGCTCTTTTAAGAGCTTGACGGCTACATCCAGTCCGATATTAAGTTTCTTCTCAATAACTTGAATCTTGTCTCCTCATTACCCAAACACAAAATCAGGTATTAATGGTGGTACATATTGTTTTTTATTGTATCAAATGTGATGTTTATGTTAATATGGATAGTGAAATATTTGCTGTCTGAAAGATCCGACCTGTAAATAAAGGTATGTATTATTATTATTATTATTATTTAATATAAAAGTAGAAAGCCAATGAGACAGGTAATATTTAACACAGCAATAGAGTCAATTTCACTCACTTGGTTGGGTCAAAAACCCAGCACTTGCGTCCAACCAACCCAGCGGTGGGGTTAAAGTTGTTTTATTAACCCAGCAGTTTTGTGTGTGTAATGCAGTGTCAAATAAATGGAGGAAAGAGTAAAAAGAAAACACTATCATATCTCACACTCTCACTTTCCCCGATGCATTGTGCTGCTCTGCTGTGACTTTCCTTAATAACAGAAATCGTCATCGCCATCAGTCTTTACTTTCAACTGCCAAACAAAAACCCTAATCTTACAAGTAACCAAGAAATAAAAACGTCCTCACCAGGTCAATTTTACAAGCCGTCAACCCCTTAAAGCTTCTAATAACAGCGATGTTTTGTACACCCCATAAACTTAGCTTACCTAAAATCCCCTCAGCTATCTACATCACTTAACACACGAGTCTTATATTGTGTATCATGTGCTTTATTTTTTTTAATCTGTCCTGTGATTTGATCTTGATTTGCACAACAGGAACAGTAATGTAAACATTTGGTTTTTTTTTTTGCGGACTCAGTGTTTTGTGCATTGTGTGATATATCCTCGTTTTTTCTGTTTCTCCCCGTTTTTTCCCTGTATATCTCTCCCACGTATATCTCTTCCCTTTTTTTGTTTGTTCCTTTCTTGCTTTTTTGCTTTGCTGTGTTTATTACGTTCAAACGGCAAAGAGTGCATGTCAGCACCGCACAGAGTTGTTATCTTGAGCACTTGAATAAAGGAAAGAATAGCTAACCTGTTTTCAATTAAATGATGTAGGTACATCGAGAGTTATGTTTGATAAAACAACACATTTGTGAAGGGATGTTCAATTATAAGCTTTAGATTCCCATGTGACCATTTAGCTTCAACCTGTCAGCTTTAAGCGTAAATGTCCAATTAGAAAATGTAATGTTCATGTCCACAAGGATTTCTTCATTAATCGTTTAATCCTTAGCATCAAAGGCACAAAACCCGTTAACCATACCAGTGTAGGCTGAGGTGCACGAACGAGGTGCTTATCGTTTTTTAAAACATTCCTGAAGCAAAAACTTCTTATCTATCTATCTATCTATCTATCTATCTATCTATCTATCTATCTATCTATCTATCTATCTATCTATCTATCTATCTATCTATCTATCTATCTATCTATCTATCTATCTATCTATCTATCTATCTATCGTTCGTACTGTAGGCTTTCTGCATAACCTAACAAACGGACTCACCGTGAATCACACTGTTCTCTTCATATGCTCACTCCGAAACTCACTTCTTGGAAAACCACTCTGTCTGCCTCCACTCTTCTTCTCCTCTCGCACCCTTTTCACTCTCTGTGAGTCCGTGAAGTGAATGTAAATGGTCCAGAGTGGATGGGTGCGGGGTGGAGGGGGTGTAACCCAAACAGCGAGGGAGGATCCAAATCCTCTCAGGTATGCTAAGTTGCAGCTTTTTTGCACCTGTTTAAGCGGCCAGTTCACGGGCAACAGACGGCATAGAGCTTATAAAGAGAGAAAAAGACTCTGAAAAACGGACCAAAATGGATTTTGAGATGTAGCTATAATATCCAAATGGAGGCTAAAATGACCCACTTTCGTATCAAATATTACTTTTGTCCAATATGATCCCCGTTATGGATAGCCCTACATGCTAGATTCTTTAAGTGGTACATTTTCTTTAAATCCTAAAGAAAAGATTTAAATAGTGTTTATATGTTTACATTTCTCACCTGATGGTATTCCATACGGGTCAACCTATAGGCTAGACGGTGTGTTAGTCTGGGAAAACTTAAACTGTCACTAAATGATCATAAAGAAGCCATGAATGAATTAAAACAAAATAAATAGATATGTTTTGCTTTGAAGTGTGCCAGAATAAAGGCTTGAGACGTGTCTCGAGCGCACTTAAACTCCTCGTGCTTTGATATTGTGCACACGAGGCTTTCTGCTGCAGCTTGCTGGCTCCGCAGCTGGGCACGTGACTTTAGAGAAATTGAAATTATGATCTTTTCATCTTTCTTCCTTCTTAAAAAAATAGCTCCTTCACAAACTAATAATCACACAGGTGGAAAACAACAAAGTACATTTACTCAAGTACTGCACTTAAGTACAATTTTGATGTAGCCTACTTGTATTTTACTTGGGTATTTTCATTTGCTGCTACTTTATACTTCCATGCCACTGAAATTAGTTATATATCAAATATAATCAACAAATAAATGATGAGGTATTACTATATGTTATTGATCCCAGGGGGGAAATTCACAAGCTGCACTGTGGTATTGCTGCTTTTACTTAAAAGATCTGAATACTTCTTCCACCTCTGATAGTCCTACATAACGTAGACATAATGTATTTAATGATACCTTGATTATAGTAGCACTATACAGCTCAGTGCTCCTTTTCTCAAGCTATAGTGTTTTTGTGATTTTTTTTATGTTAGGTAAGCGCTTTTCATACCTGTCAGTCAGCAGCTGGTTTACTTTATTTAATTGCTATATAAAATTTAAAAACTATAAAACTTGCAGAGACTTGAAACCTGCTTGATAAAGCTCCATCATAGTGAACATCATGTCTGATTTTGTATTGCATGGTGAAGCAGTGCAAACTTGTCACATCAATCAATCAACTTATAACTGAATTACATGCAACGACAATGTAAGTTTGAGAATAATAAATGCAGACATATGAGGCTTTTTTGTGATCATGCACATGTCAAGTCTGTGCAAAATGATTTGCATAGTGTAATGAAATGAGCTATAACCAAATGGATACGTTTGGCTATACACACATGTTTTTCAGCTGAGAACTTGAGCTGCCTTCTGTTGTCAGCTAAAGCTGGAAACAATGTGTGAACGAGAGATTGTAGCAGATATGAAAATAAGATTTCATTTTCTACCATACAGATTTGTGAAAAGGTGTGAGAATATAATTATTTTACAGGAATGAGATGTGTCAGGGTACGGGAATGGTGAGCTGATCAGTCAGCATAAGATACATTTATGTTACGTTAAGTAGATATATAATTTATTATATTACAGCCTATGGATCAAACTCATTTGAAGAAGTTGGATGTTCAAGGGTGCTGTGAGACTATTACATAATACATCAGAGTTTCTGCAATTTTAGTCTCTAGACAATGAGAAAAATATACAGATTGATGTGCTGCAACTTTCTACACAAGATAATGTCAAACTTGCGATACTGTGGGTTTTTAACCAGGTTTCAGCTTATGTTTGAAAACAATTTATTAATGCTCCTGCTGACATAGGAGGTTACACATATGTTCCATGTCATCTCAAATCAGAGTGAAATGTGCAGTTTGAAAAGAGGCTCTTAAGAAATGACACACTCACTGGTCCTGTACTAAAAAGATGGCACTTCAGCTTTAGAAAAAAAGTAAATACAAATAGGTGTTTTGGTAAGACTGGAAGAGACTATAAATGTCATTATCATATAATAAACAGATGGGAAACATACAACAGAGCTGACAACACGCTGTCTGCATGGTGTCTTTCACATTCGGTATTAATGCAGGCTGAGGAACGACATTCTTACACTGTTCCTTACAAACTCTGACAATTAAAATGTTTCTACATCACTGACAGAAGACAGAGGTGGGAAAGGAGTATTTGAGAATGCTAATTGGGAGAAATGTCAGAACGAAAGTGATAGATACATGAGTCAGATTGATTATAATATGGACATAGACACATTTGATGACAAAACAAGACAAGGTATAAGATCAGCTCCATTAAAGTCCATTCCTAAAAGTAAAGGCAAGTGTAAAGTAGCAGTGAGAACTAGAAATAAAGCATTTCAACTAGCGAAAAAAACATATTTTCCAGCCAATTATTCAGTACAGGCTAGTTCAGGCAGTAGTAAGGAGGACAATAAGACAGGCAAAAAGGACATACCTGTACTGGAGAAAGTACACTAGATTGGTGGTGACAGTAGGGAGTGGAGTTATCCTGTTTATAATAATGGAAATTACGTAGTAGTAACCAATAAGGAAAAGACGGAGTTAATGGTAAAAACTTTTTTTTACAGTTCTAATAATTTGTCTGAGGAGTGAAGAAGAGGCAGAGAGAAAACCAAATCTGAAAACATGGAGGCACTAAGGAGAAAGAATACCATTGAGGATGAAGAAAATGTCTCATTTATCATGGGATAATTAAAGAAGGCACTGACCAAAACTTGGAGGTCTGCACCAGGGAACGATGAAATATGTTACATCATGTTGAAAGTATGGGAAGAAGGAAGAATCCCAGTAAGCTTGAAGGAAGTGATAATTATTCTCATAAAGAAACGTGGTAAAGATGCTGGATGAACTATTCAGGTAAAAATCATGTCAGAATGATCAACTAAACATGTAGAAAATGTAACACCTCAGGGGAGTGTTGTATGTCCTACTTTATTTTCTGTATTGATAAATGATATATTTGTAAATATTCCCATAGATATGGGAAGATCACTGTTTGCAGATGACAAGGCTTTATGAGAAATTTAGAGCGTGTTAAGGGGCAGAGCGAACTTTGCCATTGTGTGCACTTCAAGTTGAGGCAGGAGAAATGCCACTGTCTTTGTTGAAAACAAAAGGGTCTTTCAGACATTCTGGGAAAAGGAAAGGACACACAAAAAAGTTTTGGTTGGACAGGGGATCATATGGCAACTGTGGTATGGCCTATTAGACCTGCCTGGGTATTTCATTTGTAGATCTGGAACTGCTTAAGATTAAGCACAGTAACAAAATCCCTGATTTAATTAGTGAATATAGATATAGGGACCGTAACTATATGGACTATTTACAGATTTTCATGGATCAAAGGATCCACAAACTGATGCAACAGGGTCTGCATTCCCAGTTACCAGGTGGAAATTAGCAAAAGAGCATCAGATTATTTGAATGTGTGTCCTGTTTAACTGTTTGCAGTGCTGATGCACCCACTAATGTCTTCAACCTGAGCCTGAGTCTTCAAAGGGTCCCTGTTCCGTGGAAGACATCTTGCCTCATTCCTGTGCCGAAGATGCCGCGTCCCAGTGGCTCCAAGGACTACAGACCGGTGGCACTGACCTCCCACATAATGAAGACCCTGGAGAGACTAGTGCTGGAATAGCTGCGGTCCATGGTCAGACCCCTCCTGGACCCCCTTCAGTTCGCCTACCAGCCCCGACTGGGAGTTGAGGATGCCATCATCTTCCTGCTTAACCGCATCCACACCCACCTGGACAGGCCGGCAAGCACGGTGATGATCATGTTTTTTGACTTCTCCAGTGCTTTCAACACCATCCGGCCAGCCCTGCTGGGTGAGAAGCTGGCAGCAACGCAGGTGGATGCCCCCCTTGTGTCCTGGATTGTGGACTACCTGACTGGCAGACCACAGCACGTGCGCCTGCAGCACTGTGTGTCGGACAGTGTGGTCAGCAACACTGGGGCCCCTCAGGGGACTGTCCTTTCTCCCTTCCTCTTCACCATCTACACCACGGACTTCAGCTACCACACAGAGTCCTGCCACCTTCAGAAGTTTACTGATGACTCTGCTGTGGTGGGATGTATCAACGGTGGTGATGAGACTGAGTACAGGGCTGTGGTGGGGAACTTTGTCTCATGGTGTGAGCAGAACCATCTGCAGCTCAATGCGACAAAGTCTAAGGAGCTGGTTGTGGATCTACGGAGGGCCAAGGCACCAGTGACCCCGGTTTCCATCTAGGGGGTCAGTGTGGACATCATGGAGGATTACAAGTACCTGGGAGTACACTTGGATAATAAACTGGACTGGACCAAGAACACTGTTGGCTGTTTACAGGAAGGGCCAGAGCTGCCTCTGTTTTCTGAGGAGGCTGAGGTCCTTCAACATCTGCCGGACAATGCTGAGGATGTTTTATGAGTCTGTGGTGGCCAGTGCTATCCTGTATGCTGTTGCATGCTGGGGCAGCAGGTTGAAGGTAGCGGACGCCAACAGACTCAACAAACTGATCCGTGAGGCCAGTGACATTGTGGGGGTGTAGCTGGACTCTCTGGCGGTGGTGTCAGAGAGGAGGATGCTGGCCAAACTACATGCCATCTTGGACAGTGTCTCCCACCCACTCCATGATGAGCTGGTCAAACAAAGGAGTACCTTCAGCGGAAGACTCATCCCCCCAAAAAGCACCACAGAGCGCCATCAAACTCTTTAACTCCTCCCTCTAAGTGTTAGTCTGTTTGACCCTAGGTCACTAAACTGGACATTGATCATTACATCTCTGCCATACTTGAATAATTGTGCAATATTCTGTGTATTACTCCCGTGCAATATTTAGTTTTCCTATGTTAGTTTTTCCTATTTATTGATATTGATATTATATACCTCCATTACTGCTATGCAATATCTTAATAATCTCAATAAGCTACTTAACTCGACAGTACATGCACCACTACTTATTACTTATATTAATACATTGTATTATTATACTGTATTATCATCATCAACTGGTAAACCCATTTGGTACTTCACACTTATTTTATCTTATACTTATACCCACCTGGTACTTAGTTTATTTTCTGACCTGTTTTTAAAGTGTTTTAAAGTGTATTGTATTATATTTTTTGCTAGTACTTTCTCCTGTGTGCACTGACATAAAGGCGAGCTGCTGTAACAAAAAGTTTCCCTTCGGGGATCAATAAAGTATTTCTGACTCTGATTCTGATTCTGATTGTGTTAGAATGGGCTGACCAGGCGAGATCAACAAGATCATCAAGAAATTGCCGAAATTAATTAATTTTCAAAATCAGAGGGAAAAGCAAAGCGTGGAGAAAAATAAATCAACAGTGGCAACAGTATTGGAATGGCGTCTACACTCTATCCAATATAAAGTATGGTAAGAAGTGGGGGAACTAATGGGAAAGAACAAGCAACAATAAACAGAATTGGAATAGCCTGCACTTTTCATCACGGGAAAGCATCCAACAGGTCATCAGTGTCATGAAAAAGAGAGGATGGAGCATATTCTAGTCACATGCAGAAAATATACAGATGAGAGACAAGTGATGATCACACAGTTACAGAAAACAGGGCAAGTAGAGGCCAATGTAAAAAGTATATTAGAGTGTGGAGACAGTGTGGAGGGAAGAAAATGGCTGTTTGGTTTTATGAGTTGGAAAGAAATGAACATTGAGGAAGACTAAATCCAGAGGGAGGCAGTAATGAAACGCATCTATCATTACCGTAGACTGATCATTACACGACAGTGTAATTGTTGGGCTGCATGTTGGCGTGACTACTCCGTGACAGTAGGTGGCGGTAATGCACTGGATGCCAGTCATCGTTTAAACACAAGTAAAAGTGCTTGCTGTTAGCTTTCAAACTGGCAGGTGAGATAATTTGTTGTTTTATGGCAGTCACTCGTTTTTCACTCAGGGGTTATGCGGTATCTTCATCGTTATAGTTCAGATGATGATATTAGTGAATGCTAGTTAAAATGATTTTTGATGAAGAGAGCAAAGCAAGTTCGTTTCGAGGTTAGCTAGTAAGCTAACTGTAGCGTTAGCTAGCATCTCGTTTGTATAATAGCAGTGTGAAATGATCCACTGTCGCCTTAAAGCACGATTCACACATTTTATTTCTATTATCTCATCCAAATGTACATCAGTATATTCACATTTATTTCAGGATTTGTATTATGTCAGCAGGGTTACTCTTTGGAAACCGTTTTTAGTAGAACTTAGCAACTAGTAGCTGATTTAGACAATATGTGATCTGAACGTAAGTAAGATGGCAGATAATGGCATAGTGTTATGTTTTGGTCTCCTTGCTCGTTTTTAAGTTAACTAACATTATATATATATGTATATATATATATATATAGCGTTAGTAACAATGTGCACTGGGTAGCTGTTACCTGTTTTTATAACAAGCAGTACACTAAACATTATGGAACGACTTTTCATAATAATTTACTTCTTTTTGTTTAGGTGTTTTCAGAAACAATGGATCAGAAAATTCCTTATGATGACTACCAGCTCCCAGTGGTATTCTTGCCTTCTTATGAGAACCCACCAGCATGGATACCTCCACAGGAGGTATGCCACATATTAGTAGAACCAACCTTTGTTCGTAAACCCATTGTATAACTTTGACAAATACAAAGGTCTACTAGCTTTTTCTGAGGCTTTCAACTGCATCTTTAGGTCTTCATCAGGGGATGAAGATTTCTCAGTTGTCATGGAGAAGATGATAATAATAATAATATATTTTATTGAATGGCGCCTTTCATGGCAATCAGTGTTACCTTAAATCATAAAACACCAGAAAAACATCAGTACAATCAACAGTAAGACATGCAATAAGCAACATAGCTCAGCAGTGAGTTAAAAATCGAAATTGCAGTATAAAATAAGATGCAGTAGAAGCAGTTAAAGTGAGTAAGCTAGTTAAAAAAGATGGGTTTTAAGACCAGTTTTGAATTCTGTAATGGAGTCCAGTATGTGGATGTGAGGGGGACGGTAGTTCCAAAGTTTGGGTGAAGCATAGGAGAAGGCACTGGCACCCATTGTGCTGAGGTTGATGGCTGGTAGTACCAGTAGACTTCCTGATGAGGGCCTTCTCCTTCAGACTTACACTCCCCTCGCAGGGAGCGAGAGGGAGTGTAAGTCTGAAGGAGGTCTGTGAGATAAGCAGGGGATAGATTATGAAGAGCTTTAAATGTTAATAAGATTTTGAAGTCAATCCGTTGTGACACAGGGAGCAAGTGTAAATGAATCAGCAGGGGAGTGACATCTAACGTGGACTTGCGTGGAGTGTGTAATAATCCGTGCTGCAGAGTTCTGGATGAGTTGAAGTCGGTGAATACATTTGTTGGGGATGCCTGCTAGGATCACATAGCAGTAGTCAATGTGTGATGTGACCAAAACATTGACCAAGACTTTTGTGGAGTGTTGTGTTAAAGCAGGGTGTAGTCTGAAGATGTTTTGCAGATGGAAAAAGGCAATCTGGGAGACATTGTTTATGTGACTAGAGAAAGAAACGGTACTCTCCAGGATAACACCACGACTCTTAACCTGTGTAGATACAGGTAAGCTGACTTCAGCAATGGGGAGTGAACAAATATTATATTAATTCATTAATAGTTTTTGATAGTGTAGATTTAGAACCAATGAGGAGTAGCTCAGTTTTACTACTGTTGAATTTTAGGTAGTTGTTTGTCATCCATATCTGTAAATCATGTAGACAAGTAGTGAGGGTACTGGTGGGCAGAGTAGAAGTGGGCTTAGTGGAGACATAAAGCTGAATATCGTCAGCATAACAGTGAAAATGGATACCATAGTGCCGGAAGATGATGCCAAGAGGATGGAGGTAAATAATAAACAGGAGTGGCACAGATGTCATCACAGGACATCATAATATTAAGTGTGAAAATGCAGTCACGTTAACAGGTCGTATCTGGGGATGAGATTGTAACACCTGTCACTGTTTAAAGTCGGCCTCTGGTGTTGGATATCAACGCCTCCTTGATCTTTCTCTGGCTGTCCACTGACTCCTGGTCAATGACTTTGACCCCTTTTGGAGTCAATGTTTTGACCGGTTTTGGTGTTCACGAGAACTGATGTAGTTTGTTTCCCATGTGTCCTTGTCCCTGGACAAGAGACTTTATCATCACCGGAAACATTGGCTGTCAGACCAAAACTGGTCACAGCATCGACTGGAAAGGGGTCCAAGTCATTTACCAGGAGTCAGTGGACGGCCGAAGAAAGATCAAGGGGCGTTCACATCTGACACCAAAGCCGAGGATTATGTGATGCAGTTGAAAGCTCTGCAAAAAAGCAAATAAGTGGACCCTGAGTTAAGATTTTTTTGTCAATCTAATTTTTCCAAGATTCCAATATAAAGCAATTAACTTTCACGCTCAGTATATATATGTAACTTTTCTGCTGATTCACCTAGTTGCAGAGATCTCTGAAGATTTAACTCTTAATCAGATTGCTTTTAGTAAATCAAAGTGTAAGAAGAATCAAGCTCACAGAGTCATAATGGATATCATGCCATCATTCTGCTTTGTACATTGTTAGCTTTTTTTTTTCTTTGTAAATTTTTTAGCGGGTTCATCAGCCTGATTACAACAATGAGCTCACCCAGTTCCTACCTCGTACTATTGTGTTGAAGAAACCTCCAGGAGCACAGCTAGGCTTCAACATCCGTGGGGGCAAGGCGTCACAGTTAGGAATCTTTATATCCAAGGTACAGTATGTGTGTGTAATCCTGCTGTTTGGTATGGCTTTTACTGGCATCCACACTTGTTGTGCTGCTGACTAATTGTTTGCTTTTCAATTTACACATTGTGATTTCTAATGTGTGTGTGTGTGTTTGTGTGTGTGTGTATGTGTGTGTGTGATGTGTTGGCAGGTGGTCCCAGACTCAGATGCCCACAGAGCAGGGCTACAAGAAGGAGACCAGGTTCTTTCTGTGAATGAGGTTGATTTCCAAGACATAGAGCACTCAAGAGTAAGTCAGAGCAGTACTTACAAGCTGAGATCACACAGATTTTAATCAACACATTATGCAGTATCGATCTATGTAGTGGAATATTAGTGATATTGAGAAAGGAATGTTGATCATGATTCAATATATTTCCATTCACATTACATAATATTAGTAGTGTTGGGTCTTTCTCAGTGCTCCTGAACTTATTTTATCTCCCTGTGAAGGGGCAAATATCCCATACAAATAATGCCTCAATAAGGTTAGCCCACAGCTGCATTGTTGTTAACATTTTGCCCCAATAGTTTTTTATTGGTGATATCCTTTTTATTATATTGCATTAAGTTAATTGCTTCTTCCTCTTTAGGCTGTAGAGATTCTGAAGACTGCACGAGAAATACTTATGAGGGTTCGCTTCTTTCCTTACAGTAAGTCTTACTCAACAAAAGCATATCAAAAGCATGATCTCTTGTCCTGTAAATAGAGACCATATTACAGATTTGACATCTGCTTTACAATTGACCTATTTTAAGAATGATTTATACTTGTTGAGAATATACAAGGGTTTCTGGCTTGAAGCTTATAAGTTAATTTTGGTTGGTTTGGTATTGGAGAGAACTTACAGGAAAAAAAATCAAACCATGTGGGAATTCCTTAAGAGGAATTAAGATAAAAGAAATCGTCATTTGTGTGTTTCTTTATGGATCATAATTTAAAATATAGGCCTGCTTTGTTTACAAAGATTGTTGATGCAAACAAACCATCAGAAAACATAAATAGTTCAGATTTAGTTGTTGTGTAGTGTTACTATTAAGATAAGATAAAGTCGAATTTTTTTGTGCTCAGTTTGGGTGTGATAGCAGATTCCAATCTGTTTTGA
Source organism: Siniperca chuatsi (assembly GCF_020085105.1). Lineage (NCBI taxonomy): Eukaryota > Metazoa > Chordata > Actinopteri > Centrarchiformes > Sinipercidae > Siniperca > Siniperca chuatsi. Next base: position 12,641,101 of record NC_058049.1, on the reverse strand, counting down.
ATTTGTAACATGGGTCGTGCCTTTTACCATCCCCCAGTATGCTAACACTAGTATATGTTATATGGCTATCAAAATAACAGTAAAAAGTGTGAGAAAAGTTAAAGAACATATCTCTTTCTGAGGAACCAAACCTAAGTAATTTGAAGCTTAAATGCCAGCATGCTAAAGTACCCACATACTGTAGCTAAGATAACTATCTTATCTCACTGCATGTGTTCAAGAACAAAAAAATGGCTTTGGAGTCACTGAATTAGATCATGCTGGTAGGAGATTATATAATGACATCTTTTCCAGTATTGTAATGTTGTCCTCTGTATATTCTTTTATCAGACTACCAAAGGCAGAAGGAGAGGACTGTACACTAGGTGGCAGCAAAGAGCAAGAGAGAGAGGTGGACACATGTCACTACACGTCATTACCCTCCTCCCACAGACTCTGGCCTCCATTCTTTCTCAGCTTCAAGATGACTGATGTATGACTAACAGACTGATTCAAAGTCCTCCATGTAAGGACACCATATACTCTGTTATACGCTCAGTTTTCTCTCTCACTCAGATATCTGAGCACTCCGTATTCTACTGTGCTATGTGATGATTTCTACTCCATCAGGATGTATTCACAGGAAGTGAAGGAGGCAGAAGCTTAGTAGACATTTTACATCATAAATTATAGAATTGATACATATTTTCTAGTCATGATTAACATTTATAAACCCAGGATTATTTAATTAAGCATTGCCTTTATTTACTTTTCCTCATGTCCTAATTAGATGTTTCTACTGTAGTCTTAGAAATATATTTTAATCAAGTACAGAGTAGCACTTGTGTGTACTGTACACATCTGCCTTGATGACACTGGTATAAAGTAGAGACATAATATATATATATATATATATATATATATATATATATATATATATATATATATATATATATATATATATATATATATATGTATGTATGTATGTATATGTATATATATGTATGTATGTATGTATGTACACACACAATACAATACATAAACTAAGCTGCTACTTTATTAGGTACGTCTTACTAAAACTAATCCAGTCCAATACACCAGCCCGGTAATAAATCCTACTGTCATGAAAGTTTTAATGTTCAGTTTTTATTGAAACTGTTAACTCAAGATCCACTTACTAGCTTTACCTGGAGCTTTTAACTGCATATCATAGTTCTAATGTTTTTATCTAATGTTTGTCCACCCCATTTATATTAATGAGGGTAGACTTATTGTAGGACTGTTGTATTAGAATGTATGTTTTAGATAGGTGTACCTAATAAACTGGCAACTGAGTGTAAATACATGTAAAAAATGTAGATATCACTTGGATTTCAGTACACACTGACATATATGGTACAAAGACAGCAGGGCCTTATACAGTATATTGTAAGCAAATTATTGTGCAAGACTTCTGGTAGATTAAATATCACTGATCTAAATATCACTGTGAATGTACTGAACATCCAGTTTTTAAATATTTAACAAAAATGTGTAGGAAATATTAAGTTGTGTAAATATATTTCAGTGACTGCTATTATGGACCCAGAGTTACTTTAATATTGTGAAGTATTAATTTTGTTCATGTTTCATACAAGATAAGTTTTACATAAACTGCTCCTGGGCTGAATGATATTGTAGTTATTTAATGTATAAACTGTATATTTGAGGATCCAAACTGTTAAGAAGTATAACTTCCAACATGCTGTTGTAAAGTGCACAACAGCAGCACATTGCGCCCTGCATCTTAGTGTAGTGTATCTTAGCAGGATTTCGTTCCAAACGAAGACTTATCGGGTACTTTGATCATGTTGCAGCTGTAGTTCAAGATGTGCTAATCGGTACAATCAGCAGATACAAGCTTTGGCTGTAAAGGAAACCTGCATCCATTCGAACATTTATAGAAATCAGTTGAATAGCTCTGGACGTCACTGCATTACGCTAGTATACAGTAAGTTCATTTGTTTTAAACATTTGTAAATACCTGCCTGTTGCATCTCAACACTGTCTTACACTAAAAATGTTCATAAAGGGAATAACTTGGTTTTCCATCTGATGAACTTGATCTTAAAGTGTTTTTCGACATTTTTCATAATAGTACATGACGCTAACAAAGTAAAAAGAAATAAGTTTTGAACCGCAGTAACCTTTGTCTGTGTACTTGAAAATCCTGAACCACAGCTAGAAATGGACCGGTTTGCTCTGGTACAAGCAGCCAAACTTGTTCCACATTGTAGGTTGGTTTCTCTTGAGACCGATTGTCATCTTAAGAGGAACGCAGTTAATGACAGTGATTACCAAAGCATGTTAACCTTGTGAGGTTTATTAAGTTAAGTCAAGACGATGTAACATCAGATATCAAGTCTTTCCTCCATCATGATTTCATCTGAGCGTACAGTTAACTTCAAATAAATAAATAAAATAAAAGATATCCCTTATGATCATTCCAATCCTTCATGTTAAGTGATATTCAACTTACAAAATACAAACTTGCTATGTACATTTTACATGTTAATACAACCTAACTAGATTTTCCTTCTCAGAAATCAACAACTGATCTCCTTCTTGAGTGCCAATGCCAGTCTCGGGTCTGTGTAACTTATAAGAAGAATCAGATTGCATAAACTTTGATTGCACAACATCTGAATAAATACAATGAACCTTCCTGTATTACACATTAAAGAGAGAAATACAGCATAGTTGCTCACTAATCATGACTAAATAAAATTAACTAATGGTTAGCAATAAAATGTTCACATTTAAAGACAAAATCAGTAGCAAATGTAGTGATAGTGAAGTTTTGTTTTGCATGAATTTAAAAAAAACAAAACTTTGTATTTCTGAAAAACAGATTCAAAGTCGACATCCAGAGCTGCTGCACAAACCCAGAACCTTTCACCATAATAGGTTTCATGTTAACCTGTTAACATGATGTAAATGTTAATGTAACAGCGTAACTAACCATTTTAATGCGATTTAACAAAAAAAGTGTGACTATTTTAATCGTGTTAAGTTCATGTTCTGATCATTTTGATATGACATTCAACAAAGAAAAACAGTTAAGCTAAAACTATTTCTATTATGTTTTAACGAGCAATTAATTTAAAAATTCAAGAATGTGGGGTCAGAAATACATAATTTCACTTCACTCTACTTTCAACACTGACAATACCTAATCTTTCCATTAGTGTCAAATAGCCACTAGTGGAAAGCTACGCTTCATTTCCTCATTTAAAATTTGTTCATGTGCGCTTTACATAGCGGCAACTAAAAAAAGTCCATTGTAAATGTAGTGCTGTAACCATGACACATTCAAACCCTAGCACCTCTAAGACTGTACATTGTAAAAAAAATATTATTTTAAATAAAAAAAAAAAGCATGGTGGCAAACACTGGAAAGATGTTTAGCTTAGTTCAACCTGGAGTGAGGTGAATGGCAACTTGATCTGTGCTCATTTCTGTCTAGTAAGACAACTGTAAACACTTCATGCTCTTGCTCATCCCAAAAGGCACAGTGATTTGGAAAACTGGATAAAATCACAGAGAGTCGGAGGTCTCAAGTCTGAATTTGTGAGTATATATAGTCCATCCCCCAATCTCTCCCTCTTGGCTACCCTTCCTCCCGTCACTTTGATGTGATTTAACTGCTGTCTTCACTGTCATGAGCATCCACCTTGGAACTCTCATCCACATTTTCTAGCGAGTCTGCTCTCTGTAAAGACAGCTCGGCGGGGTCCATCATGGGCAGGGTGCTCTGCTCTGGGTACAACCAGGGCTTCTGGTTGGGAGACTTCAGCCGCTTCCACTCTGGGTAGTTCTGTCCCGCCTTGTGTACAGCCTTCATCACCTGGAAAGGAGTGGGCCAAAAGAGGACACGATTATCAGAGGGCTGCAGTCTGACAATGCGGATCACACCACACCTTCATTCTCAGTCAACACAGCTGTAGATAAAGCTGGTCACAAAATACTGTGCAACAGATTATGTGGCAAGCAGTTACACGAGTCTAACCATTTACAGCTCTGGCACTGTCTACATACAAGTTAGGTGTAACACATTTGCAAAATCTAAGATATTAACTAAAGTAAAGTTCTTTACATTCTGAAGTATAAAATGGCGGTCTTGCCTTTGCCATTACAGAGAGCACATACATTCTTGACTTCACCCAGATGTCAAACAAAATTGACACTGAACTTTTCCTTCAACAAATCTGGCTCATCAAACATAACCGTCCGCTAAACTGATGCTCCCATTGTTTAACTGTCTACAGTATGAGCTGCTCTGTCAGCCTGATGTTAATAAATTTTGGACATTGTAGGACATTTTATATTTATTTTTTAATCTGCCATCAGTAGTTCTCTAGACTGGAGCTGAAACGGTAAGTAGACTAACTGATTAGCTAATCAACAGAAAATTAAATCTGCAATTATTTTGATCATCTAATAATCATTTAAGAAATGTTATAAGCAAAAATGCAAAAAATTGTGGTGGACCTTTATCACTTTTCAGACACTTTATAGACAAAATGTCTTTGTTAGATACATTAATTATTTTTTGCCTTTGACCTTTTGATATTTTACCTTCTTAAAAAAGGTTCTTCTGATTGTACTGCTTATTAGCTTACTGTCTGTGATTTTATTTACTCTTTTAAAGTGATAAAAAGTGCTCTACAACTACATTATTATCATTCTCATTTTGAACGTTCACTCCTTAGCCAAAGTTGTACTTTAATGCCTTATAATGGTTTAGTTTATAGAAATCACTGTTACGAGGTAAAGAAGGTCAATGTTTCTGTTAAGGCACGAGTCTCTCAATGCAGTTTCTCACTCACATTGATACACTTTGGTCTACATAGTTTCAAACTGCAGAGGGTATGAAACCTGGGCAACGAGTTCTGCAGCAGCTCGAGCTGAGATACTCCATTGTCAGCAGCCTTACCAGGACAGGCCCTTAAATTTGGTGTCTATGGTTACCATTGTCCTTTAAGACACACGAAACCCTCACTCCCTTATGTGAGCACACACCTATTACACGCTTCTTAGTCACCTCATGGACACACACACCCCCACACTGTCAGACACACTGATACACAGTTCATGTATTTTTAACCTGATCACTCTCAGTGCTGCCGTTAACTAGAAGTAAACAAAACTTTTACCGAAAAGAGTTTGTGACAGTTGTGTTACGTTACATACCCGTGGAGCGAGAACTTGAGAAGCTTTGTTTACCACAACCTTCGGAAGAGAACCTGGAACAAAGAGAAAAAACAGCTCTGAAAATATTCAACAATTCTCACTTTTAAAAAGATCAATATTAGTGTTGGTTATGGTCTTACCTTTGGGGTCAGCATGTGAAAGGTATATGAAAGTACAGCTGTTTGGTCCTGTGGGTTTGATCAAATAGCCAGTGAGGATGGAAATGGCCCTCACAAGGTTGCTGCGAGGAGGGTATTTCTGTAGAATAATGAGAAAAACTATAATTTTAACTAAACTAAAAAAAAAAAAATCACTTTCAAGATGTTGGACAAGTTATGCAATTTGGACATGTGACACTATCATCATGGTTAAGACAAATGTAAGGATGTAAAATAGCTGTTCAACAAAAAAAAAAAAAAAATTATAATAAATGCTCACAAAACATTAAGACAATAGGTGGCAGAGATCTGTAGAAATGGCACGTTTAAAGACAGTGGTTGCTATGTGCCTGGGAGTGTGTGGAGGAGGTAGCGTACCGGGTGTTTGACTGAGAAGTTCACGATGATGTACTCGTCATCCATCACCTGCCACGAGCGCAGACTCACCACATCTCTGTTCATTATTGGCTTTGGACAAAGCCCTGTAGAGAAAAAAAACACCAAAAAGACATAAAAATCTGGTTATACTGTGCTAAGACTTCCTTCATTACTTCAGTTTTCCACTCTCACACCCTTAGACTCAACAAGCGCACCCTTGTTATGGCAATAAATACACTGGTGGAACAAGAGGCCGCTCATTTTTCATCCCTGAGTGCTTGAGCAGCTAACAAAAGTGTTGACAGAGGAAATTCGAAATGGAAGTTAAAAGACACAACAATGCATGGATGGATTTAATGGTGTAAATATGGAAGAGAAGAACTTGCTGATGGGAAAATAATGGCAGCATTTATATTTCACTATAACTCAAAATAAAGGTCAATTTTACTCTATTATTTGTAAACCATTTACAGCACCTTTATAGGACATAACGCTTAAATAAAACATTTTAGTGTCACATACACACCTTGTTGTTATTGCATCAAGAACTTGGTCAAAGTTGATTTCTTCAAAACAAATAGAAACCAGCTCTGATTTTAATGATGTCTTGAAATAGTACTATTCTTCCATTAAGGAAGTATAAAAGAATATCTTCAAAATCCCAGATCTGAGTCAAACTCTAAATATGCATTTTCCATTTTTAGGGTTTGTGTTTCTGGTGTGTAACAGGTGAAACTGACCTCATAAGACATTTTTTTCCCCAATGTACCTCGGGTTGTGCCAGAAATCCCTACTCTGCTCTAACAGGTGAAACTGAGTCAGGCCTACACTCCAGACTAGCAGGTGGGTGACTTTTAGAGGGCCAAACACGCAGAGGAATGCGATACGATTCAACAGATAGGGGTCCTCACATGAGTAGTAGCCCACATCAGCATTAGCAGAGAGCCGGGCAATATCAAAACTCTCCAACATGGCGGGGTCCCACTCCTTACGGTACTGGCCATCAAGAAGGACGTCGTACATGGTAGCAGCTGATACATCTTTGATTGTCATTTTACACTGAAACACATATACACATACACAAAGTGTTTAAAAAAATAGGGCGATGTCAAGTTCACAGCAGAGACTATAGTATAACATCCTAACAGAGCTGATTATTTCTAAACAGCGTAAAGTTAAAATCGAACTTACCTTGATCTTGTGGATTTTAGATACGTGTGTTTCTTTCTTTGCAGGAACTTCGACCCACACTTGCATCCCATTATTATCATACTTGTTCACCCAATTGTCCGTTGATAAACACTGCTTTCTGAAGTCAGCAAAGACCGCCTCATCGGGTAAAATACTCGAACGAAGAGACATCTTTGTGTATCTTTAAAAAAAATGATTCTTCTTTAAAAAACCAAAACAATTAATTCTTCTTTCCTCAAAAGAAATCTGACACGCAGAGCAACCTGCTCAGTCCAGAATGTGTGCTTGACCCGGGCGACTGAAGAGATTTGTGCACTTGTTTGCCTCTGGCGACGCGAATATATGCGAGCTGATCACCAATCAAGTTGAGCAGGATTTTTGTGTTGGAATTCCTGAGCCATTCCTTCAAACACCTCTCCCTCTGACGTCACAGCACTTCCTGAATCCAGGTGTGCTACGCAGGTGCGCGAAGAAGAAACGACCAGTCTAATCTCAGTTCAAAAGCATCGGTATTTACAGCGTCAGACAGCTGACTATAGGTCGAAACTGATACCAGGGGAAATAAGGAGTTCAGCACTGTTGTGGTGTTTCAGTGTCAGGGAGTGTGAAAGACACAAACATAGTGGGATGAGCACTGTGGGCTGCTCAGGGGTGTGGGTAGGTGCGAATTGCTCACTGTTGATGAATCCAGAGTATCATCACGACTATAAATGTTAAACAATAAAAGGACAACAGTAAACCATGAGTGAAATGAATGTATCCTCTTAACTAGGTCTACATGTAGTTTTTAAACAACTGGTTCTAATTCATTTTAAACGTAAGTTCTAATTAAATGAATACCTTCTTAAAACATGGCTAGAATGGAGATGGATCTTCCTTTGGGTATTTATTTTATTTGAACAACTAATAGCAATACAATCTAGCCTACACCACCAAAAGAGAATATAATAAACAAAAGAAAAAAGAAAACAAGTTACTGTGCTGAAAATGTGGAATTTTAAAACAAACATTAATTTTACAACTGACCAAGACAACACTTTTTCTTTTACTGCCATGTGTAGAGAAAACACACATTCATATTCAAGTAGTTGATCTAGAAAATGATAACAGTAGATTACAGGCCTGCTGGTACAAATAGGCCGATATGTTGAAAGTTGGCAACAAGATTTATGAAAGCCTAGTTCATACATTCACTTTTTAATCACATGCTTTCAGTAGATTTTGGCCAAAGATTTACAAAGTGGCAGTCATACGTGTGTGTAGTGCAAGCTCATGTTCATACTTAACCACACCTTTCTATTGTAACATTTCATGCCTGTGCTGTATTGCCTAATGAGTAGTTTCAGTCTACTTTGGCAACATGCGAAGGATTTGTCACATTCAACTCAAGTGCTGTATACTATTGATTATAGACTGTACTGAACAGAACATATGAATGATAGCATTTGAAATGAGAGAATTATGAATATGCCATACATTTTCCTACTGCAGTGTTTTATGAAGAAAGGGATCACAGATGTTAAATGTTTGGTGAAATATCTTTATTTTATTCCATGTGATAGGCCTACAACTTGTGTTTCATTAACTCTCCTTTTTATACATCAGATAATAATAGTACATTATTCACACAAACGATGCTAAACACGAGTAGACAGCATTTTTCAAATGGACAGACACAATTCAGAATAGCACAAAGCTGAGTATTTAGTCAGTCACAAGTAATAGAAGAGCTGCGTCATGTTAAAATGGTTGTTTGATGTAATTAAATACTTAAATCCATTAAATTTCTTAATTCATTTTAAAATGTTGACATTTCAAAACAAGCTGTGCTATGGCAAGTTCGTTGGTTTGTGTTATACTGTGTGTGTGTGTCTGGAGATGGTGCAGCCTTTACCTGCGACTGCAAACCAAACTACTGACTACACACACTGCAAAAAAAAAAAAAAAAAGTATTTTCTAATAGTGTGACAGAAAAAAAAAAAAGTCGCCTTTAGGTGGAGTCCCAGCAGACACGCAAATAAATAAAATAAACTTTCAACATGCGTGTCAGCATCAGTACTTTTGGTCAAGCAAAACAATGTTATCTGTATGTCCAAGTTACAAAATAAATAAAACACATAAAACCAACAGTCCTACACAGGCAATAGCAATACAGCAAAGGATACTGCAACTTCTCTGCACTTTTTACAGCAAGGGTGTTAGTAAGCGTTAGCTATATCTGAGGACAAACTCTTATCTACCACCTCTACAAAACAACTAGTGAAGCCATGAACCAGTCAGCAGGCTTCTGTTATATTTTACAATATTGTGGCTTGATTCAGTGCACAACGTTGGTGAACAAACAAGCAAGGCATCTGTGTTCTTATCCATATAAATCCTGCATGGTGAGCATGCTGCATGTTCTTGCAACTAGTGTAATCAACACAACACAAATGATCATTGAGATGGTGGGTACGTCATAGCGACCAAAGTGACAACTTTCCATCAGCATGGAAAAACTAAACACTGGCTTTTTTATTTCCTACATTAGGGGCATCTACTAACGAAAATTCCTCCTCAGACGTGTTAGTATGTGTGCAGCTAATTTAACAACATTAGAAAGACAGTTGCTATAGTTTTAATGCAGACATAGCTTCAGGTTAGTAGCTATTCTAATGAACTTGGGATGGCTTCCCTTTGATGAAAATTGATATCTATTTCCTCATTAGTTGGTTACACATCTCTTTTGCAGCACTGTTTTAATTAAGGTCTCAAATTATGTAAATTTGGTCCACTAACACACTGCTGTATTTGCTAGCTGAACCCTACAGATGTGTTAGGTATAAAAAATACCTTATGAATGGACCACTGACCCTCTTCAATGAAAAGGGTCCATTTGAGCAAAATGTGGTAGTATGATAGTTAGCAATGATGTAAATTCACTGTCTCTACTTTCTCAAAATAAGAAGTCAAAAAAATAAACTAGTTATCTGAGAAATTATTTTAGGCAAACTCTCCATTTAAAATAAAAACAGTAAAATACAATGGGCTGAGAACTCAACCTTGCAGAGTCATTTAAATAATCCCAAGCAATTTTACTTTACAACAATGACAAGAGTAACAGCACTAAGATTCCGAACTGTGCAATAACTCATGAACGGTTAGCTATGTCAGTCTGCAATCCTATATAATGCCATGCAACTGGATGAAAATCTGAACATATCATTTAACTTATTCCTTGTTTTAAACGTTTACTTTTGAACCATTTCCCCCCCCAGATAATCTGTTTCAATACAGTAATGCACATCCACACGGTTACTCTGAAAAGTCACTGAGTTGAAAAGGGAAAAAAAAAGACAGGTCCTCCATCCCAATGGCAGTGTGCCAAGGGTAGAGAGAGTGGCCACTGAGAGACAAGCTGTTGTTGGGAAGGAGACAGGCTGGGTGAGGGTGGGGTGTACTAGCATGAGCAGCTGCTCTCGGTGACAGTCATCTCTGGCTGTTTCTCCAGTTTGATGTCGATCACTGAGAGGACTTGGTTAAGCAACATCATCGATGAATTTGCACTTTTCACTTCAGTATTTTCTGCAGTGCTATCTGGCTCAGGGTACATTTTCTGTTTTCTGCAGAGTAAACTAAGAAGCACTTGTTACCAGTTTGCCAGGTTTTCTACTATGATAGCATTAAAGCCATGGCAATAGTAACTTGTATAGTATGACAACTATTTCTACTGAAAGCATCTTTAAAAAGGATACTGTCTTCTTTGCTTTTCTCTGGTGTGTTATCCATTCCAGGCAATGCAGCTGCAACACGACGGAACAGCTATAAAACAAAGTAAGAAGAATTTAACGGTTAAACACATTTGAAAAGGTCTTACTAGAATGGGAAGTAAAATGCTGTCAAATAGGGGTGGGTGATTTAGATAAAATCCTTCTATCACGGTGTATGTAGTTTTAGTGCCATATTGATATAGTACATTTTCTTGAACTTCAATTGAGAAACGGTTTCTACATAAAATAATCAGCCAGGAATGTCAATTTCATGGATACATTTTTATTGCCTCACGGTATATTCAGTCATATCACCCACCTCTACTGTCAAATATACAGTATAGACAGAAAGTGATCCACATCACAACTAGTCACTCCTAAATAAACACAAGAAGCACTTAAAGCAGTGATACAAAATGTGATTGGAATTGCTGGTTCAAAAGTGAAATGAAGGTCGCCGTGCTAACCTCCTCCACTGAGCAAATCCATTATCTTCACAGAAACATTTTGAAAGCTGCAGAAGTTTTAATGACTCAAAAACAGAAAAAACAAACACAGTAGCAGTAACTCTGTGCAGACCAAGTGAATTAATACTGCAACATCTAAAAGCAAAGCATGTTGAGGGGAAAAACACACACCTGATACAGTATGTACAGAGAATGCTAAGACATGTCATGATGCCACGAGAGGGGAAAAGGAGGTGGAAGGAGTTAAGTGTAGACTTTGATGGCAGAATTAGCTCAACTACCTTGAGAGAGCAGAATCTCTACCTGTTTGACATTGTAGCCAGTCTTTGCGCTGGTTTCAATGAACATGACATTCAGTTCTTTAGCTCTCTGCTCGCCCTCCTCCGTGGTGATCTGTCTGCTCAGGTAAAGGCAGAGGGGGGAAATGGACGAACAGACAGACATGGAAAGAAACGCAAAGAAGACAGGCCAAAAGGAGAGAAAAGAGATGGAGAGAGAAACAAAGAGAGCTCAACACAGAATCTTGTTTTGAGTGAAAAAGAGAGAGAGGTTAGTTTGGTTATAACACAGACAAACAGAGAGGAAGACAAAAGGAGAGAAGCTGCTGTGCTGAGTAAAGATGAAGCAGCAGGAAAACGACTCCCAAGATCACTCATTCATTCAACAGCCACACTCTGATCCATATAATGAATACATGGAGGAGTTGTACATCCCAGATGGCACAGGTTGGCCTCCCTGACCTAAAGGACATCATGACTGTCAGGACTATTTGTTAGTATTACACCTGCTGTTGCTGGACACCAACCTGTTTGACGTTATAGCCAGCCTTGGCACTGGTCTCTATGTACATCACATTGAGCTCACGAGCTTTCCTCTCTGCCGCCTCAACAGAAACTTGCCTGTCATGGTCCCAGGAAGGGAGGGGGGAGGGAGTGGTGTGGAGTGTGGTGTGGAGGGAAACACAAAAAAATTCAGAATGACATGGAGAAAACAGAGCAGGAAAGGGAACAAAAAAGTAAAGCAAAGAAAAAAAAGGCAAAACAGAAATATGATCAGATGATAAGAAATAAAAAATATATAAATAAAAGTACTTAAATCACTAATAAAAAGGCTGGAGTATGCAAAATACCAAGGGATGATAAAAGTCAAAATTGGATGAGATGCACTGAAGGGAAGAAAAGTGGGATTCCAGGCTTTGGAAGAGATTATCTACTACAATACTTAATGCTACCTATTTTCTAATTGTAGTAAAATTAGAATTAAAACTATTAGTCAATCATTGTAAACAGAATAAGAAAATCATCATTATAATCTTTCACACATCTCACACAACCATGTACCTTTTATCCGCCAAGTCTGTTTTGTTCCCAACAAGCATTATAATGACATCACTTCCTCTCTCTGTTCTAACATCATCAATCCACTTTGAGGTTTGCTGGAATGAATTAAGATCTGTGGAAGAAACCCCCCCCCCCAGAAAATTACTGTACACATCAACCACATGTAGCCCCAAAAGACATACAACATTTGGTATTCTAGCTGTAGTTAAAAGTGTGCACAAGCAGGTATTACTCTTCATTAAAAAAGGTAGAGCATCTTGTGTAGAGTAGTCGTGTTAGGAAGTAGAAGTATTAAGAAGAGAAGCTTGAAGAAGGAAAATGTACTTAAAGAGATTCTGAAGGTTATTAGCAGAAAGATATAAAGTAGCATCTATGCCAAGATAGTTTCCTTCCAATTGCTCTAGATTCCTACAGAAAGGTTAGAGTACAGCCCTGACTCACTGGTGATGTCATAAACAACCACGGCAATGGTAGAGTCACGGATGTAGCTGGGAATTAGGCTACGAAAACGCTCCTGTCCAGCAGTGTCCCAGAGCTGGAGCCGGACCTGAGGATTGGAGCGGAGGAGAAGAAAAGGGGAGGGAGATAAAGAGGGGAAAGGCAGAACAAGAAAGTGGAGAATAGGACAGACATAAAGGAACTGCAAGCAAAGCAGCAGAGATGAAAGTGGCCTTTTATGGAGGAATGGGGAGAATCATTCAAATGCAGCGGGGTCAGAGATGACCAGCGTGCAAATAAGACACGTACAGAATCATTATTCAGGCTGTTTCAGAGGATCTCTGCCCATGAGGTGACATCTGAAGGTATTTTCCATTATTCCTTCCATCAGTAACATATGTAACAGCATTTAGGAAGCACAGACCCCCCTGGACACTGCTGGAGAAATGCTTTAGTATCACTATGGCTGATGCAAACAGTCTAGAATATACCCTCATCATGCTGTCCAGTGGGGTTTGCCCGGATAGTAAATTTTTTTTTTGCCCTTCCACATACTAAGCGAAGGACAAGGAGGTGAGGCAAGGCCATGATACCTACTGGCTATGTCATAAACCACCACAGCAGCGGCTGAGTCGCGGATGTAACTGGGGATGAGGCTGCGGAAACGCTCCTGTCCGGCTGTATCCCAGAGCTGCAGCCGAATCTGTGGCCAGCCGTGAAATGAATATGGAAGGGGGGGGGGGCATTTCATGACCCAGCCAGGGAATGGAAGGAGAACAAAAACTTGAAATAACGATGGGAACTAAAAACATGATCACATGACTAACAAAATGAATGGTAAAATCTAGGATAATGTAAAAACAATGTGAAACGGTGAAAGGGAAATAAATGGTGGCTACTACACAATAAGTAGATGCACGCTTTAAGCTATTCTAGCAGTTTTAAAACTATGCCAATGGGAATGATGAGAATTACAATAAAATATGCAAGCTTACCGTGCGATCTTCTAGGTACATGGTTTTTGACAAAAAGTCAATGCCAATTGTTGCCTGTAAGACAATCATTGCATTAAAACATTGTTATACTTGCATAACGTCTGTATCTAAGAAAAATATTAGACAAAGGGCCGCATTGTTTCACAACATTTTAACTTGTCATAGTAGGAACGGCACAGGCAGAACTAAAAACTTTAACAATTGCTCTGTTCCATTTAAGTGTTCCTTATACCATGCCAATATGTCATCACACACACTATCAAAGGATCTGGAAGATCATGGTACAGCTAAGGAGTCATAATGTCTGTTGTCAGAAATGTGTTTTGGAACACAAGATATATTGATTAGAATGCACTCAATCAGTGCCATGGCACACTAATTCTGTGTCATATTGTGAAGAACATATGTTATTACCTGGTAGGTGTTGTCGAAACTGTCATACATAAACCTGGTGATGAGTGAGGTCTTCCCAACTGTACAAACACAGCAACAGACACTTTAAAGATTTGATCCTGGTAATCAAAGACCATAAGGCCAAAACTCCTATGTTAAGATTAAATACCCAATTACCTCAATTCTAATTTCATATAACAGGAAGAAAAAAAAATCAATATTACTTCGTGACAGCACAGTGTGAGTAAACTCCTGTAGCTATTATCACTGATGCAATGTGGACTGCTGAACCCACACGCTGAGCTGGCATATGGGTGGAGCCACAATATGAAAATTAAAATGGCTTAACTTTTCACATTTGTTTAGTGATGAGAGACTGTTACTGACTTATTAGATAGTCACCCCTAAAATACAAGCACGTATAATAATGTCAGTGTTAGTCCTTGTAAGCTGACGTTAAATGGTCGGGGGAAAGGCCGACAGGTCTGGACCCACTGGCCGACGTGGCTCTGTAAGGTAGGAAGCTAACAGCTAGTGAGTTGAAAAGCGTTACACTGACAAACAAGGATAAACTTAATTCCCTTCAATTATACGGGATTTTCTGTTTTAAGCAAATATTCGTAATAAACTCTTGACAGCTACATTGGGGGTTCAATTAGGTAACGTTATAGTGAACGTTAATATTTGCTAACGTTACTGCTAGTGTATTTCACCCTAGCACAGCTAACTGCTAGCTAAAAGTAGTTAGCCAGCTACTGTTAGCTACAGTTACGCTAGTTACTTGATGCTGATGCATCACAAACTAATGGCCACAGCAAGGACAATGTCCATTGCTTTAATCTAACAACAAAACAAACTGTAAATCACAAGTGATAATTAAAATAAACGGTACCTCTACTTATTATTGGTTTTTATCGTTAAGATAAAGGGCGAGATGTTTGGCTAGCTTAGCGATTACCGTTAGCTAGATATGCAATGACATCATCACGAGTGAGAAAAAAATGTTATGTCGATCATATTTTTGTCATCTTACTCTCTCTTATACATCCTATTGACAGTGAAATACTAACATCTCGCTTTGTATCATCACTGGCCGCTGATATGATGATGATTGATGCTAACTTTATCCTGCTAGCCAGCAGCAAACTAGCTGGAGAAGCTAGTTAGCTACGTTAATCTTAGCCACTTCTTCTGACATATTCATCACATCCGACCAAATTAACACCTGGTTCAAGTACACCGTTTCCTGCTTACCACTCTGTTCTCCCAGAAAGACGAGCTTGAACTTTCGTAGAGGGTTGCCAAACTCTCCGCCGCCGGTCGTGGTTGACATTTTGTCAGAAAATAAACAGCTAACTAGCTGACTTGGCTAACAGTTAATGATGTGCTGTCTAGACCGGAGAGGAGCAAGTAGTGTGTCTTTATCCTGCACAAGCCAGCGTTATTGTTTTCTTAAACGTACAGAAGTGAAATAGCGCAACCAAGAGGCAAACGTTGAGAGACAACAGACATTGCAATGGTAACATAATGCCTTATTGTGTGTCCATCTTTTAAGATCTATTGCTATTTCTCTTATGTGTCGAAAGAAGAAATTTTTCATAGATTTTGTCTAGACAGAAGGAGTGAACATTTACACACTAGGCCTACTGGAATATCTCTCAAGCACAGTTAGGTTAGTCAGATTTAGCTGCTGATATTTTACTAAAACTTGGTAAGATAGTGTGTTTGGTGCTTTTTTAGGAAACACTTAAGTAAGAGCAAAAATTAAAGGAAAAAGCAGACGAAGAGAAATACTCTCCAAAACAATGGATTTCTATGTGAGTCACAGTTTTGGGACAAGAGGACCATGTGAAAGCCGCATCAATGTGAAGAAAAAAGATGGCTAGTTTTATACTATCTTTAGCTGTATGATTCAGAGCAGT